>NC_068562.1:6107500-6415000 GCF_022201045.2 Citrus sinensis | reverse complement strand
CGCTGATCGATATAATTAGTAGTGCTGCAAGTTAAGATTTTAGTAGTAATTCTTAGTAATTGTATTAAATCCAATGATAAACATGGTACGTGGATGAATAAACAATATCAAGTACTATTATTTTTTTTTTTAATTTGAAAATTACTGATTATGTCAAAATTACTAATTTGTTTTTTAACATAAGAGTCCTCAAAATTTTGAGGCATTGAAAGCAAAATTTTGGCCGGGAAACGATAGATGAATTGAATAGTATACTACTTTATTAAGTATTATTGCATTTCCATGCTTACAAGAAAAGATTTGTAAAATATTTTGAAACCCGAGGGATGTAGCTAATTGCCTTAAATTTAATTTGAGATTTCAAGTAAAGATGTATGCAAGTTAATTCATCTTTCAACCAATTTATATTTTGATTTAAAATCAAAAGGGTTTCTCCAACTCTTGAGGGTTATTTGATTAAAGTTTCAAGTGTAAAAATTGTGTCTCGCATTGTAGAATATAAATATTTTTGCACTCCTTCAACTAGTAGATATCATTTTTCTTGATAATCGTCACCTTACCCCAAAGATTAATGAAGTAAAAGTAGAACAAAGATTAATGTGAAGTAAAATCTATAAGCGTTTAATTTAGCTTCAGCTTTCAATTTCATCACCATGTCGAAAACTCTTCAATTAAAAAGTCTGAATCATTGTTAATAATTGGAAGCAATTGGTTATAAATTGCGTGACTCTTTTTTGCAAAATATTTGTGAATAAATTATAAAACAAAGTACAATGAGTAGAATCCCACGTAACACTACCACACATGCACACAAGCATCGTTGTATGACATGAGCTACATGTTTTTTTCTTCTTTTTCCTTTTAAACAGTGGGGCTTAGTGTATACTATTAAAATTAATACATGTCTTTTCTTATTGATTTTTTCTACCTTTATAAATCAATAAGAAATAACACACAACGACTCAATACATTATACTAAAAATTTTGTTCAAAATTGTAAGCTACTATGTGGGTTAGACCGAGTCTAATGACTTACTGAGCAAGAACTTCAAAGTTTCTTTCGAAACTTCTTAAATCCAATTATATACATAAACGAACAAGACTTAGTAATTTATAATTTTATATCTAAAAAGAAAAATAGTCAACGTTGTGATTTATAGTGGTAAATTCTATTGATGAATAAAACTAAGAAAAATATAACTCGAAATTTTGAGTAATACAAATAATTATAAAACACTGAATTTATTTTCTTCTATCAGCAAGAGATGGTAGCCATTGATGTTTTCAATTTATTTTCACAATGGGAAAAAAAAATGGGGGGTTAATGTTGTTTCTTCTAAAACAAGGATAATTTTGTTTTTATCATTAGACCACGGTTTTGGTAATCTGTAAGAATCTGAAGAGAATAAAACGAAAAGAAAAGTCAAGTCAATGGAAATGGGTACCTCACCACACGTATTAGAAATTTTAGAATATTATGTTTGCTTGGGAAACTTTAATTCGCTAACCTTATAAATCTCATCAATAATATGTTGTCTCCATTCACCAACCATTTCACCGGCTGCGGAAACAAAGGCAGCCAGCAGAAGCCATGTCTGTCAAGAAAAATCTCTCTCTGCAAAACAGCAGAGCTGTCAAGGATAAAGACCCTGCAAGCAGCTCCTCGAAACGCAGACACTACAACAGTTTCTTCTCGTTCAAGGAAATATCAATGGAGCCGGGTTCATCATTGAAAGAAATGGATTCGAATGAGGTGAAGGCTAAGATCATCAGATGGGCTAAGGCTGTTGCTGCATACGCTCGACAAGTCAGTGGCAAATTTGGTAGCTCCAGGAGTAGTGTTGATAATTGTGACACGGGAAGCCCTCGCAGCTGAGAAAGGAAAACCCCTGCTTCCTAGCGATGTATATGATGTTGAAATATAAATATTTTTTTGTATATGTATGCGATGAAGTAAATTTGCAGTAAATTCCATATAGGTTCACCAGTACCATTCAAATTTCATCATTCTGTCCTCAAGAAACAACAGCAGCATCAGCTTCTTGTTCTTGTTTACTTGCATACTCTTACAGAGATTAGATACAGAAATTGGCAAGCTATAGAAGCCAAACTACCTCACTCGTTCTTCTTTGATTCGTTAGACGTCTTTTCTCCAGAAATGGTTCTCAAAAGCTGTTTAGAGCAGACATCCTGTGCCTGTGTTGCATTCCTCACCCTGTTCGCTCTCACCCAAGCAGGCTCCTGTTGTGAAAGTAAAAACACAGGTCTCAGCTTGGCAACATGATGCTTAACAGTTTTCAAAATTAAAATGCAGAAGAGTAACCGTAAGGGGTCACCTCAGGAACAAAGTGAGAAAATCCAAATTTAATCAGCAGGAGAACGTGTTCCATGATGAGAATGGCTGCAAGCCCAGGCTCTATTTTCCACTTCCCCTCCTGATCGTATAACCATACTAAAAGAGCAGAATTGGTGCAAATTGACATCACTATCAGGAACTGTGATTCAGAGAAGTAGTTATATCTGGATTAATATTTGATACCTAAGTATTGAGGATAAAAATACATGTCGAAAAGTGTCCACTTTCATACAAATTATTCCCCATCACCTGAAATATGTTTATCCACGCGCCAATTGTGACGGCATCCCGAGGAACAGGCCTTTTAAACATAGAAAGCAGCTTCAATGCATCCGTCCTAATTTCCATAATGTTGTTCTGTATACCAAACTTCTAATTAATTTACTTCAACATAATTCAAATGAATGTCAACCAGTATTCATAAATTAGGTGAAAATGCCACTAAAACTAACAAATACCACTGCAGCAAAGGCAAATGCAAGGGGAAAGGCGCAGGCAAACATCATGATCATTCCAAACTGCAATGCCAACTCCAGAAAATCTGCAGATAGTTGGAGATATTTATTCGGCAGAAATAATTTATAAGTCAAGATGTGCTACAAAACCACTTGAAAAGATAATTTTGACCACTATAACCTTTGATCTAACGATAAAAATCTGCATTTGGATCCAAAATGCATCCATCAGTTATTTAGAAGTAGCAAGAGTTAGCATATTACCGTCGAACAGCCCATCCTCTAGCTCCTCTACAATGCTTGCAGAATATGCAGGTTTGAGGTACTCTTTCTCCACCCTGGTAGAGACATGGATCTTCCCACTTGGTTTATTGTTCTCGTGTTTCTTCTTGTTTCTTGACATAAAAGAAATGTTAAGAAATTATTTGCGAATTCAAATGGAGAGTGTAGGTGCCCTGCATCGACAGGGTGATACGACAGAAAAGGCTTTACCTAATAGTTTTGTACTTTTTATAGCTGTACTTCATATATGGTAAGGAATTTTCTAGCAAATTCTCCAACACCTGTATTGCAATTTCAAACCCAAAGAACATTAACCAATTGAGTTGTAAAACATTAACATAAGGTAGAGAAATCTAGTCGAATGTTTTATACCTCAGAGATTATAAGACGCTGTATTAAGACTTGGCGAAGAGTCCTGAAATTGCGGTGTAAAAGGGCATGATAGAAAATTCCAATATATGATTGCATAAAATAAAGACCGAACACCTGCATATTAAGTGAGCTCCTGAAGTGATATTTCCACAAAATTGAACAGATAAAAAATGCAACATTAATTACTGCTCACTACTTTGTAGACCAAGCTGTCAGCCCTATTTTCCGAATTCTCATTGTTTTCATTTTTGATGAGTTTGACTGATATCTTTCCCCCAATCTGGGTAAAATATTGAATGACAAAAAGATAAATGGCTGTCAACCCAAACCTGAAAACCAAAAAATAGAAAGATATATCAAACTATTTTATGAGAAGAATAAATAAGAAATCACTAGACAGGTTGTTGCTAAGCACTACAAGTGGAGGAAAATCCTTTATAAATAATTTAGGATTTCCAGTCTGTTTCCATTATTTACAGTAACAATGACTTTTGGTATAATTGAATAAAGACATGTGGCATAAGTGGTAGTGTCCGTGAATTAGAGATCAACAATAGAATAAATATAAACTGTATTGCAGTAAATCATAGTTATTGTAACAGTTGCAGCTCAAAAAGAGACACAGATCGAATCTCACTTAATCTGCTATTTATGCTATTAAATCCACATACAAAAATGTGAAACATGAAGTCTGTAAATCGATGTTCACCCATAAGAAAATTTATATATATATATATATATATACACGACGGCATACTCATGAGATAATCTGAGAATTCTATATATACTTGGTACCAGGTGTAAGGTCATAACATAGACTGAAATTAAGGGAGACCATAAATACAGATGTAAGATGTAGCCAAGAACATAAACACCCTGGCTTTCTTTCAGCGATTCACAGCAAAGAAGAAAAAAGAAATGATGAAGTAGCATGACTCGGAGTCTTACTTTATAATGTCAGATCCAATGACCTCGTAAAGATGAGCATATGCCAACTCAAATGGCAATTGGAGGCAGATGATACTCAAGATAACAAACACATCATTTCTAAATCGCATGAGATGTCCAAGCCATTCATGTCTTTGATATAGTTCTTTCTCTCTTGCCTTATCAGTTCCTAAAGTTTTTATAACTTCCACAGGAGGCTGTCGGTAACTCCACTTCATGCCCAAAAGTTTATGTCCTTGGCCAATACCAATTGTACAATTTATCTGCCATCTGAATAGCCCAAGTTCACACAAGTAGAGGGAGTTAAGAAAACATTAATAAACCTAAAATAAGCCTATTTTTGCACAAAGATAATAATTGTCCCACCATTTTTACTGTAGATATACCTGGCTAAAAGGGCATAGTTTTTCCGTTTCCAGAACTGGAAAAACAACACAGCCCATAAGGTTATGCTTATGAAAAAGACAGGGAGCGCTAGCAACTGCAACGATCTGAAGGAAACACAAGCAGTGAGCCCAGAGGCATCAAGAGCAAGTTGCTTTAGAGGCACCAAGCAGAAAGGCATTAAAAACCACAAAAAGATTCAAGAGCTGGCAAAACTTACCCAAAATCCACCAATTGCACAATAAGCCCAAGTGCAGCTGGAAAGAACAACCATTGTGTATACTTTCCAAGGAAAGCAAAATAGATAGCAACCTAAAAAGCATGAACTTCTTGACTAACAAATCAAGCAAAACAGAGAAATAATGTACAAATGCAAACATGTATTTTCATCAGGGTTACCTTTGTCCCAAAATATGAATAAATCTCATCAATTGGCTGGTCAGTGAGGTCCCACCAATTCAGTGCCCAACTTCTCAGGAGTTTTTTCCTCTTCATTTCAGCTATAAATAAAAGTTCATTTTACTTCCAGAGATTGGTCAACACCAGGACTGCAAGTAGTATGATAATAAATCTAAATTGCCCTACCGTGTAAAGGAAACACTTGTTTAACAATGCCCTTAGATTCCAATGTCTGCAGTAAAGATTGCCCAACTTCCCAACAGAACTCTTTCCCATCGTATTTTAGAGATATCATTAAATTGCTCTTGTTTACCTGGATTTAGAATAGGTGGACTCTCAAGAGCATATTATGATGTACACATAGACAAGGAAATGCATAAAGATACCCATGTACATACATATTTAGGATCAGGAAAACTGTCAACAATGCGAGATTTGAATATGAGCTAAACAATCAAAAGATAGTTTAGTTCAAATTATCCTTTAAATGGAACAAATTCAACATCCAAAGGGAACATTCAAACACCTGAACCTACTATCGTTCGTTTCTCATACTGTATAGTTCTTTACCTGGCCAACTAGCAAATCAACCGGCTAACTTCTGTTACTACAAAAATGTTTACATTAAAATTTGACCATTTGAAAATGATTAACCAAGTTCATTGATCTGAGAAAATAAAATAATTGAATGACTCACAATCCCATATATTAAGTGGTGGTAGCATTGAAAACGCTCGGACCAACTAAACAACGAACCATCTGGCTGTTTCAGAAAAGCATCCATCTCTTCCCATTCAAATTGTAGATCCATTCCTGGAATTAAAATCAGGCTATAAATACCTCCCCAACAATGCGCCTTGTGAAAATAATGGGATTCTAGCACTTCTCATTAAGGGAAATAGATCATGTGAAAAGAAAAGTAAAACTCCATTGAAGTCAGGAGCTGCATTGCAGAAATCACCAATACGAGTAGGTTTCTTCAATTGTATCTCTGCTGCAGCCCTCCCCAAAGTCACTGGAGGTGCTGCCACCTGAGAAGAAGATAGTTCTAAATCAACAACTCAACTCGAGAAAAACTTGAAAATTCCCACCAATTGAAATTGGTCAAGGAGAGTAGCCACAGAACTAAAAATTGAATCATTATTCAATGACACAAGGAAAAATATAAAGAAGACCATCAATTCAAATAATTGACATGGTACCATCTATGTGATCAAAAACGGAAAATGACAAAGAAACAGAAGTAAAAGAAGTTTTTAGAGGACAGAATATTCTTCCCACCCACATATTTATACTTCTAAAAGGTAAAGGTGTGTGCAAAGCACAAATTCAATATTTTACCCTTTATCTCTGCTAAGATTCCAACCCCGTGGCAAGATAAATAAAGCTTCTTGAAAACCACTCGGCCAAACCCTTGGGGCCTTCCCACCCACATATATACAGTAGCACATACAAATACTTGCTGACCAAAAGAAGCAACAAGTTGAGTTCACAGAAAAGTAACTGAAGTATAATATTCAATAACACTGCAAATAAGTTAGTGCAAGCAAACATAAATATTAATCAAGCAGCTTATATTAAATCACAAAGGCAGAACATATCATAGTTAAAATTAATGCCTTCATTCAAACAAACAATATGTAAACCAAATTAAAAGAATGTTTAAGAAATCAATATTTAAAGAAATCAAACCTTGATAAACTCATCTGAAACTCCAGAAACTATATCAACTATCAACCCAACATTCCTAAACTCAGCTACAAGAATGTCAAGACAGTCACCAATCTCCTTATCTTTAATCACATTACTTTGTGATACCACCACTGCTATCTCATATACAGCCACTTCTTCTCCATTCCCGTTCATTTCTCGTAGAATTCACACCAAAGCCACCAAGAATACACAGCAGCTCAAACGATTAAAAGAGTACTATTTGCTCAAATGGCCAAAATTGGTCTACGTGCTTTGAATCAAACACTGCTTGTTTCAAATAAGAGGCCAATTATCTCTAAGCAAAAATATGATCATTAGTACAAATAGCTGAAATGAGAATTGAGCTCAGTAACCAAAGAGAAAATATTTGGTTGAAATAGCTAATAGCCAAATGGGTGTCATTGCTTTGGATCAAACAAACAAATAAATGCGATTTTTGCTCAAAAAAGCAAAAAGGGTTTTCAGTTTAGGCTCAAATAGCCAATGGGTATCCGTTTTCAGATCAGCAAAGCTTGTAATCAACTAAACTGATAAATTTCTGCTGAAAACAGCAACATGCACAGGTTCTTGAGATAACTCAAATAATCAAATGGGACAGCGTGTTCAAGGCTTTAAAGATAGCGATCAAACCAGAAGACACAAAATTTTCTCAAAATATCACATTGAGTCGTCACAAAACACGCATGGAGACTTAAACAGGTGGCCGGGTAATAAGGATGAACTAGTAGCGAAGGTGAGACACTTGGGAGGATGTGCAGGATTGGTGACACGTGGATTGCTAAGACATTGTTTGGCGGTACTTTTTGTTTTCTTCCGTTATTGCTTCTGATGGCACAACTTCTCATGCAACATTGATTTATGTAAAAAATTTAGAAAATGATATTTCTTCGTCATCAGCCATGTCCCATGATTCCATTCAACAAATTGAGTCTCTATCAACTGCTGCAATTTGCATGGCAGGAGGCGATGAAGGTGAAGATAATTGGTGCAGAGATTATTCTACATTGCCAGGAAAGATTGTGGGATCAAATATACACATATTCTCATTTCAGATTCATTCTCTTGCAGCGAGTTCAGATATCAAATTCAAGTGCGACATGTCATAAGTGATCACGTTACTAAATTTCGGTCGCACTTACAATAAATTAATGAATATGCAGCAAAAGATTGAGAAGCAAGACCAGAGCATTAAGCATGGAGACGTTACATGTGTACTTTAGTGTGTTTACATGCTCCATATGTGTTATGAAAAAAATACAAGTTCCTATCCCATGCCATTTTAAATTGATGTGTTATTTTATTTTATAATTAAAGCATCAATTAATTAATGTGATATGATTTTGCCGCCTTCCTCCTAAACGCGGCTAAGAATTCGACTTCCTATACTGGGTCCGTGTGTATTTTCTGTGAGGTGTATCTATCTCGTTATGTCGCTAGCATTTTCTTCATCTAGTGTACAAAATATTTAATAATAAGGTTCTATTTCGTGTTAATTGAAAAAATAATAATAAGGGTCTGTATCGCGCCCGCCCGTGTGTATATATATATATTTCCAATCGACCGTTAAAGATTTTGTGCATTTATTTATTTATTTTGGTTGAAATATGTTGATTTGGTTAGGCCAGGCCCAATTTTGAAATTGGCCCACATTAATCCACGTTCTCTCTCCTTGTCTTTCCTCGAAGCAAAGGAATAGCAGAAAAACAAATAAAATAAAATAATAGAGGAAGAAAAGGCGAAAGAAGTATCTCAATAACACAAAAAGTCGTCTTCGATCAAAATCCCCAATTCTTTGAAACCCTTGCTTGATTCAATTCTCAGATCCGAAACATTTCGCGATGGGAAACACGGAGAAGCTGTTGAATCAGATCATGGACTTGAAATTCACCTCAAAATCTCTTCAACGCCAGGCGAGAAAATGCGAGAAGGAAGAGAAAGCCGAGAAATTGAAGGTGAAAAAGGCCATCGAGAAAGGCAACATGGACGGCGCCAGAATCTACGCCGAGAACTCCATCCGCAAGCGCACCGAACAGATGAATTATCTCCGCCTCGCTTCTCGTCTCGACGCCGTCGTGGCTCGTCTCGACACCCAGGCCAAAATGACCACCATTAATAAGTCCATGGCTAACATCGTCAAGTCCCTTGAATCCTCTCTCGCTACCGGTACATAAAAATATTTCTTTTTTTTTTGTCAATTTGTTTTCCCAAGTTCCGTGATTTAGTGAATTATGTTGAATATGAATATTGATGCGATATACCATTGCTGGTGCTTTTGTTTTGGTTGGTTTTTCAGGTGATCGTATATTTTCAAAAGTTGAATTGTTTATTGAGTGATCATGCATTTTTCCTAAAGGAAAAAATGATTTTATTTTATTTATTTTATTTTTTTGTTAGCTTTGTTAGATATCAAAAGCATTGTATGGTTGCAGAGAGAAAATTCAAAAGTAAACTTCATCCTGAATATTATTAGTTGATATAGATGGCTCCAGGCTCTGGCGAAAAATATGCAATTTGGCTCTGCAATCTTTAAAGATTTGGCCTTAATGATTACTGCACCTTTGTAGTGTAGAACTTTGCTTTGGGAACACCTGTGAAAAGATTGCTTTCCAATTCCTGAAGCCATTTTACCTTCAAATGTTCCTTGATAATATAGAAATTCTGTTTATTGGCAAATTTTAGGATGGTACATGATTGCTTTTAATTCATGTTCAGAATGATTGGTTTGATGTAAAGATAAGTTATGGATAATGTTTTAAATCAACATTTGTTACAGGTAATTTGCAGAAGATGTCAGAGACTATGGACTCATTTGAGAAGCAGTTTGTGAACATGGAGGTTCAAGCAGAGTTCATGGAGAGTGCTATGGCAGGGTCAACCTCATTATCCACACCAGAAGGGGAGGTCAACAGTTTGATGCAACAGGTTGCTGATGATTATGGACTGGAGGTTTCAGTTGGGCTCCCACAACCGGCTGCACATGCTGTGCCAACCAAGCAACAAGAGAAAGTTGATGAGGACGATTTATCAAGGCGTCTTGCCGAGCTCAAGGCTAGAGGTTAATCTAGAGTTGGCTCATTCATATTTGATGTGTAGTCATATATATGGTCTCCAGGATCATGTTAAAAGTTGGATAAAACTTACTATTTGTAAATTTGACTGAATTTCGATTTGTGATTTTATGTACACCTTATGGTTGGTGCCTATGGATGCCGATGCCGGTTATTTGATATCCTGTACATTGTCTATGTTGTTAACAATTTTTTTTTTCCTTGTATTATCCCTCCTATCCACAGGATCACAGCATGCTGGTGTTCAAGGGTCTGTCTGTCTTGGTTTTTGTCATAGCAGTGAAGCTCTTTCTGTAGATTTGAGCGAATCAACTTCAGGTTCTTTAATTGAATTAAGGCCGCTGAGATAGACTTGATACTGATGTTTATAAATGTCTGTCTTGTTCGACGATAGCATGCTCTTAGTGCTGTGCATGCAGTTGAAAATTTAACCTGGTAAGAACTTATTAATTCCTTTGTCTTTAAATAGAGAAATTAGAGTATTTATGCAGAGTTTTAGAAGCTCAAAATTCCCAATTCTAGATCAATCAACTGTATCTTGGATTTGCATGGATATCAAGTAGGCAAGTACATATGATTTCTTTCACTGATGGCCGAGGTTTAATACAGTTTGAAAATTAAGTTACCCGTGTTTGGTTTAAAAGATCTTTTGATCCTTATTCATGTATTTGTAGGGATTTGAATGGTTATCCTAACAGTGACATAATGATTGATGAAGATGGACTCTGTAATGAAGACGTGATATGTTAAGAAAATTCGAGGACCCAATACATAAAACTCTAGCAGGAGCGCTCATAATTCTAAGTATTTGTTCGTAATAATACATCAGCAGTATCAACTTTATTGTCGAGGTATTAGCCTCT
The DNA here is from genome assembly GCF_022201045.2 of Citrus sinensis. Lineage (NCBI taxonomy): Eukaryota > Viridiplantae > Streptophyta > Magnoliopsida > Sapindales > Rutaceae > Citrus > Citrus sinensis. The sequence continues at coordinate 6,404,160 of NC_068562.1, read as the reverse complement.
ATCTAATGGGCTTTTCCACCATCCTTGGTGGCAGACGACTTCGCAGTTGTGCTTGCAAGCCTTTGAAGCCCTTTTTGGACCCTTTGAAGGAGCTTTGATGATTGTTTCTTAGACAAATAGAAACCGATTGCATCGACATACCAGCCACTCCTTCCCTTAAAACCAACAACCAGTCCTCCATCCATTGAGAAAGTAAATGGGGTTCCTTCTTCAACTCCGAAAGGACCGAAGGTTCTTTTGTTGCTCTTAAATGTTAGGGATCTGATCACAGGGCTGCCACCATAGACGACAGGACAGTAGTGGCCGCTAACACTGATCAAGAATTCTTCTGGGAATCGAAGCTTTATCTGAAATTGAATGAAAATTTACAGCGCAGGCGAGCAAGTTGTTTTAAGGATCAAAAAGTTCCCATATCAAGAAGAAAAATAAACTAGACGGGGAAGGACAATAGAGTAGGAATTGAGCAAACCTCAGCTGTCCGATTGCCTCCGACTCCTCCATGTTTTTCTGCTGTGACAGGGTTGCCCTTCTTATCGTACACCACCCGTATCGAGTCAATACAACGGTCATAAGCAAGGGTGATCTCTCTCACCCCATGGTAGATGCCATCATCCCAACTGGTTCCTCCATTTCCTCCCCATGGTCCAATTACTATACTCTTCTTTTGCCCACTAGCATGATCCTTGCCACCTTCCTACAATAATATTAACAATTACTCAAAAGAGCTCCACGTTTACAGTATTGGGACAATTTTAGTTTCAGCTGTAGACACTAAATCACCAAGTCATGCTTCATCCAATTATTAGAAAAAAAAAAAAAAACGTAAACGGTTGGGGGAGGGGGTTTTATTGGAATGTGTTTATAAGGAAAATCATTGAGAATAAGCAAAAATTTAAACCCAGCATTAATATAAAATTAAACTAAAATAACAAAATATACTAAAGTTGCGTATATCATACCATAAATGGAGAGGAAACTACTGAAGAAGCAAAGCTGTGATATGGAGAAAGGGTATTGATTTGTGCGAGAAAGTGAAGCTATATAGTTAATTACTATAGGCAACAAGAGGTTGTGAAGCTGAAGCTGCATCTGATTCCAAATGTATCACTATCCCTTCAAGTGATAGTATTTGGTGACTCAAGATTCCTGAAACGATTTCTCTCTGCCAGTTGGCCCCGAAGACAAACTTGATGAACACTGAAACAGTATCAAACATTCCAATTGACTTGTATACGGGAATAATGTTCTTTATTTCTAAAAAAAGGTTCATGAGAAAAATCAAAATTCCTGAACGAAGGGGTAACTTTGTAGCATATATGATTATGATCTGGCCGGCTAGCGTCACATGCACGCTTTGAAACTCTCCTGATGCGCCAAGTCATAATTTGGTGTTTTAGCTACACGTAGATGACCAGACCTTAAGAATTAATTGAACTTTGGCCTTCAAAGCAATGTTTAGATTTAACTTCTGTCACATAGAATTAATTAAGAAACTATGCTAGTGGTATATACTTAATAAGTTTAATAACTTCTTTCACATACAGATTTTATAAACTAACAAGTTTCTTTATTCTCCTTCACATATAATCACTGATATTGTTTATACACACATATGTCTAACAATTAAAATTCATTTGTGTACAAGTTCCAAATTAAAGAAAACTAAAACGACAATATATATCCGCATGCTTCAGTTCAATGCTGATTTGGAGAAAATCAGTTGATATCTGAAGGTTCTGAGAATTCCACTCCAGTGAGGCATAATGATCATGTGCATGCTGGCCCTCGTTGTACGGGTGAATCAGGATTCAGGAGAAGCCGTATGGGTGGTGATCTTGAAGGTTGTGATAGTGAAATTGTTCAGCTAGAACCAGTGAATGTGAAGTGGCTCGATGGAATTGGGAAAGAAGATAGCTTGCTCTCGCCGGAATCGCATGGCCGATGTCCTTCAAATCCGCATCGAGAGTGTATCCAACCAGTATTGAGTGTTGCTAGTGCGTGTGACGGCGGAAAAACTTAAGGTTTTTTGTTTGTAAATTGTTGGTGCCTTGGCGTCATGTTACTTTGCTTTTGGGTGACTTTACAAATTGTTGGTGACTTGACGTTATGTTACTCTGTTTTTGCTAGTGCGTGTGACTTTGCTTTTATTTTTTTATAATTTTTACAAGTTATATTTGTATATTTGATTATTTAATTCTTTTTCATTTTATATTATTATTGGGTAATGGCTAAGATATGTTATAGTGCTTATGTAACTATGTAATGTCATGTTATATTTATAATTTTTTAATTATATATATATATATATTTTTTTTTGTGGATTCACGAATTTCTACGGATTTACAGAAGCAAATCCATATCCAATTCATCGACTACGGATTTTTAAATTTTCAATTCATATTCAATCCACGGATTGGATTTATACGGATCGAATAGATTGAGTGGATCAGATTGAATTCTAAACACCCCTAGCTGCGAAGATGATGCGGAGACTGGGGCCACCGGAGTTGATGAAATCGCGCCATCTGAAGCTAGGCTTTTGAGATTGTTGACAGCACTACTTCTGATACTAGTGATTATTTATTTTATCTCCTGGAAGAAGCTAGCCATGCATATGGGGCTGCTATTGATATTTTATCTGCATGATTATTCTATATAATTTGTTTTTAATATAAATAATCACATGTGAAAATAAAGATAATGTTAGATTAACTAAAAAAAAAGAAAAGAAAGAAGCTACTTGGCCAGTTGGGCCCGGACCCCAGAAGCTAGCCAACCCTGAAATTAATCAAATAATATTCTTATTAACGTGAGAGGTTTTGGACTATTATGAGCCCTAGATTATTTTATTGTGTTATAACAAAATTTATAAAAAGAAAGGGTTCATGTGCTATGTACATTCTCTTCCTTATTTAATAAAAATTCACAAACCCTTTTCAATTCCATATTTGCTACTTCTACTAATTGATGTTGGATTGAAAAAGACATAAGCAAACGTGCCGACAAATTTATACCTCTCCTAAAGAAACATAATTCATATAAAAATTTAATTAGGGTAGTCTATATCATACCTCTTCGAACCCAAACGTGCAGACAAATATAATAAGGGAGATTTATAAAGAAAAATAAGGGTGATTATTTATGAAAACAACTAACTTCTCAGTTTCCTTACTTCAATAATAAAATAATATTTTTGATGTGAATACATGTCAGTAAATTTATTGTGGCGGATAAAGATCGACATCTAAATTATTATTTACTTGTTGATTATTGGTTGTCTGTTGTTCGTTAATATTTAGTTGTCCATATGTGTAACATAACTAATTACTCAGGTGCATTTATTTATATACGAATAAAATATTTTAAGTTATTAGAGTAAGAAAAATGTTAAGTTATTTTTATAGATTACCCTATATTAGCTATTTTCCACAATTGTCCCATTACAGCACGTGAAAAATTATTTGCCAAATCTGAAAAATATGAAAAATGAGAAATCGGCACGTGCAAGAATACCATCCAAGACTCTTCCAATAATAGTGTGAAAAAATAAATAATTTCTTAAAAAAAAATTAGAATAAAAATAATTTTAATTATTTTAATAATTACAATACTTTTCAATATTAAAATAAAAAATAATATAATACTAAATTAAAAATTATAAAATACTCTTTAAATAAAACTGTCTCAATAATCTCATTTAAAAAATATTATTTAAACAAACGGCGCTTCAAATGAGAAGCCGCGTTTGGGTGATGCTGTGTAAGTCAGCAAATGAGAATCCAGTTTGAACCGTAACCACTCTTGATAGATACTGCAAAAGACGAGCGTCTCTTTGCTGAGACCACATGCTAAATTTTTTATTCTCCTTAAATTATTCGAAAAACCTATTTATTAAAGAAATCAACTTCAACGCATAATAGGGTCTGAAGTTGCTTATTCCTCATTTTGTTCTTGGAAATCGAAACTTATGGGTGGAGCCATGAGTTTCTCGAAGTGGGTCTTCGTAGTTTTTGTTCTTCATTTGCTCAATCCATGTCCTGTTAGATTCTCGTATGGCTCTTCAAGCTCAAATGGGTTATCGGATATTCCAAAAAAGTTGCTTAATTTTGCAAAAAGACAAGAGCTTGTTGGCTGGATGATTGGTATCAGGAGAAAAATACATCAGAATCCAGAACTGGGCTATCAGGAATTTGAGACTAGTCAGCTTATTAGATCAGAATTGGATAAAATGGGTATTAAATACAAACACCCGGTAGCAGTAACTGGTGTTGTTGGTTTTATTGGGACTGGTGAGCCTCCTTTTGTTGCATTGAGAGCAGATATGGATTCTCTTCCTCTGCAGGTTTGAAAATTTTCTCATCATTTATTTATTTATAGCCCATGTTTGTTAAATTAGCTGATTGTTTTATAAAAATGTTTATTTTTTTGGTTGACTTCAGTTTATTGCCAGATTGTTTGATCACTTGAATTTGTATCTCTTTTATGCTCTTCGTATGCTGTTTAGTTATTAATTGCATGATTGGCTTATGCTGTTGAATGAGATAAGTTGAAGTAGAGCACAGCATAAAAAATTTGATTGATTTTGGTTTCTTTTAATTTACAAATTTTAGATAGCTTTGATGGTGATAACAGATCGGTATGTTTTCATTTCATTTTCAATCTTTTACCCCCTTGGGTTGAAAAAAGAACGTTATTGAGAACTGGATTGATGGGGCAATTGGATTTTGTAGGAAATGGTTGAGTGGGAGTACAAGAGTAAAATTCCTGGGAAAATGCATGCCTGTGGGCATGATGGCCATGTCACCATGCTTCTAGGTGCAGCAAAAATTCTTCAAGAGCACCGTGAGGAGTTAAAGGTTTGTTGCTTTATTCACACATGTCATCTTCTACTCGGGAAACTAGGTTATGGGTATAGTTTATAAACATATGTTGTATGTTATGCAACAACAGTAACTAGATAAACAATGGTATATTGGTAATTTTGTGTAGACTATAATGGCTAATTCAGTGAATTCTGTATTTTCCTATTAGATTGTTCTAATAATTATTTCAAAAGCTGATATCAATAATAGTCAAGAAAAGGGGATGCCATTTAGAAAGCCAATTATCGAGCCATGCTAGTGATATTTCAAGAATAAAGATGTTTGATGCTTCTCCCAATGGAGTGTATGGATTTTAGACTATTGTTAGTGGGTTGAGTCAAGCTAATCTTCACGATAATGTTGAGGAAACATGTACTCTTCCTCGTATAGGTCAAGTTTTGAAAGTGCCAATCTGAAACATTGCCTGTAAATGGAGTTGAGTGCTTCAATTAAAACTTTTACACCTATAGTGTGAGTAAATACAAGTATAAAAAAATCTCAAGTTTATGTTTCAGCTTCCTCTTCTCAAATGATAATTTCTGAACAATTATTAGTTTTACATTTTTTATTGGTATTAGTATTACCTTCGTTATCATTTTGAGTAAGAATGAGTGGCATTTAACTTATTGAAGATAAGTTCTTCATAATACTCACACACAGAGACTTGTGTATGCCTGAGATTGATCTTTTTTTGCTTGTTTCACTAGGGTACAGTTGTTCTGGTTTTCCAACCAGCCGAAGAAGGAGGTGGAGGAGCCCACAAAGTGCTCGAAGCAGGAGTCCTGGAAAAAGTTAATGCCATATTTGGGTTACATGTCGACCCTAACTTACCCATAGGTGAAGTAGCTTCAAGACCTGGTCCTCTGTTAGCTGGGAGTGGCTTCTTTGAAGCAGTAATAGGTGGAAAAGGAGGTCATGCGGCCATTCCTCAGCATTCAATAGATCCAATATTGGCAGCTTCTAATGTGATTGTTAGTTTACAACATCTTGTTTCTCGTGAAGCTGATCCACTTGATTCACAGGTAAATTCCATCAACTGTTTCTTATGTTTTTTCCTTGCCTTTCCTGTGTGTTTTAAAGTTCTTCAATGTATTTGGAATACTTTCTTCTTGTGAGTGCAGGCAGCTATAATTCAATAAAATCTTTTCTGCCTTTGAATGGTGTCCCTTTTTTAATTGATTGATACTTGGTGGTTTTGTCAGAGTAGGCAATGTTTCTTATACATAGTAAAACTTGATCCCCTTTTCCAAGGGGCAGAACATGGCACACATAAAGTAATTGATGTGCTAGGGATTAGGAACTCTGCAAGGAGAGTACACCATTACGTGATCAATAGACATTGAGGTTCTTGTGAAGGTTCAGGGGGATCTTAGGTGCTCTGCCCTTGAAGAGGAGACGAGAGGAGAGTCATCATTATGATTTCTTTATTTAACTTTGGTCGAATACTTCTGTTTTGACCTCTGTTACTGTGGAGGATGTAACTGTTGACAGTCAAATTAATTTGATGGAACATGTCTTCAAATTGTGATATTGTTCTGAGTCCACTGTACTTTAACTCTGGGCATTCATTTGTAGGTCGTGACAGTTGCAAAATTTCAAGGAGGTGGTGCATTCAATGTCATTCCAGATTCAGTATTAATTGGAGGCACTTTCCGGGCCTTTTCAAAGGAAAGCTTCACGCAACTAAAGCAACGTATTGAGGAGGTATGACAGTTAAATAACTTAATGTAAATGATCATTCATAAATTGACCAAACACCATGAAGTAACTTTATGCAAATAGTTGGCATTTTTTGCAACCATAACAAATGTGGTTTATAATTTTCTAACATGATAACTGAGATAGTACTTTAACCATTCAAAATGATGTCACTACCTCTATTATCCCTGAACTTCTGAATGGACTATGATAAATCAATTGCCTGTTGATATGGACCTAGTAGCTTCCTCAAAAGAATGGAATGGAATGGTTGATCATGGATCTAACTGGTAATGCGAGTGCTATTCAGATGAGGAAAAGCATAAAAAAGAAAAGAAAAGATCCACGACAATGGAAAGTTTTTATTTTTAATCAAAATTCTCTCCTTTTTATTTTTCAAGACTCTGTTTACTTTGCTGCAGGTTATCATTGGGCAAGCTGCAGTACAGAGATGCAGTGCAACTGTTGATTTCCTGTCAAAAGAGAAACCCTTTTTCCCTCCCACCATAAACAATAACGATTTGCACAAGTACTTCCAAACTGTTGCTGGAGATATGCTTGATACTCAAAAAGTTAAGGTTATGGCACCAGTGATGGGATCTGAAGATTTCTCATTTTACCAAGAAGTAATGCCTGGATACTTCTTCTTCCTAGGGATGAAGAATGAGACACTTGGGAAGGTTGAATCTACACACTCCCCCTACTTCACACTCAATGAAGATGCACTTCCTTATGGAGCCGCACTTCATGCATCACTTGCTTTAAGGTATCTTCTTGAGTTTGGACCAGAAATTTCTTTGCCAGAGGGAAACTACCGCGATGAACTGTAAGGTACTGTTGACTTGCTTATCAATGACTATGGAATCCAGTACTGGTGTAAATGTTACCAGAATGTCCTGTTATACAAGTTTGATTCAAGGAAGAACATCTTATTGATTTTCAGTTAGGTGGGAAATAAGTTAACATTCGTCAATGTATCAAGACAAAATAATTTTGGAAATCGTTAAGGCATTGCGAATAACATTTCTATCGGATTTCCTAGGAGTTATGTGATATTGCAGAAATATTATGTATATATTATTTACCATTTAACTTGAGGTAAATTATTATGCTATATATTGTAGATACTCTTTTTCATCCCTGTCCTGTCCAGTGCATTGAAGCCTTACCATCTCACCTGAGAATTTTGATTTGGAATGGTGATCACAAGAAGGTAACTAATTAACTCTTTCTATGAGTTTAATGGAGAATCAAAGATTGAAGGCCATTCAAAAATTGCTATGAAAAAAAATTTGTAGCCACTCAAGTTAAGCACAACTATCTCCAAATCTTGGAGAGAAATGAAAAGGTTACCTTACATGAGAATCTTATTGGGAGATAATAAGACATATCATCAAAACGGATGGTGGTACGCAACTTTATATGTATGTTACAGTAACATTACATTTGATTGACCGGTACTAGACAACATGGTATATCAATCATTAGACGGAGCTGTCTAGCATGCCTAATTTAGAATCTAATATTCTTCAAATTGAGTGATATTGAAAAAACCTGTAAAGGCAAGGTAAAGATGGATGAAACTCATATAATGGAGACTGGGTTAGCAGTAACAAAACTCCCATGTTCCAGTTAGCATTTGTCTAAGTGTGCATCTCAGTGGCCAAGCCCTTGTCAAAACCCAAAAGCTGAGAGAGACAATTCTAACAAAGGACCCAAAGCACTTGGAGCAAACTTCCTTGCAAAAAGATAACAAAATGAAGTCACCTGCTTATTGTAGTAGCACTGCGAACTTGCAGTAATCTTCCTGAAAAATTCCTCGCTTATGTCAGCCCCACCATACGTAGCGGGATGAGCACCGCCCCTTGACCAGTCCGTCCAAGTAAGGGTTCGGTTCGCAAGAAGACGTGAAAAATGTATGGTCAGCATTGTGGGGAAGTAATGTTCATCCACGTAACATCCTGGTTTGCAGAAATCTCTGAACTTAGGATAGTAGCTGGTGTCTTCGATTATGTCAACTGCAAGCCTCCGATTAATTTCAAACCACTGCGAGCCTTTACGCCACTGGGAAAGGGTGACTTCAGGTTCCATGTTTCCATTATAGCGCCCTCTTCCATAGGGTCCAGGATCGTCATATGATTCCATAAAACTGTATCGGGATTTTGATATGTAATAATAAACAATGCTGAAGTTGTGGAGAGGAACGCAAGACTCAGAGAGGAGGATAAACCATTCATTGGAAACATCAAGCAATGCGTTAGCCAGGAGTCTTCTCTCAGCCTCGCACATACTCATCTCTCCCCACTCAGCTGGCTGCAAATAAAATTCTCAAATATGTAAATAATCATATCCATGGAAAAGGAGCATGGACGTATTGGATGTTGAGGAAACAAAATTTTAATGGGACAACCATTAGCTCTTGCCAACATATATAAATTCCACTCCACAAACAAAAATATGCCCAATGGAAAGGCTTAGTCTTGTAAAAGAAAGAAATATGAAATTTAGCACCAATGTGATGTTAGCGCTGTGACATTGTGAGTAGCAATTCTAAGGTAACTAATAATTACTGTGCATAAATTCAGAAACTGGGAATAAACTTCTATGATTCATAATAACAAATTTCCTCAGCTGAATAAAAATCACTTATGCTCATTAAGATATACCAAGAACACATTCAAGTGCCAATTGAGGGGCGAAATGCTGCTCGATGAAAGAAATTGTACATCAATAGGAAATTGAATGCAAATAAACAGCAGCTTTTGGGTACGGATATCGATACAAGGAATAGGACAGTGTTAATTTCTTAAAATTTATTTTAAGTAGCACATATCCGATGGTGCTTTTTAAAAATATGCTATGCACATAATTTCCCTCAATTGTTAGAACTCAACTAAACGAACCTTATTACAAATATCTAGGTCAGGCACATGAATGCGATCGTTACTTGAGTAATAAACATAATCCCTCTTTGCACATATCACTTACTCTTTCTTTCTTTCTGAAGAACAGGAGCCAAAGCAATGGACTGAATTTTTCTTGCCATAATTTCAACTACATTTATTCCCTCTCTACTCATTCAGACAATAATATCCACCCTGGATGGATGAACTGTCACAACAATTCTTATAAGGACTCTTTGCCAACAGATACCACATTCCAGTCCTCATGTTTGTGATTATTTTAAATTGAAATAGCTCCTATTTTGCACCTCATCCTTTCGGATCCTCAATTACTCTATAACAATCAGCAGTGTCTCTTCTGATAGCAGAGCATGCAAGTCGTAATGTTCAAATGTACCTTGGAAGAATAATTTAGGACAATACCATTTTTAGGTTGATCAAATAATTTGGAAAGTAATTTTGAATCAATCAGGATGATAAAAGCATAGCACACAGAGGAAAGGAGACAAGATTGTTCAGAATTAGACTAGGAACTGGATTAGTAAGAGCAAATAACCAATTCAAATCACCAATGCAGGAGATCTCTAGCCGTGCAGAGTTTACAGAAAGCAAAGCAAACATAAATTAGTTTCTGTTGACTGAAGTACAAAGCAAGAATAAGGACTGCCATCTAAACCATTAATCAGTTAAGATGAAGGATTCAATTAGCTGCCATCTCTAAAGGGCCGTCCCATTTAATGGCAATTTTTTTTTCAAAAATTTAATAAATGGATTTCCTGTGCAACCCACAAGTGTCTCTATAAACCAAAAACGTACAAGAATTCTCAAAAACAATAAGTTCAATATAAAGAGACCCCTGTAATTGTAGTTAACAATCTCTATTTGTATAAAGTCATGCCACAATTATATAAAGAATGGTAGTTTAATACCTGACTCGGAATTTGTCTCCTATAGAAAACTGAAGAAGGTGAAAATTTGCCATTGTAAGCCGGATGAGGATGAACATAGATAGAGTAGAGCCCTTCGTGCCCCTTGAAGAATTTCTCCCAAAGAGGTGCCAGTGGCAATGGCCCCTTTGTCAAGAACATGAAGGCAATTTTGGGTACTCTCTTAAATGGATACTTCTTTATTCGAGGAACAAATGAAGCCCTCCAGAACAATTCAGTGTCGTTCATGTTATGCAACAGGTTTGTTGGAGGCTTAATCCAACTTTTTATGTCGCTTACATCTTCCAAGCGAACATTAATGATGGATGGTGCAATGGGCATGATATTACGGACTGCATTAAATTTCGTTGTATACAAACCAATGATCGAAAAACAAAGCCCCACAACCAAAAACATCAAGAAAATTTGCATAAATTTGAGTGATAAAGGCCTTTGGTTTGTTCTAAAAGTAGAGGCAGGGTCCTTCCCCTCCTCTGATGGTACCACCAATCTTGTTTGCATCTTAACCTCAATGTTTCGTCAGAATCAGATCCTTGGTATTGAAGCTTCTGCAAGATGGAATCCAGTAATCCTCTTAAAGGCAAACCAGACTCTGAACCAGCAATTTTACAATGACAATGGCAGAGCAAGCTTCAGTTTAGCCAAAGGGGTATTTGATATTGGATCATTTTCCATCATCGTGTAAAATGTGTCATCAAAATCTCACCAAGATCAGAGATCACCACATATAAACTTATAGAAACGTCCCTTTCCCAAATGATGGGTACTTGTCAAAAAAGAATTTTGCAAAGAAAGGAAAGATCTTCATACAGTCAACAAATTTTTCATCTTATTGTCTTTGGAAAATGTGGTGCAGTATGTGACATGATTCTGGGAAAGAAGATGAGAAGAATGAGGTCGCCGTTACCAAGTATGTTATTAATGATATATAAAAGATGAATCAATGGAGAAACGTTTGAGACAATGAGAGCAGATCGGTTCGTGCATTTGCCTTAATTCACGAATTGCTCCAGCATTAATTGAGTGAAGAACAAAATTAATGTTTTGTGAAGAAACAGAGGGAAAGGCTTGTAAGGCTTTTCCTTGGGTTTCTTTCAATATGGGGGTGTTTTGAAATTCCTGTTTTAATGAAGATATATACACGTAAGTTTAGCGTCTTTATTGCAAGTGGAGTTTGGAGAGAAACCTAGGATCTGATCCTGTCTTTTTCTTAATATATATAATCTTTTAATTATTAGTATTCTTTTCTTTTTTGAATTTCTTTCCTTTTTCGAGCTTTAGGTTGTCTGACCCTTCGAATACTTCATACATTATACCCTCATTATATTCCATGCGTCGGATTGTCCAGGTTTCTCCAAACGACCAAACCTTAGTTTAATATAAGAATGTCACAATTCTATCCAATTAATTATTTTCATTTTTATGAAAATTTAATGGTTGCTATTAACTGAATTAAATTAGAACTTCAAATTATAATTAACTAACATGCGTATCACATGGAATTTCTTTTTTTTTTTACCCAATATTGGTTTGTCCAAACGCTTTCAATTGAGAGCTCCTTATGTGAAAAGACTCTATATAAGAGGAATTTGCATTAGTTTCTGCTTCTCTCACTACCGAGAATTTGCATTGGTATTCACACATAAATCAAAAATAAGAAATAGAAAACACAGGTAATAATTGTACCTTAAAAAAAAGAAAAAGAAATAAATGTCAACAAACATTGAGACACAGCAGTAATTGAATAGCCAGAGTCTAATTGATTTTCCCAGCTAAAAATCAGTCAACGATCAATACATACTTCATGTCCTCTTCCATGACAATGACTGAGAAAACCAGCATAAGCTAGAACTTAAATTCAATCCTAAACTGATCAAAATTTGCTTCAACTAAAAAGAACTTGAATTAACAATTTAAAAAAAAAAACTACTAAGAAATACTAAGGCCAGCGAAGTTGATTTAAATAGAATAATATCCATTTTTCACATGAGACTCCACAGTTTATTCAAAAACTTGTCTTGAGTTCGAGTTTACTTCTGTGAAGAGTTGGGTCCACGCTTCTTTCCAAAACCAACAACTGGAAAGTGCAAACAAAATAAAGAGTCAAATCATTCAAGTAAGCCACCAACAAACTCAAGAGAACACAATCCAGGCATTCTAGTCAAAATCATTATTACTGGGATCAATATACACATATCACTGTGCGGCAATCATTCGTCAGACAATTCTACTCATAATTTTACCTATACATGCTCATTAAAACTTCAGAGAATGAATAAGTACAAGATAAAAACAAAGCATATCCCAACACAAATACACAAAGGAGACATTGACCATCTTTTTTACTCATTTTTTCTCTGCCTCTCTCCTTTCCATTCCTCTCCTCTCCTCTTCTCTCATTTCTTCCAACTACACGTGGACTAGAGTCTACTAACTTCATTTTTATAGGTCACAAAGATCTGATGGGTATCCAAAGCAACAGTAGCCCATTAAGATCATTCAACATATTATAACCATTGCTAACGACAATAAAGCTACAAAATTCCAGTGACAATATCAAAAGATACAATTAAACAATGGATCTCCCTAAATTACAGTTTGCTTAAGTTACCGTCCATGAAAAAAAAAATAAAAATAAAACACATAAACTGGGCCATTAGACACATAAACCATAGACACATGATCAACACGCAAAATTAAAAAAAAAAAATTTCAATGGTCATTGAAATAAGATCATCAGGCAGCAAAAATATATTTCTTTGCATAAAACACAAATACAATTGGCATTTTTCATTACAAAGCATTGCTTCTTTTGCAAAAACTTAAAACTAGGCCATTATAATTTTCCAGTGCATTTTATTTTATCATTCATGTAATAAAAATAAAATCAAACAGAAAAAACAATACAAAAGCAAACCCAAATATTCAATAATCCAGAGAAACGGTGAGAAATGATCAACTGACCGGCAGTGACGAAGCGGCGATTGTACTGCATGCGCTTGTAGGCGCGTCCACGGGGCCTCTTCTTCTTGTCTTGCTTGGCGACCTTCGGCGTCTGCCCTCTCACCTTTCCGGCACGTGCCAGCGATCCGTGTACTTTACCTGCACACATATCATGGCCATTTTAGAAATTCAGAATCATAGACCAAATAACAATATTATTTGGAAATCTATTTCGGTAACATATTGTCCGAAATTGAAAATTACCCATGATTGATTGCTTTAATCAGATCTTCTTCGTCTGAGTTAACGTCAGCGACAGGTTGCGGGTTTTTTTCTTTTTTGGTTCTTTGTTAGGGTTTTTGAGAAGCGGAATCTAATTTATACTTATGTGTGTGCAGATCCGACGGTTTAGATTGGCTAAGAGAGATTTAAATGAGGTCCGTTCGATGTTTTTTTGTCTTGATATATTTTTATTTTTATTTGTTTTCATATGATTTCTTTTTATTCAATGTCATATAAGATAAAATACAGCAATTGTATGAAATACAGCAAAAAAAAGTACATAGTGTAAATATTCAATCAAATTCCAACATGAACTCGTTGAGGATAAAAAATCAAAGGATATACTCTCATATTCAATAGGAAACCCAAACTAGAATTCATCACAATTTTTATTTTAGTATCTATTTGGTATGACTTATTTAATAATTATAAGTATTTATTTATTTAATCCTATAAATTTTTATCAAAATTTTTGTTGTTACTTGGTGGTTTTTTTAGTATAGCTTTTAAAGCCCATTTAGTACCTATTTGGTATGTCTTATCTAATGATTATAAGTATTTATTTAATCACATAAACTCTTATCAAATTTTTTATTATTGTTGTTGTTTTTTTTTTAAGTTTAAGTAGAGCTTTTAAAGGTTATTTAACTTATTTTACCTCTACTAATAAAACCTTAAATTTTGAGTTTTTGTAAGTAGAGGTTGAATTTTTTTTAATATTAAAATATTTAAAATATCATCTACTTATTTGACAATCTCATTTTATTCTTTTTATAACATAACTTTAAAAAGTTTATCTATTAAAGTAATTTAATAATTTTAATAAAAGCTCTTGACAACCAAATAACTAAAATTTTTTAGGGTAAAAACTTTACTTATAAAAGTTCTATTTAAATAAGTTTTATTGAAAACTGTACCAAACAGAGTATTAATCTATTTTGCCTCTATTAACAAAATCTTAAATTTTGGACTTTAGGAGTAAAGGTTGAAATTTTTTTTTAATATTAAAATATCTAAAATATCCTCTATCTATTTGACAATTTCATTTTATTCTTTTTATAACATAATTTAAAAAAACTTATTTATTAAAGTAATCTTATACCATGCAATGCTGGCGCCAAACAAACCCTTATATAGCACGGACCCAAGTAAGTAAGTAATACAAGACAGCCATTTAGTATTGGGCTGGCCCATTTGATGCTCTTCTTTCAATTACTGAATTAGCCTCCATAGAACTGCTTAACACCCAAGTTGCCCTCTATCCCAAATGCAGTCATAACTCTAATCGTCTATGGCCATTCCTTTTTGTTTCATCTCCCACTATAACCAAAACGCAAACACGAACGCGAACACATGATGCGAAGCCACAGTTTGAGACATTTGACAGCAACAACAACGACTATTTCAAGCCCATCGTGGCTTCCAAAATTCCGCTCCAGTTCTAGCAGCGCACTTGCATCTCTCTCTTTCGCTCAAAACCCACAAGAAAACCAACAGCAGCAACAAAAACAACAAACCCAACAAAAAATATACTGTAACAGTAGTAATGATGATAAAAAATCTGACAGTAACAGGGCCAGTTCGTATTTTCCCAAGAGAGGCCAAGAACTGGAGTTGGTCTGTGAGAGTTTGGCATATAAAGGGAAAGGAGTGTGCAAGGTGGCAGACACTGGCTTCGTTGTATTGTGTGACCGTGTACTCCCTGGTGAGAAGTTCATTGGTCGAGTCACTCGCAAGAAAGGCAGTTATGCTGAGGTTAGTCGATTTATTGCTTTTATAGCTCGACCTTTGTTGTTTTTTGTAGTTTGAATTTTGATTATTGTATTCGGTTTTGTTTTGTCTGTGGTGAAATTTGTCTTACATTGAGGTTTATTTGATGAACTGAAATGATTTTGAGCTCAGTTTGTGCACATGGTTGGTATAACTGTCGCATCGTTTGTGGGGTTGTTTGATTTTTTAAAATTTCGGTGAAAAAAAATATATATATGAGAAAGAGAATTAATTAATTTTCAAAATATTTTTTTGCTTTTTACTCATTTTGTTGCAATTGCAGGTGACCAAGTTGAAGACATTATCTCCCCATTGGGATTCTGTGGATGCTCCTTGTGAGTATGCCTCATATTGCGGAGGTTGTAAGACACAAAACCTGTCCTATGAGGCTCAACTCAGAGCTAAGGAAGGACAAGTCCGTGATCTGGTGGTACATGTTGGAAAATTTTCTGATAAAGATCCAGAATTTGCTGGCATCATGAAGCCCATTGTTCCCTGTGATATTCAATTTCATTATAGGAATAAGGTTAGTGTGCAAAATAAAGCTTTGCCAGACTTGCTCAAGTGTGATAACTGTAGTGGTTTCAATCCCTCTTTGTTTGTTTTCTTCAGCTTCAAGGTATTCAGTATATCAACTTTTAAATACAGTGCTTTTGCCTCTTTTACTGAGATAACAATCGACTATCTTTTCCTGCATGGAAATAACCTAGATGCAAGATAATGTAATAAATAAATATAGAAATTTTTCAGTGAATGGGTAACAATATTATGTAAGCTTTAAAAAAGTAAATGTAAATACAAATTGCAGATGAATGTAGAAATTTGTTCATGCTGCTTCTGCTGAAGTGTTCACATGCTGCCATTACCACTGTTACTTCTAATGTAAATTCAGTGCATGATACAAAATAAAGATAGTTAAGATGCATCTGACCTACAGAAAAAGTAGAAATAAGCTGATAGATGCATGCCTCCTTTTCAGTTTCAGTGATCAATTCACTGGTATGTTATAATGAGCGCATGGCTTCATGATGTATTTTTATATTTTTATTATTGTTTAATTGATCGTACGATTCACCTTTTGAAACGGTATCACTTCTATTTTTCTTTTTCTACTGAAAAAATGTATGTAAACAAATTAGTTGAATCAATTATGAAAGCAGAAATTCTCAGTAGCTACATTCATGTTTCTGTAGATGGAATTCTCATTTGGTCTTAAAAGATGGTTTCCTAAAGAATCATTACCTAAAAGAGGAGATCATATAGAGAATTATGCTCTGGGATTACATGCTCCTGGATTTTTTGATAAGGTTCTTAATATTGACAAGTGCTTGTTGCAAAGTGAGCCTGCCAATCTGGTAAGCTTTGTTTTTAATTTTTATGATAGTATTTCTGTATATTCTCATGTGCGAACACTGGATATTACTTCTTAGCAAAAAGAAATTAATATTCATTTCCTATTTCAGTTGACTTCCATTGTTAATTTTACTTACTGTCGATCCCTTATTTATACATATTAAATGTTGTATAGCACCCAATGCTCATTGTAACAAGTGCCACTTTATGAATCTATTGATATTTTTTCCATTTTATTGTAGTGTTATATCTCAGTTTGATACAACCAGGTGTAAAATGTGACTCCATGTTCTCTAGTTGCCTGTGCTTTATATGCTAAAACTCTTCAATTATAGCACACAGAATTGTAGAGTTACTGGGCACATAATGATGTGGATATTTATTGGAAACAGAATTGGGAAAAGAAAAGAGAAAAAAAGGGTTCATACACACTGGAAATGCAGCTTTAACTAACTTTTTGCCATTATTTGTTGTTGATTATTATTGGCAGTATGTATGGATTTGTGTAAGAGAAATTTATTTGTGCCTCTTTGTATTCCATTTAATACATAGGTTCTTGCGGCTGTCCAAGATTACTGGAGAGACCCACAATTAGGCCTATCTCCTTATGATGTTCACTCACATTCTGGATTTCTCAAGCATCTAATGCTAAGAACTGGAAGGTACTTTGAGTTCTACCATAAATCATATCATCATTGATGGCTTCATAATCAACATACAAGATTGCTTTTGTTCTTAACTTTTTATGTTCACTCTTTGATAAGGAAGTCACTACTGCTCAGTGATATTACTTATATTTTACATTTTGTGGACATTCTCCTATAATGCAATGCCATAATGTTTGAACATTGGGGCTAGACTGGGGTTGAGGAAAAATTGAATTCAGTAAACTAACTTTTCCTGTGATTTAATAGTTTTATGATTTGTGCTCCAGTGATGTGAAGACTGGGCTACCCGAACTCATGGTCAATTTTGTAACCTCATCTTACAAGCCAGAGCTGCTGAAGCCACTGGTTGAGAAAATTTCATCTGTGCCTGAAGTGGTTAGTGGTCTGTATGGAAATTCCTATTATCATTTATGACAATATAGATTTTCATTTATGTCAATATAGATTTTGTGGTTTTACTTGATACAGTTAGTCAAATTGTTGAGTGGCTATTGTCAAATGCTTTTATTTGCACACTATCCTATATGGCAGATTAGCCAGAAGTGGGAAAGGATCATACAGTGCATGCGATAGCAAATTCTTTAGCCAGAAGTGGGAAAGGATCATAGAGTGCATTTGATAGCAAATTTTTTTAACTGCTTTAGGATAACATGAAATGTTACTGTATATATGAAGAGGGATCTTTTTGTCGGCTCATATATTCTGTCTTCAGGGTTGCAATTATCAAATAATCTCTTTGTATCATTTAACCTACTTTTGGTTCTTATGTTGATTCCATTTGATTGGTCTGACCCGTTATGAGAATTTAAAACTTGAATCAATTGCACTGTACAATCCTTTCTCACTTCTGTCTTATCTGCCACTGTGGACATCGTGCAAATGAAAAGGTCTTGTACTTTCCTAGCTCTGTATACTCCTTATCTGCAATGAAAATTTCTCTCTGTCCTGACTAAAGATGCATATCTTTTAGGTGTGCATACGTGTTCTTATCTATCTTTTCTATGTAAAACCCAACTCTAATTTTTCTAGAACCTACTTCCTGCAGTTAGATATCTGGCAAACCCAAAGCCATTAATATATGGTGACTCTCTTAAACTTCATATGAGTCTAAATGTTCTATAAATTATCCATATAGATTGTCTCATATCAATTTGAGCCAGGGGCGGATCTTCGTGGAGACTAGAGTGGGCCATAGTCTCTGTAAAATTTCAATTTTTTTTTTAAATATACATGATATCCCCTAAATTATAATAGGAATTAAAAAATAATCTCTAAACTATATATATATTATTCACTTCGGCCCCTGTAAGCAAAGTTTTCAGCTTTCACCCCTGATTTGAGCCTCTTTAACATAGATGTGTAAGTGAAAAATCCTTTGGCTTCCTCCTGACAGCCTCTTATCTCAGTCTGTAAAGACTGTATATTACTGGTTTATTTTTGCATTACATAGTTATAGTAACATAGATTTCTGATGAATGATAGGTGAGCATTATGAATAATGTAAATACTTCTGTCGGTAACACATCTGTCGGGGAGGAGGAGTACACTCTGTATGGGAAATCTAACATCACCGAGACATTAAGAGGGCTTACGTTTCAAATTTCGGCCAACTCTTTCTTCCAGACAAATACTCACCAGGTATGCCAGCAGATACTTGCTCCCGTTCTTTGTTCCTTGATCTCTTGCTTCAGCTTTTCATTTGGCTTCATGGGTAGTTCCCATAACAGTAAATGCAAAGATCTACACTGTTTTAGGCAGAGGTTCTTTATAAACTCATTGAAGATTGTGCTGGTCTCAGAGATGATGGCTCCGAGATTGTGCTTGACCTATTTTGTGGAACCGGTACCATTGGTTTAACACTTGCAAGATGGTATATCTCCTTGCTTCATTAGATTTAATTGTTGAGTATCATCAATTTTCTGTTTACTTGGTTTTTAACCATATATGACCTAATATCATAGTTTCCCTTTGCATTCCATACTGTCAGGGTTAAACATGTTTATGGATATGAAGTAGTTCCTCAAGCTATATCAGATGCTTGTAGAAATGCAAAGTTGAACAATATTTCTAATGCTACTTTTGTTCAAGGGGATCTCAACAAAATTGGTGGAGATTTTGGCAATGCTTTTCCAAAACCAGACATTGTCATTTCAGGTATTCTTCTTGCTAGGTTTCTTCTTCACTGAATTCATCGTTTCGTCTAGAAAAGTTAATTGTCATGCTACAGCGCATTTTAAGCTGTTCTAATGATAGACTGGATAGTTGACAATTGCTTGAGTTCTTGGTGGAGTCGGGGTGGGGGGAGGGCTGGGATGACATTTAGATATACGAGGAAGATAATTTCAAATTTTAGGTTTTCAGACCTGAATTGGCAGCAATTGACTTGAGGCATGATTTGGTTTGTGGTTGATGACTGATGAGCAAATTCTAATTGAATCACAATAGTACAAGACTGTATTACAGTAAGCCAGGGAATTGTGATTTATTATTTTAAAAGTAAGTGAACTGATAAGAATTCGCTTTCACCATTCAATAGTTGCATAAAAAATTATCTGGAAGTAAGGGTTTTTTTTAATTTATTTTTTTAATATGGCAAATTCTGCAGATCCAAACCGCCCTGGTATGCATATGAAATTGATCAAGTTCCTACTAAAGCTGAAGGCACCACGCATTGTTTATGTATCGTGCAATCCGGCCACGTGTGCACGTGACCTTGATTACCTTTGTCATGGTGTGGTGGGTATAGTGGTTATACTAAATCTACTTTTTCTTTAACTTGCTGTGGTCTTAACTCTTGAAATTTCTCGTGCAGGGAGATCAAAACATAAAGGGATGTTATAAACTAAAAAGTTTACAACCAGTAGATATGTTCCCTCACACTCCTCATATCGAATGTGTATGCCTACTTGAACTTTCTTGACCTTAAGCTGCAATTCCAAGCTAGCTGCTGCACTCCTACTAGGTTGGCAGGGGACCCAAGCTATTCGTGGTCCAACTGACAGTAATCTTTAATTTGTACTTCTGGATGGGTGATTTCCAGCTACATGATTATATTTCTTTGAATTGTAGCTTCATTCATGCAGAGAACACAGTATTTGAAAATTGGAAATTCGATTGATTCGGTCTAATTAGCAAATAAATCATTCTATGATGCCGAATATGCAAGGAAATTAAATAAGCCGCTAATTTGGATACTGGCATCTAAATTTGAGCTAAGCAATAATTTTTACGTTTCTTCTTCTTGTGGGCATTCATTAAGGGAAGGAATTTTAAATGCAGTAGCATTATGCTACGTTGGAGTAAAGGCAGAAGTCAAGTCTGATGCGGTGCTAAAATATCCAATTATCCATTATTTTCCAGCTATTTCATGTTGATTTCTCTGTGTTATCAGTTCTGAAATTGGTGTACTTTTTATGAATTTGGAAGTATGAACAATCTTGCTGCTCATGGCACCACTCGCACAAGGAAATACTTGTGAAGTTGAGAATCTATCCTTAATTACGTGACCGTATTTTTGTAACTGTTGTGCTTCTGGTTCTAGTTTGAGTATTGATCTTTAATTCGGGTTTATTTTAGAGGGACACTACACAAGTTTTATAATAAAGAACCAACTCTCAGTACAGTTGCAAGATCAGAAACTCGCTCATTTGTGTTTGAGGCACGTAACTGATTTAGAAGAACTGCGGCAACAAGAGACCATTGAGTCACTTCCTAAGGCAAAGAATAAATTAAGCATTTCATACTTCCTATTTTTTTCAACTGGTTGATCAAGTTACTTCTTCCGTGGAGTGGTAAATGACCTGCTTTTCCAATTGTGCCTTCATATTTGGTTTTCTTGGATTTTGAAGGTGACAGAATGGAGGTGGAATATTTTCCTCCCAAAGGAGATGTAATTTTGCAGAATGCAGCACCTGCAGACTTGTATGTATTGGTCGTTGGTGCTGTGGTAAAAATTTTACCGTACACTGTTATAATTCTAGGCCCCTTACTGTTGACTGTTTGTCATTTGCATCAAATTACTCTTTCTTATATGCTTGTATATCTAACAGGAACTCATCTTGCGAAAAGGTAGAATTGAACAG
Organism: Citrus sinensis; assembly: GCF_022201045.2. Taxonomy (NCBI): domain Eukaryota; kingdom Viridiplantae; phylum Streptophyta; class Magnoliopsida; order Sapindales; family Rutaceae; genus Citrus; species Citrus sinensis. The sequence continues at coordinate 6,382,652 of NC_068562.1, read as the reverse complement.
GTAAGTTAATTCACAATGCATGATTCTTGATAATTTTCCATCAGTCATATGACACCTGGTCTGCCATGATAAAGTAAAGGCTGTTTCAAATGGTTTAATGCATGTTGTTGGTAAGGGAAAGCCGGGGGATGTCGTTGATGACCTTGGTCGGCTGTATTTTGAGCCGGGGATGGTTTGATGGAGGATCCTGGGAAGTAGTACTACTATACCTCTCCAGAGGCACATCGCAGGCTCAACACTTCGGAAAACTGATGGGACTTTGCAAGAAGTTTAACGCTTATAACGTACCAATTTGAGTGTTGGAGAGAAAACATGATCAGTTTCCAAAAAAGTCGAAGCATCAAAAGAAAAGGATACTACATCACCTTATTGATTTCTGTATAAGCTTAATTTAGGGGTCTCCATCTTCACTTCAACCAATCTTACAGAATTAGAGATTTGCAATCTCTTAAGACTAGGACTCGAAATATTAATGCTCGTCAAGTCTCCAAAAGACCATCAACTTAAATGATCAAGGAACTGAAATTGATAAATTTGGTTGCAGAGCCACTCATACATAATTATGGAATTGAAAGCCATAGAGAATGGTAGAAGGATTTGAGATTCTTGCACGCTGCTAAATTGATCTCACTAGGCATCTTCCACCCAATAATATCTTGTGATTACGCACTAAATGCTCTAAGCTCCATATGTCCAAGTTCACAATCGTTTTCTCGCCGCCCCCGCGCCCCGCCCCGGCCGGGCGGGGGGGGGGGGGGGGGGGGGGGGGGGGGGTTCATAATTGTCTCTTACTTGGATTCTAGTAATGACGATCTATATTTTAATACAAGTTTTAAACTCATGGGGTAGCATTAAAACCAAGTAATGATGAGCATTACTATATATAGAGTATCAAAGTCAACTAAATGACTAATGCTCAAGTGAGGCAAACACACCCTCTTTCACGTGATAAAATTTAGGTAAAATTGTCGACCTACACTTAATGGAGGTGTAAAAGAAACATTTTTATAGTCTCTTCAATTATTTAAGCTTGGCACAATCTTTAGCTATATATGAGCAAACTTTTGAGTAAAAGTTGAGTTCATAAATTTCTATATAATACTAGAGCCAATTCATGAGTTAATTAAAATAGAAACCTTCCATAACCATGTCATTAGTGATAAATTAAGATGGATGAATGATGAAACCACATTGGAGATTTTGTTAAAGGCCGAGCAAATTAGATAACAAGGTGACGCATTCAAACTATACAGTTCATCCAACGTAAATTTTATTGTTAGTAAAATTACCAATAAAAGAAAATTTTTACACGAGCCATTGGATGAAAATAAGTTTAGAATGTCTACATACATTTACAGTGAGGATCCATTATTTTGTTAGTGTTGGTTTCCTTTTTATAAAATGATACAGCGACGGACATCCAAGCATAATTAGTAAGTTAAGCACTTCCAATTATTCTTAACTTATCTATAAAGAACAAACAAAACCGATTGGTGAATAAATAGTAACGCCCAATGGCCCAATTTTATCACAAGAAAATTAAGTTCGCAAAAAAAATTGAAGTTCAACATGGCTGATTGGAATGATAAGAGTATCAAACTTGGAGACTACAAATTTTTCTTAATACTGCTTTCTCACACGTTGATAACATTTGTTGATGGAAGAGGAGTTGATCAATTCATGAAAAAAAGAGAGTTGCCCATGCACGAGGGAACAGTCAAAACCATTGAGGTTATTAACATTCTTTTTTTTTTCAATTTTTGTTTAAGGTTATAAATTTTCAAAGCTCAAATTGAGTTATATTTTTGCAGAGTGAAGATGGTGATGTGATTGACTGTGTGGACATAAGAAAACAACCTGCTTTTAATCACCCACTGCTGAAAAATCACACCGTACAGGTTAGTACATAAAATTTGCATTAAAGATTTCTAATTAAATGGTTCGAAAAATAAAAGTTTGTCTTTTAAATTCATAGATAAAACCCCATGCACAATCAAGAGGAATCGATGAAGCAGAAAACAATCCGAATATGCTCTTTCAAAGTTGGCATAAGAATGGCGAATGCCCCGAAGGAACTGTCCCACTACTGAGAAGAACACAGAATTTTAATCATAGTCGACGCAGCTACCCAGCATTTTTGCACAAGAAAGTAGCACAACTAAACGATGTCAATAATCCCTCTAATCATGAGGTCAAAATTTAACTTTAATTATAATGATTTTTCACTTAATTATACTTTTAAGATCTTTTAATTGTTTCTAATAATTTCATCTTCCTTTTGTATGAAAAAAAATACTAAAAACATATATGATTATCAGTATGCACAAGTTTCTGCAGTTGATGGGAATTACTATGGTGCTCGTGCTACAATCAACGTTTGGAACCCTCTAACAAATTTCGGAGAACTCAGCATCGCTCAAATTTGGGTTTTGGCCGGCGATGGAAATGAGTTGAATTCTTTAGAGGCTGGATGGACGGTAATTAAGCTTCAGCCAATGAAACATGTATACAGATTGCATATTTATAGCACGTGTGGAATTATTAATTAAATTTCCTAGTGAAAGCGGAGTTCAAACTTCATACGATTTTAATAGTTAAAACTAAATATGAATTGACCAAAAATTCAAGTAGTGTCTGAATGTTTACTAAGGAAATCATTCATGATTCCAGGTTAACAATGGCGAGAAGAAAACAAGATTGTTCATATATTGGACTGTAAGTAGATATGATCATTCCTCAGTTCCATATTAAAAATTGAAAATTTTCTTAAATTACTACGCGCGCGTGTGTGTGTGTGTGTGTGTGTGTATATAGAGAGAGAGAGAGAGGGGGGGAGAGAATATGACTAGATTAATTGCTTATAAATTTTTGCTAACACGTTTTCTTATGGTTGTTAGAGTGATGGCTACCAAAGCACAGGTTGCTACAATCTTGATTGCCCTGGTTTTGTGCAAACAAACAAAAATATAGCCCTCGGTGGGTCTATAGAACCTGTTTCGAAGTATGGTGGGGAGCAACGTGACATATCCATTGTCATACATAAGGCACGTAGTAACAGTTATTCTCATTCTCATGTCTGTTAATTTTACTAGGACAACGCAAAAAGGAATGTTAACTGTGGATTAAATTAAACCCCAATACCATTAGGGAGAGACTGACTGCATTGATTTTGTTTTTCTTCTTTGATCAGTTCAATAATAATGATGGAAATTGGTGGCTGCAAGTGCAAGACCAGTTAGTAGGGTATTGGCCAAGCTCCATCTTTACACATTTAGCCGGCACTTCTGATGCTATATCTTGGGGAGGAGAGATAGTCAATAACCAACCTAATGGTCATCACACTTCAACTCAAATGGGAAGTGGCCATTTTCCTAATGAAGCCTACGGGAAAGCTAGTTTTTTCACAAAACTTGGATACTTTGATGAAGGTAACAATGTCAAAGATCCTGAAAATCTTGAACCTTTTGTGACAAGACCCCCCTGCTACGATTTACGTACAGGAAAAGATAACAAGTTTGGTGTCTTCTTTTATTTTGGAGGTCCTGGATATTCAGCAAATTGCCAATGAAAGTAATATGTATCATCAATTGAATAAAGTTGTACTACTAGCTTCTCATTACTAAATAACATCGGAAGTGTCTTTTATTATTCGTTTTTGCAATAACTAGTTGTGTGGTTGTACCTTATGATTTGAAAAGGAGACACCAAAAAATAGGTACATTTTTGTTCAGAAATTAATGGTATAATTAACAATGTGACTTTCTTCATATATAAAATGAAATGGTTAAAGCACGTGAAAAAAATTTAGGGTAAGTTAGAAAAATTCACTTTTAACTTTATTTATTTTTATTTAAGGTCTTATTGGTCTAGTCTCTCTCAAAGTCAATAGTGGAAGTTAAATAATCAGTCAAAATATATATTCTCTCCAAAATTATCAAGTTGTAGAAAGCATACATGCATGCTTCTGAAGTTTAAACAGAAAATGAAAGAAAGATTGCATAAATTAAATACACCTCAATACGAGAGAGAGTCTTGATTGACACTAAGTAATTGAAGAATTAACATCCCAACCTTAATTAATTAATTAATTATAGGCATTAAACAAAACTGAAAATTGAGTAAATTATATAATCAAGCGGTGGCCGAATGAAAATAATTGCAGCTAGCACCCTTGTTAGGCGTCAAGTTCCCACATCCGAAAAAGAAGCTTCCACACTTTGGTCCTGGCTTTCGAATTATCTTCTTGAAGCTTTTAGCTCCACAGAAGCAACACCGAAATTCTTCAACTTCTGCTGGATTACGAGAAGTATGCTGAAAAGTGCACATACGCTGCAGCACAAGAAACTGATGATGACGATTCGACGTAATCGGAGAATCCTGAGTAATTGCTTGCGGCGGCGTCAAAGATTTAGTAATTGAGAATTTAAATCCCCTCTGCATGATGACTGCAAGAAATCTTGCCATGTTTATGGAGTCATCAAGGCCCCAGTGAGCACGGCCGTGCCAAACAAGCTCAACAGCCTCTTTCAAATTTCACCTCATGTCGGCAAAAACCTTGCTGATTGGAACCCTCAAGTTGATCCAACGGTTGAAATACGCAGGCTTTTGAATCTTCTTGATTCGGCATTCGGATTCCAGCATTACCTGACAGTCCCAATCTGACCATGCCACCACAGAAAAGTTGGTGTTGCTTAAACCCATTTGCAAAAGCCATTTGTCGTGAAAATATAAAGCCTCCCCGAGAGTAACGCCATTGTCAACTTGGTGCTGTTGAATTCCTGTCAATTCTTTGCAAAAATCAGTCAATAAGGGATCAAAAGTTGGCCGCACATAAGTTTGAAAACATGCTATAATATCTCCGGTTACACCACTCACCACCACGGATGGAAATTCAATTATGCCCTGTGGATGAAGATTTCTTTCTTTGTCGCACGTCGCTTCAAAATCTATTACAACATAATACTCAAAACCTTGAAGAAGAAAGGGATTTGGAAAATCTTGAAACTGCAAACGATTTGGAAGACGAATTTAGGGGCCGGGTTGGAAGCGGTTGAAAAAGTTAAGAGCCATCCCTTGGTCTCTTCTGACTGCATAAATTAAAAAATTATGTTTTTGACAATAAATATAATATTAATAGTAATATTTTATGAAGACACAAGTAAAATGCACAAATCCTGCTGAACGGATGCTCTTGACTTGCAACATCAAGTGATTTAAACATAAAGGCAAAGAGATAGAATTCTTCTTATATTCCAAATCATATATTTTTCACAAAGTTCTATAACAACAATGAAACGTATAATGCCACTCGGTGTGTTCTTTTAAATATAGACCAGCTTCCACCAGCTAGTCGTAAAATCCAAGTACTGTAAATGATTTGTACACAGGCTTGAGCACTGTCTGTGGCTGCAGCAATACTCAATTTCCAAAGCTGCATTGCCCTTAATCAAGTCGCTCTTAACCCTTCTGTAAATGACATGTAAAATAATGTTGGCATCTGGTGCACTAACTTCTATTTCAGTTTTGGAGCACACCACCTTCAAGGAGAACTAAACTATCCCCTTCTGGTGTTCGCCACCTTGCTCTAGAAATAGAAGCTACTTCACAGTGAACACTTATCGAATCAATTTTACGATATTAAAGACACTACTGCGATTATATATTTTGCATCCACTTTCGAAGTGAGACAGAGAAGAAAAAAAGAAGAAAAACCGAGAGAAAAGGAGAAGAGAAAAGAAAAGAAATAAAAGAAAAGAGGGAAGCCGAGAGTAAGGAAAAAGGGAAAAAAGAAGAGAAAAGGGGAAAAAGAATTAGGAGCCCAAGAGAGGGAAATAAGTTAAAAAGAGAAATTGAAAGGAAAAGTTACAGGAAATATAATTGGACAATTAGATTAATATCCAATAAACTAATAGGTAATAAATTTATAAAGTTTGAGCAATTATGTTACAATTTACATGATATGTATAAGTTTTTATATTAGTTCTAATAGTTAATTTTTGAATTTTGTATTTTAGGAGGAACTCGAGAATTGAAGAACCCACAAGAACCCCAACGAATCCCGGAGTGAAATAGGATATGTGAGTGGATATTATTATTACTATTATGTATTTTATGAATCATTAATGTTCAATATTATGATTTAATATCATGTTACAATTACATGTACGCATATTATATGTTTGATTGAGTCATGAGCTGTGTTTGCCAGTCATCATATATGTACCCTTTCTCATAAGCTCTGCGCATGCATATTGAAAGTTAGGTTACTTTACCGTGCGATGTAGTTAAATTTTGCCACGTATTGAGAGATTTTTTCTCTGCTCTACTCGTACGATAATGATCCCGACGAGTATTGAGAGTTATTTCTCCTGGGTACTGTTTGGTGCAGTTTTGACATGTATGTATATATGAATTCCATGTTTGCTGATGTATTACATTCAGTGTGGAGTTATGTCATATTATTATGTACATACCCTAGTATACTACTTAATTTTTCTATATATAAATTATATCCACTCACTGAGTTGCAAGCTCATTATTTTTCTATTTATTCCTTTTTCTCCCATGATTCTGCAGGATTTCGTGCAAATCAGTTCTAGTCAATTAAGGTTGGGCCACGAGACCCATTACTGAATAACTTGTATTTTGAGCACGTTTATGTTGCTTATATATATATATGTGTGTGTGTGTGTGTGTGTGTGTGTGTGTGTGTGTGTGTGTAAGTATGTATAGTAAGACATAAACTGTTTAAATTTTGAATGTATATTTTTTAAGACACATAAGTTGTTATGTGCTTATATCATAGACCATTTTTATATATTTTTTCACGAATTAAATTTGTGTCAAAAGTTTTACCTATTAGTTCGCATGATTCGCCTCAGATCCGACATATAAGTCGGGGCGGGTCGTGTCACACACCCTCTTTCACGTGATAAAATTTAGATAAAAGTGTTGACCCGCGCATAATGGAGGTGTTAAAAAATATTTTATAGTCTCTTCAAGCATATAAGCTTGGCACAATCTTTAGCTATATATGAGCAAAATTTTGAGTAAAAGTTAAGTTCATAAATTTCTATATAATATCAGAGACAATTCATGAACTAATTAAAATGAAAATCTTCCATAATCATGTAATTAGTGATAAATTAAGCTGCATGAATGATAAAACCACGTTGGAGATTTTGTTAAAGACTGAGTAAATTAGATAACGAGGTGACTCATTCAAACTATACAGTTCATCCAACGTAAATTTTATTGTTAGTAAAATTGCCAATAAAAGAAATTTTTTACATGTACTATTCGATGAAAATAAGTTTAGAAAATATGTCCGCAGACAATTATAGTGAGGATCCATTATTTCGTTAGTGTTGGCTTCCTTTTCATAAAATGATACAGCAACGGATACCCAAACAAAATTAGTAAGTTAAGCGCTTCCAATTATTCTCAACTTGTCTAAAAAGAACAAACAAAACTGATTGGGAATAAATAGGAACACGAAATGGCCCAATTTTATCACAAGAAAATTAAGTTCGTAAAAAATTTTGAAGTTCAACATGGCTGATTGGAATGATAAGAGTGTCAAACTTGGAGACTACAAAATTTTCTTAATACTACTTTCTCACATGTTGATAACATCTGTTGATGGAAGAGGAGTTGATCAATTCATGAAAAATAGAGAGTTGCCCATGCATGAGGGAACAGTCAAAACCATTGAGGTTATTAACATTTTTTTTTTCAATTTTTGTTTAAGGTTATAAATTTTCAAAGCTCAAATTGAGTTATATTTTTGCAGAGTGACGATGGTGATGTGATTGACTGTGTGGACATAAGAAAACAACCTGCTTTTAATCACCCACTGCTGAAAAATCACACCGTACAGGTTAGTACATAAAATTTGCATTGAAGATTTCTAATTAAATGGTTCGAAAAATAACACTTTGTCTTTTAAATTCATAGATCAAACCCCATGCACAATCAAGAGGAATCGATGAAGCAGAAAACAATCCGAATATGCTCTTTCAAAGTTGGCATAAGAATGGCGAATGCCCCGAAGGAACTGTCCCACTACTGAGAAGAACACAGAATTTTAATCATAGTCGACGCAGCTACCCAGCATTTTTGCACAAGAAAGTAGCACAGCTAAACGATGTCAATAATCCCTCTAATCATGAGGTCAGAATTTAACTTTAATTATAATGATTTTTCACTTAATTATACTTTTAAGATCTTTTAATTGTATCTAATAATTTCATCTTCCTTTTGTATGAAAAAAAATACTAAAAACATATATGATTATCAGTATGCACAAGTTTCTGCAGTTGATGGGAATTACTATGGTGCTCGTGCTACAATCAACGTTTGGAACCCTCTAACAAATTTCGAAGAACTCAGCATCGCTCAAATTTGGGTTTTGGCCGGCGATGGAAATAAGTTGAATTCTTTAGAGGCTGGATGGACGGTAATTAAGCTTCAGCCAATGAAACATGCATACATATTGCATATTTATAGCACGTGTGGAATTATTAATTAAATTTCCTCGTGAAAGCGGAATTCAGACTTCATACGATTTTAATAGTTAAAACTAAATATGAATTGACCAAAAATTCAAGTACTGTCTGAATATTTACTAAGGAAATCATTCATGATTCCAGGTTAACAATGGCGAGAAGAAAACAAGATTGTTCATATATTGGACTGTAAGTAGATATGATCATTCCTCAGTTCCATATTAAAAATTGAAAATTTTCTTAAATTACTACGTGTGTGTGTGTGTGTGTGTGTGTGTGTTTGTGTGTGTGTATATATATATAGAGAGAGAGAGAGAGGGGGAGAGAATATGACTAGATTAATTGCTTCTAAATTTTTGCTAACACGTTTTCTTATGGTTGTTAGAGTGATGGCTACCAAAGCACAGGTTGCTACAATCTTGATTGCCCTGGTTTTGTGCAAACAAACAAAAATATAGCCCTCGGTGGGTCTATAGAACCTGTTTCGAAGTATGGTGGGGAGCAACGTGACATATCCATTGTCATACATAAGGCACGTAGTAACAGTTATTCTCATTCTCATGTCTGTTAATTTTACTAGGACAACGCAAAAAGGAATGTTAACTGTGGATTAAATTAAACCCCAATACCATTAGGGAGAGACTGACTGCATTGATTTTGTTTTTCTTCTTTGATCAGTTCAATAATAATGATGGAAATTGGTGGCTGCAAGTGCAAGACCAGTTAGTAGGGTATTGGCCAAGCTCCATCTTTACACATTTAGCCGGCACTTCTGATGCTATATCTTGGGGAGGAGAGATAGTCAATAACCAACCTAATGGTCATCACACTTCAACTCAAATGGGAAGTGGCCATTTTCCTAATGAAGCCTACGGGAAAGCTAGTTTTTTCACAAAACTTGGATACTTTGATGAAGGTAACAATGTCAAAGATCCTGAAAATCTTGAACCTTTTGTGACAAGACCCCCCTGCTACGATTTACGTACAGGAAAAGATAACAAGTTTGGTGTCTTCTTTTATTTTGGAGGTCCTGGATATTCAGCAAATTGCCAATGAAAGTAATATGTATCATCAATTGAATAAAGTTGTACTACTAGCTTCTCATTACTAAATAACATCGGAAGTGTCTTTTATTATTCGTTTTTGCAATAACTAGTTGTGTGGTTGTACCTTATGATTTGAAAAGGAGACACCAAAAAATAGGTACATTTTTGTTCAGAAATTAATGGTATAATTAACAATGTGACTTTCTTCATATATAAAATGAAATGGTTAAAGCACGTGAAAAAAATTTAGGGTAAGTTAGAAAAATTCACTTTTAACTTTATTTATTTTTATTTAAGGTCTTATTGGTCTAGTCTCTCTCAAAGTCAATAGTGGAAGTTAAATAATCAGTCAAAATATATATTCTCTCCAAAATTATCAAGTTGTAGAAAGCATACATGCATGCTTCTGAAGTTTAAACAGAAAATGAAAGAAAGATTGCATAAATTAAATACACCTCAATACGAGAGAGAGTCTTGATTGACACTAAGTAATTGAAGAATTAACATCCCAACCTTAATTAATTAATTAATTATAGGCATTAAACAAAACTGAAAATTGAGTAAATTATATAATCAAGCGGTGGCCGAATGAAAATAATTGCAGCTAGCACCCTTGTTAGGCGTCAAGTTCCCATATCCGAAAAAGAAGCTTCCACACTTTGGTCCTGGCTTTCGAATTATCTTCTTGAAGCTTTTAGCTCCACAGAAGCAACACCGAAATTCTTCAACTTCTGCTGGATTACGAGAAGTATGCTGAAAAGTGCACATACGCTGCAGCACAAGAAACTGATGATGACGATTCGACGTAATCGGAGAATCCTGAGTAATTGCTTGCGGCGGCGTCAAAGATTTAGTAATTGAGAATTTAAATCCCCTCTGCATGATGACTGCAAGAAATCTTGCCATGTTTATGGAGTCATCAAGGCCCCAGTGAGCACGGCCGTGCCAAACAAGCTCAACAGCCTCTTTCAAATTTCACCTCATGTCGCCAGAAACCTTGCTGATTGGAACCCTCAAGTTGATCCAACGGTTGAAATACGCAGGCTTTTGAATCTTCTTGATTCGGCATTCGGATTCCAGCATTACCTGACAGTCCCAATCTGACCATGCCACCACAGAAAAGTTGGTGTTGCTTAAACCCATTTGCAAAAGCCATTTGTCGTGAAAATATAAAGCCTCCCCGAGAGTAACGCCATTGTCAACTTGGTGCTGTTGAATTCCTGTCAATTCTTTGCAAAAATCAGTCAATAAGGGATCAAAAGTTGGCCGCACATAAGTTTGAAAACATGCTATAATATCTCCGGTTACACCACTCACCACCACGGATGGAAATTCAATTATGCCCTGTGGATGAAGATTTCTTTCTTTGTCGCACGTCGCTTCAAAATCTATTACAACATAATACTCAAAACCTTGAAGAAGAAAGGGATTTGGAAAATCTTGAAACTGCAAACGATTTGGAAGACGAATTTAGGGGCCGGGTTGGAAGCGGTTGAAAAAGTTAAGAGCCATCCCTTGGTCTCTTCTGACTGCATAAATTAAAAAATTATGTTTTTGACAATAAATATAATATTAATAGTAATATTTTATGAAGACACAAGTAAAATGCGCAAATCCTGCTGAACGGATGCTCTTGACTTGCAACATCAAGTGATTTAAACATAAAGGCAAAGAGATAGAATTCTTCTTATATTCCAAATCATATATTTTTCACAAAGTTCTATAACAACAATGAAACGTATAATGCCACTCGGTGTGTTCTTTTAAATATAGACCAGCTTCCACCAGCTAGTCGTAAAATCCAAGTACTGTAAATGATTTGTACACAGGCTTGAGCACTGTCTGTGGCTGCAGCAATACTCAATTTCCAAAGCTGCATTGCCCTTAATCAAGTCGCTCTTAACCCTTCTGTAAATGACATGCAAAATAATGTTGGCATCTGGTGCACTAACTTCTATTTCAGTTTTGGAGCACACCACCTTCAAGGAGAACTAAACTATCCCCTTCTGGTGTTCGCCACCTTGCTCTAGAAATAGAAGCTACTTCACAGTGAACACTTATCGAATCAATTTTACGATATTAAAGACACTACTGCGATTATATATTTTGCATCCACTTTCGAAGTGAGACAGAGAAGAAAAAAAGAAGAAAAACCGAGAGAAAAGGAGAAGAGAAAAGAAAAGAAATAAAAGAAAAGAGGGAAGCCGAGAGTAAGGAAAAAGGGAAAAAAGAAGAGAAAAGGGGAAAAAGAATTAGGAGCCCAAGAGAGGGAAATAAGTTAAAAAGAGAAATTGAAAGGAAAAGTTACAGGAAATATAATTGGACAATTAGATTAATATCCAATAAACTAATAGGTAATAAATTTATAAAGTTTGAGCAGTTATGTTACAATTTACATGATATGTATAAGTTTTTATATTAGTTTTAATAGTTAATTTTTGAATTTTATATTTTAGGAGGAACTCGAGAATTGAAGAACCCACAAGAATCCCAACGAATCCCGGAGTGAAATAGGATATGTGAGTGGATATTATTATTACTATTATGTATTTTATGAATCATTAATGTTCAATATTATGATTTAATATCATGTTACAATTACATGTACGCATATTATATGTTTGATTGAGTCATGAGCTGTGTTTGCCAGTCATCATATATGTACCCTTTCTCATAAGCTCTGCGCATGCATATTGAAAGTTAGGTTACTTTACCGTGCGATGTAGTTAAATTTTGCCACGTATTGAGAGATTTTTTCTCTGCTCTACTCTTACGATAATGATCCCGACGAGTATTGAGAGTTATTTCTCCTGGGTACTGTTTGGTGCAGTTTTGACATGTATGTATATATGAATTCCATGTTTGCTGATGTATTACATTCAGTGTGGAGTTATGTCATATTATTATGTACATACCCTAGTATACTACTTAATTTTTCTATATATAAATTATATCCACTCACTGAATTGCAAGCTCATTATTTTTCTATTTATTCCTTTTTCTCCCATGATTCTGCAGGATTTCGTGCAAATCAGTTCTAGTCAATTAAGGTTGGGCCACGAGACCCATTACTGAATAACTTGTATTTTGAGCACGTTTATGTTGCTTATATATATATATGTGTGTGTGTGTGTGTGTGTGTGTGTGTGTGTGTGTAAGTATGTATAGTAAGACATAAACTGTTTAAATTTTGAATGTATATTTTTTAAGACACATAAGTTGTTATGTGCTTATATCATAGACCATTTTTATATATTTTTTCACGAATTAAATTTGTGTCAAAAGTTTTACCTATTAGTTCGCATGATTCGCCTCAGATCCGACATATAAGTCGGGGCGGGTCGTGTCACACACCCTCTTTCACGTGATAAAATTTAGATAAAAGTGTTGACCCGCGCATAATGGAGGTGTTAAAAAATATTTTATAGTCTCTTCAAGCATATAAGCTTGGCACAATCTTTAGCTATATATGAGCAAAATTTTGAGTAAAAGTTAAGTTCATAAATTTCTATATAATATTAGAGACAATTCATGAACTAATTAAAATGAAAACCTTCCATAATCATGTAATTAGTGATAAATTAAGCTGCATGAATGATAAAACCACATTGGAGATTTTGTTAAAGACTGAGTAAATTAGATAACGAGGTGACTCATTCAAACTATACAGTTCATCCAACGTAAATTTTATTGTTAGTAAAATTGCCAATAAAAGAAATTTTTTACATGTACTATTCGATGAAAATAAGTTTAGAAAATATGTCCGCAGACAATTATAGTGAGGATCCATTATTTCGTTAGTGTTGGTTTCCTTTTCATAAAATGATACAGCAACGGATACCCAAACAAAATTAGTAAGTTAAGCGCTTCCAATTATTCTCAACTTGTCTAAAAAGAACAAACAAAACTGATTGGGAATAAATAGTAACGCCCAATGGCCCAATTTTATCACAAGAAAATTAAGTTCGTAAAAAATTTTGAAGTTCAACATGGCTGATTGGAATGATAAGAGTGTCAAACTTGGAGACTACAAAATTTTCTTAATACTACTTTCTCACATGTTGATAACATCTGTTGATGGAAGAGGAGTTGATCAATTCATGAAAAATAGAGAGTTGCCCATGCATGAGGGAACAGTCAAAACCATTGAGCTTATTAACATTTTTTTTTTCAATTTTTGTTTAAGGTTATAAATTTTCAAAGCTCAAATTGAGTTATATTTTTGCAGAGTGACGATGGTGATGTGATTGACTGTGTGGACATAAGAAAACAACCTGCTTTTAATCACCCACTGCTGAAAAATCACACCGTACAGGTTAGTACATAAAATCACACCGTACAGGTTAGTACATAAAATTTGCATTGAAGATTTCTAATTAAATGGTTCGAAAAATAACAATTTTTCTTTTAAATTCATAGATAAAACCCCATGCACAATCAAGAGGAATCGATGAAGCAGAAAACAATCCGAATATGCTCTTTCAAAGTTGGCATAAGAATGGCGAATGCCCCGAAGGAACTGTCCCACTACTGAGAAGAACACAGAATTTTAATCATAGTCGACGCAGCTACCCAGCATTTTTGCACAAGAAAGTAGCACAGCTAAACGATGTCAATAATCCCTCTAATCATGAGGTCAGAATTTAACTTTAATTATAATGATTTTTCACTTAATTATACTTTTAAGATCTTTTAATTGTATCTAATAATTTCATCTTCCTTTTGTATGAAAAAAAATACTAAAAACATATATGATTATCAGTATGCACAAGTTTCTGCAGTTGATGGGAATTACTATGGTGCTCGTGCTACAATCAACGTTTGGAACCCTCTAACAAATTTCGGAGAACTCAGCATCGCTCAAATTTGGGTTTTGGCCGGCGATGGAAATAAGTTGAATTCTTTAGAGACTGGATGGACGGTAATTAAGCTTCAGCCAATGAAACATGTATACATATTGCATATTTATAGCACGTGTGGAATTATTAATTAAATTTCCTAGTGAAAGCGGAGTTCAGACTTCATACGATTTTAATAGTTAAAACTAAATATGAATTGACCAAAAATTCAAGTACTGTCTGAATATTTACTAAGGAAATCATTCATGATTCCAGGTTAACAATGGCGAGAAGAAAACAAGATTGTTCATATATTGGACTGTAAGTAGATATGATCATTCCTCAGTTCCATATTAAAAATTGAAAATTTTCTTAAATTACTAAGTGTGTGTGTGTGTGTGTGTGTATATATATATATATATAGAGAGAGAGAGAGAGAGAGAGGGGGAGAGAATATGACTAGATTAATTGCTTCTAAATTTTTGCTAACACGTTTTCTTATGGTTGTTAGAGTGATGGCTACCAAAGCACAGGTTGCTACAATCTTGATTGCCCTGGTTTTGTGCAAACAAACAAAAATATAGCCCTCGGTGGGTCTATAGAACCTGTTTCGAAGTATGGTGGGGAGCAACGTGACATATCCATTGTCATACATAAGGAACGTAGTAACAGTTATTCTCATTCTCATGTCTGTTAATTTTACTAGGACAACGCAAAAAGGAATGTTAACTGTGGATTAAATTAAACCCCAATACCATTAGGGAGAGACTGACTGCATTGATTTTGTTTTTCTTCTTTGATCAGTTCAATAATAATGATGGAAATTGGTGGCTGCAAGTGCAAGACCAGTTAGTAGGGTATTGGCCAAGCTCCATCTTTACACATTTAGCCGGCACTTCTGATGCTATATCTTGGGGAGGAGAGATAGTCAATAACCAACCTAATGGTCATCACACTTCAACTCAAATGGGAAGTGGCCATTTTCCTAATGAAGCCTACGGGAAAGCTAGTTATTTCACAAAACTTGGACACTTTGATGAAGGTAGCAATGTCAAAGATCCTGAAAATCTTGAACCTTTTGTGACAAGACCCCCCTGCTACGATTTACGTACAGGAAAAGATAACAAGTTTGGCGTCTTCTTTTATTTTGGAGGTCCTGGATATTCAACAAATTGCCAATGAAAGTGATATGTATCATCAATTGAATAAAGTTGTACTACTAGCTTCTCATTATTAAATAACATCGGAAGAGTCTTTATTATTCGTTTTTGCAATAATTAGTTTGTGTGGTTGTACCTTATGATTTGAAAAGGCGACCCCAAAAAATAGGTACATTTTTTCAGAAATTGAAAGAAAACTGGAGTTATTTGTTTTGAGAGAAAATTTACAGAGGAAAATTTATTTCATTAATTTTGGATTCTTCACATTACATTATAATTAAATCAATACATCCTAGATACTCACGAGATTAGTTACATACACATTAAAACGATTAATAACAAACTTTAACAACTTGTGCTGACATGTTATCTATCATAACTAACTCTGGTGATTTGGCACTGATGAGCTGGCACTGTTGACTAACTTCACTTGCTGAGACTAACGACTCCTTCACCTTCTTATTCTTCATGAGCTCAGCACAATGAGCTTCCTTAACAGAAATTAATGGTATAATTAACAATGTGACTTTCTTCATATATAAAATGAAATGGTTAAAGCATGTTAATAAAATTAAGGTTAAGTTAGAAAATTCAATTTTAATTTCATTTTTTTTTTATTAAAGGTCTTATTGGTCTAGTCTCTCCTAAGTCAATAGTGGAAGTTAAATAATCAGTCAAAATATATAATCTCTCCAAAATTATTAAGTTATAGAAAGTGTACATGCATGCTTCCGAAGTTTAAATAGAGAATGAAAGAAAGATTGAATAAATTAAAATATGCCTCAGTACGAGAGACAAACTTGATTAACACTAATTAATTGAAGAATTAACATCCCAACCTTAATTAGTTAATTATAGGCATTAAACAAAACTGAAAATTGAGCGAATTATGTCATCAAGTAGTGGCCCACTGAAAATAATTGCAGCAAGCACCCTTATTAGGCGTCCAGTTCCCACATCCGGAAAAGAAGATTCCGCACTTTGGTCCTGGCTTTCGAATTACCTTCTTGAAGCTTTTGGCTCCACAGAAAATACCGAAATTCTTCAACTTCTGCCGGATCACGAGAAGTATGCTGAAAAGTGGACATACGCTGCGGCACAAGAAACTGATGATGACGATTCCACGTCATCACAGAATCCTGAGTAATTGCTTGCGGCGGCATAAAGAATTTAGTAATTGAGAATTTAAATCCCCTCTGCATGATGACTGCAAGTAATCTTGCAATATTTATGGAGTCATCAAGGCCACAGTGAACACGGCCGTGCCAAACAATGCCAGCCAGCTCAACAGCCTCTTTCAAATTGCACCTCACGTCGCCAAAAACCTTGCTGAATGGAACCCTCAAGTTGATCCAACGGTTGAAATAAGCAGGCTTTGGAATGTTCTTGAAGCGGCATTCGAATTCCAGCATGACTTGACAATCCCAATCTTACCAAGTCACCACAGCAAAGTTGTGGTGACGCCACTGACTATAACCGAAGGAAATTCTATTATTTCCTGTGGGTGTGGAGTCTTATTTTTGTCGCACGGGGCCTGGAAATCGACAACTGCAAAGTAATCAATATCCTGAAGCTTTTGCGGAAGAAAAGGATTTGGCTGAGGAAGAAGAAAGGGATAATTTGGGAAAAGGGGGTTTCTTTGGAATCTGTCAATTGCCATTCTATCTAGGGATGGCAGAATAATCCGGACCCGGATCGGATCCGGACGAACCCGGATAATCCGGTCCGGGTTGAACCCGTATTGGAGTTGAATAAAATACGGATCTGGATTTAATTTTATGAACCCGGATGATATTCGGACCGGGTCAGAGTTTGGGTGAACCTGCATATCTAAAACCCGGACCCGGATATGTTTCATTTTAATATTAATTTTTTAATAATTTTTAATATAAATATAAAAGAAAGGAAGTAAACAACAATGCGCACAGCCGGCCCTAATTTTGCAATTCGCATTCCTCTTCTCAAATCTCACATCCACCGGCCGCCAACCATATTTCCTTTTCTCTTCATCAAATCAAGTCGTCGTCGTCATCATTTCAGCCATTTTCTCTTTTCTGTGTTCATTATCATCATCAGTTGCTGTGTTCCTCTTCTTTGCACTACTGCAACCTCCATTCCTTCTCAATCGTTCAACTATTGCAAATTGAGTGGATTAGCTTCCACCTCTAAGCCCATCTCTGCTTCTCGTTTGTCATATTCCATGGTGGGGGCTGTCTTTGATGGCATTGCATGGTGGATTTGGTGGGCCACGGTCTTTGATGCCATTACAATTCAAAATTAATTGTAATTTTCGTGCATCCACTTCCTATATTAGGTTATTAATTTATTGAATTTTGTTGGTAGTATTTGCAACGCCTTCATATTAGGGTCTATCTTGTGTACCTGCCTGAATTTCATGGAAAAAAAATGGTTAATCAGTTTTAATTTGTGATTTGAGTTGTAGTTTCCAATTTTTTTTCATTTTTTAATCATAATTCAAAAGACAATCCGGGTTTCAAACCCGGAATCCAGAAACCTTAATTTTTCTGGGTTGAACCCGGACCGGACCCACATGCAAAAAATCCGGATTATATCCGGGTCCGGTAAAAGAAAATGACATCCGGGTCTGGAATCGGGAAGGCCGAACCCGGAACCGGACCCGGATTTTGCCATCCCTAATTCTATCTCACGTTATTGATTGTTGATGTAGATTAATTTTGGATTTAAGACACTGTGTGTGTGTGCGTGCGTGTGTGTGTGGATGATAAATTTATTTTTCTAATCTAGTTTTGATTTCCTAATTATTTTTATATATTTTTAATTTCTAGTTGCGTTAGGAATTGGGCTGGTATTTGATTTCAGATATAGCTTAATCCTATTTGCATTAGAATTTCTTTAATAAAGGTTTGGGGTTTGATTTCCTTAATGGAATGGAGAAGTAATCAGAATCAGTAAAGATGTAATAAAAAATCTTATAGCGGCACGTAATTAGGTTATAATCAAACTCATAATTAAAATGGGACTTGGATTTCATGATGCTGGTATAATTTTGTGTTGAGCAAATATAAGATTGTGATCGGTGTCTATTAGCATACTAATAATTCACCAGTCATTATATCTTAGTTATATTCAAGTATAAATTTTATTATTATTAGATATTTTATACATAATAAGATCATAACTATATACGCAATTGTAAAAGCACATGTTGTATAAGAATATAAAATCTTTGAAGTCTCACATAACTTAGATTATCATGGATTTAAATTAAAAAGAAATATGTGCAGGTGATCATGGGTTTAATAGGTAAAATCTCTAGAACCTCCCACCATTTCATAGTATCCCAAAATGCACCTATCATCCCAAAAATTTTGTTAACCATTCTTGTTCTTCTTATTATTATTCGCTAATTTTGCAGTTTCACCCCTCTAATTAGTGTGATGTCAGAGGTTTCTGGCCCCACTTTAAATGCCTAGGAAATTTTGTTTCAGAAAAAATAAAAACAAAATAAAAAAATTTAAGACATTATATATAAAAATAATTAAAATAACTCAACAGAAAAATCCCATCCTGTAACAAATATAAGCACTAAGATCAATATCACAAATCATTGATTGGTTGTGTGGTGATCTATAAACACCTCCATATCTTATTCTTGAGATCAAGGATTTGAGTTTTATGTGGATGTGGAAGTATATTTTATTTTATTCATAATTTTTTTGTGAGTAGTATATGTCAAGTCAAAATGACAAAATATGTCTCATGATGGAAAGTCTTAATTGGTCGTCTTCCTACAAATACCTAAAGAATATGTCATTAATGTGGTTGAAATGTATGTGGCACATGAAACTTTCAAATTAAGTGGTCTAATAAAATTAAATCATGGAATTGGTGATAAATCAAGCTATCAGCATGAATTAAGAAACTAAAGAAAGGAGATTTTATCAACGGACGGAATAAACTAAGTAGATAAAGAGGTGACTCATTGACACTAAATATCTAATTCTGTTTTAATTAATTACATCAGTTTATTAGTTTCCAATAAAAGAAAAGTCGTGAATATAGACATATTGGATGAACAAAATTATAGAATTTATTTCATTTTTTTCGTGTTATTTAATTAAATATAGAGTTAGATATCCAAACATGCTACGTAATTGTATGATTCCTAGCTTTACGTAGCATACAAACAAGATCAGTAGGAGAATAAATACTTGACCCAAATGGTGAAAATTTTCATCAGAAAGTTAAATAAGAAAAAAATAAAAATTAATATTGAAGTTCAACAATGGATGATAGGAATGATAAGAGTACCAAATGCAAATCTGTGTTCATAATTCTCTTACTTGGATTCTAGTAATACCGACCAACTAATTTCATGTTTTTAAAAACCTTGACATGATCTATATTGTAGTACAAGTTTAAACTCATGGGATAGTATTAAAACCAAATAACGACGAGCTTTACTAGATAATATGTATCAAAGTCAACTAATGCTCAAGTGAGGCATACACACCCTTTTTCACATGATAAATTTAAGATAAAATTGTCGACCAACGCATGATGGAGGTTTTAAAAAAGTATTTTATAGTCTCTTCAAGTATTTAAGCTTGGCACAATCTTTAACTATATATGAGCAAACTTTTGAGTAAAAAGTTGAGTACATAAATTTTTATATAATATTAGAACTAATTCATGAGCTAATTAAAATATAAACCATCCATAACCATGTAATTAGTGATAAATTAAGCTGCATGAATGATGAAACCACATTGGAGATTTTGTTAAAGGCCGAGCAAATTAGATATCGAGGTGACGCATTCAAACTATACAGTTCATCCAACGTAAATTTTATTGTTAGTAAAATTACCAATAAAAGAAAATTTTTACACGAGCCATTGGATGAAAATAAGTTTAGAATGTCTACATACAATTACAGTGAGGATCCATTATTTTGTTAGTGTTGGTTTCCTTTTTATAAAATGATACAGCGACGGACATCCAAGCATAATTAGTAAGTTAAGCACTTCCAATTATTCTTAACTTATCTATGAAGAACAAACAAAACCGATTGGTGAATAAATAGTAACGCCCAATGGCCCGATTTTATCACAAGAAAATTAAGTTTGCAAAAAAAATTAAAGTTCAACATGGCTGATTGGAATGATAAGAGTATCAAACTTGGAGACTACAAATTTTTCTTAATACTGCTTTCTCACATGTTGATAACATTTGTTGATGGAAGAGGAGTTGATCAATTCATGAAAAAAAGAGAGTTGCCCATGCACGAGGGAACAGTCAAAACCATTGAGGTTATTAACATTCTTTTTTTTTCAATTTTTGTTTAAGGTTATAAATTTTCAAAGCTCAAATTGAGTTATATTTTTGCAGAGCGAAGATGGTGATGTGATTGACTGTGTGGACATAAGAAAACAACCTGCTTTTAATCACCCACTGCTGAAAAATCACACCGTACAGGTTAGTACATAAAATTTGCATTAAAGATTTCTAATTAAATGGTTCGAAAAATAAAATTTTTGTCTTTTAAATTCATAGATTAAACCCCATGCACAATCAAGAGGAATCGATGAAGCAGAAAACAATCCGAATATGCTCTTTCAAAGTTGGCATAAGAATGGCGAATGCCCCGAAGGAACTGTCCCCCTACTGAGAAGAACACAGAATTTTAATCATAGTCGACGCAGCTACCCAGCATTTTTGCACAAGAAAGTAGCACAGCTAAACGATGTCAATAATCCCTCTAATCATGAGGTCAGAATTTAACTTTAATTATAATGATTTTTCACTTAATTATACTTTTAAGATCTTTTAATTGTATCTAACAATTTCATCTTCTTTTTGTATGAAAAAAAAATACTAAAAACATATATGATTATCAGTATGCACAAGTTTCTGCAGTTGATGGGAATTACTATGGTGCTCGTGCTACAATCAACGTTTGGAACCCTCTAACAAATTTCGGAGAACTCAGTATCGCTCAAATTTGGGTTTTGGCCGGCGATGGAAATGAGTTGAATTCTTTAGAGGCTGGATGGACGGTAATTAAGCTTCAGCCAATGAAACATGCATACAGATTGCATATTTATAGCACGTGTGGAAATATTAATTAAATTTCCTAGGGAAAGCGGAGTTCAGACTTCATATGATTTTAATAGTTAAAACTAAATATAAATTGACCAAAAATTCAAGTCCTGTTTGAATGTTTACTAAGGAAATAATTCATGATTTCAGGTTAACAATGGCGAGAAGAAAACAAGATTGTTCATATATTGGACTGTAAGTAGATTTGATCATTCCTCAGTTCCATATTAAAAATTGAAAAAATTCTTAAATTGCTACGTGTGTGTGTGTGTGTGTGTGTGTGTGTGTGTATATATAGAGAGAGAGAGAGAGAGAGAGAGGGGGGGAGAGAATATGACTAGATTAATTGCTTATAAATTTTTGCTAACACGTTTTCTTATGGTTGTTAGAGTGATGGCTACCAAAGCACAGGTTGCTACAATCTTGATTGCCCTGGTTTTGTGCAAACAAACAAAAATATAGCCCTCGGTGGGTCTATAGAACCTGTTTCGAAGTATGGTGGGGAGCAACGTGACATATCCATTGTCATACATAAGGCACGTAGTAACAGTTATTCTCATTCTCATGTCTGTTAATTTTACTAGGACAACGCAAAAAGGAATGTTAACTGTGGATTAAATTAAACCCCAATACCATTAGGGAGAGACTGACTGCATTGATTTTGTTTTTCTTCTTTGATCAGTTCAATAATAATGATGGAAATTGGTGGCTGCAAGTGCAAGACCAGTTAGTAGGGTATTGGCCAAGCTCCATCTTTACACATTTAGCCGGCACTTCTGATGCTATATCTTGGGGAGGAGAGATAGTCAATAACCAACCTAATGGTCATCACACTTCAACTCAAATGGGAAGTGGCCATTTTCCTAATGAAGCCTACGGGAAAGCTAGTTTTTTCACAAAACTTGGATACTTTGATGAAGGTAACAATGTCAAAGATCCTGAAAATCTTGAACCTTTTGTGACAAGACCCCCCTGCTACGATTTACGTACAGGAAAAGATAACAAGTTTGGTGTCTTCTTTTATTTTGGAGGTCCTGGATATTCAGCAAATTGCCAATGAAAGTAATATGTATCATCAATTGAATAAAGTTGTACTACTAGCTTCTCATTACTAAATAACATCGGAAGTGTCTTTATTATTCGTTTTTGCAATAACTAGTTGTGTGGTTGTACCTTATGATTTGAAAAGGAGACCCCAAAAAATAGGTACATTTTTTTTCAGAAATTAATGGTATAATTAACAATGTGGGTTTCTTCATATATAAAATGAAATGGTTAAAGCATGTGAAAAAAATTTAGGGTAAGTTAGAAAAATTCACTTTTAACTTTATTTATTTTTATTTAAGGTCTTATTGGTCTAGTCTCTCTCAAAGTCAATAGTAGAAGTTAAATAATCAGTCAAAATATATATTCTCTCCAAAATTATCAAGTTGTAGAAAGCATACATGTATGCTTCTGAAGTTTAAACAGAAAATGAAAGAAAGATTGCATAAATTAAATACACCTCAATACGAGAGAGAGGCTTGATTGACACTAAGTAATTGAAGAATTAACATCCCAACCTTAATTAATTAATTAATTAATTATAGGCATTAAACAAAACTGAAAATTGAGTAAATTATATAATCAAGCGGTGGCCGAATGAAAATAATTGCACCAAGCACCCTTGTTAGGCGTCAAGTTCCCACATCCGAAAAAGAAGCTTCCACACTTTGGTCCTGGCTTTCGAATTATCTTCTTGAAGCTTTTGGCTCCACAGAAGCAATACCGAAATTATTCAACTTCTGCTGGATCACGAGAAGTATGCTGAAAAGTGCACTTGCGCTGCCGCACAAGAAACTGATGATGACGATTCCACGTCATCATAGAATCCTGAGTAATATCTTGCGGCGGCGTCAAAGATTTAGTAATTGAGAATTTAAATCCCCTCTGCATGATGACTGCAAGAAATCTTGCCATGTTTATGGAGTCATCAAGGCCCCAGTGAGCACGGCCGTGCCAAACAAGCTCAACAGCCTCTTTCAAATTTCACCTCATGTCGGCAAAAACCTTGCTGATTGGAACCCTCAAGTTGATCCAACGGTTGAAATAAGCAGGCTTACTTGCAATATTTATGGAGTCATCAAGGCCACAGTGAACACGGCCGTGCCAAACAATGCCAGCCAGCTCAACAGCCTCTTTCAAATTGCACCTCACGTCGCCAAAAACCTTGCTGAATGGAACCCTCAAGTTGATCCAACGGTTGAAATAAGCAGGCTTACTTGCAATATTTATGGAGTCATCAAGGCCACAGTGAACACGGCCGTGCCAAACAATGCCAGCCAGCTCAACAGCCTCTTTCAAATTGCCCCTCACGTCGCCAAAAACTTTGCTGAATGGAACCCTCAAGTTGATCCAACGGTTGAAATAAGAAGGCTTTGGAATGTTCTTGAAGCGGCATTCGGATTCCAGCATGACTTGACAATCCCAATCTGACCACGTCACCACAGCAAAGTTGGTGGGCGTAACGCCCATGTGCTGCTGCCAATTATCATGTAAAAATAATGCCTCGCCAAGAAAAATGCCTTGTCAACTTGATGCTGCTGAATTCCTGTCAGCTCCTTGTAGAATTCCGTAGGCAATTTATTGTGAGTTGGGCGTACGTAAATTTGAAAACAGACTGTAATCTGTCCAGTGACACCACTTACTATAACCGAAGGAAATTCTATTATTTCCTGTGGGTGTGGAATCTTTTTGTCACACGTGGCCTCGAAGTCGACAACTACAAAGTAATCAAAATCCTGAAGCTTTTGCGGAAGAAAAGGATTTGGCTGAGGAAGACGAAAGGGGTAATTCGGGAAAAGGGGGTTTCTTTGGAGGCTGTCAAGAGCCATTCTATCTCACGTTATTGATTGTTATTTGCATACTAATAATTCACCAGTAATTATATCTAAGTTATACTCAAGTATAAATTTTATTACTATTAGCTATTTTGTACATAATAAGATCTTAACTATACACACAGTTGTAAAAGCACATGTTGCATAAGAATACAAAATCTTTAAAGTCTCACATAACTTAGATTATCATGGATTTAAATTAAAAAGAAATATATGCAGGTGATCATGGGTTTAATAGGTAAAATCTCTAGAACCTCCCACTATTTCATAGTACCCCGAAATGCACCTATCATCCCAAAAATTTTGTTAACCATTCTTGTTCTTCTTATTTTTATTTGCTTATTTTGCAGTTTCAACCCTCTAATTAGTGTGATGTCAGAGCTTTCTGGCCCCACTTTAAATGCCTAGGAATTTTTGTTTCAGAAAAAAATAAAAACAAAATAAAAAATTTTAAGACATTATATATAAAAATATTTCAAAAAAAACTCAATAGAAAAAGTCCATCTTGTAACAAATATATGCACTAAGATCAATATCACAAATCATTGATTGGTTGTGTGGTGATCTATGAACACCTCCATACCTTATCAAGGATTTGAGTTTTACGTGGAAGTATATTTTATTTTATTCATAATTTTTTGTGATTAGTATATGTCAAGTCAAAATGATAAGATATGTCTTATGATGAAAAGTCTTAATTGGTCGTCTTCCTACAAATACCTAAAGAATATGTTATTAATGTGGTTGAAATGTATGTGGCACATGAAACTTTCAAATTAAGTGGTCTAATAAAATTAAATCATGGAATTGGTGATAAATCAAGCTATCAGCATGAATTAAGAGACTAAAGAAAGGAGATTTTATCAACGGACGGAATAAATTAAGTAGATAAAGAGGTGACTCATTGACACTATATATCTAATTCTGTTTTAATTAATTACATCAGTTTATTAGTTTCCAATAATAAAAGAAAAGTCGTGAATATAGACATATTGGATGAACAAAATTATAGAATTTATTTCTTTTTTTTTCTTGTTATATAATTAAATATAGAGTTAGATATCCAAACATGCTACGTAATTGTATGATTCCTAACTTTACCTAGCATACAAACAAGATGAGTAGGAGAATAAATACTTGGCCCAAATGGTGAAAATTTTCATCAGAAAGTTAAATCAGAAAAAAAATAAAACTATTGAAGTTCAACAATGGATGATAGGAATGATAAGAGTGCCAAATGCAAATTTGTGTTAATAATGCTATTTCACATGTTGATCCTATTTGTTGAAGGCAGAAGGGTCGAATTCATGAAAAATAGAGAGCTGCTCATGCATGAGGGAACGGTCAAAACCATTAAGGTTATTAAATTTATTGCATACATGAACTTAATTCCTCCTTTAATATATTCTTATTATGCTGGTTCAAGGACCAAAGGTTATGAATTTTGAAAGCTTCAAGTCGTATTATTATAAATATGTTTGCAGAGTGAAGATGGTGATGTGATTGACTGTGTGGATATCAACAAACAACCTGCTTTTAATCATCCACTTCTGAAAAATCACACCATACAGGTTAGTACTTAGTACATATATACATAAGGATTACGTAATTTTAGAATCATTTCTAATTAATCGAATTTGTCCAATGTTTTTTTTTTTCTCCAAATTCATAGATGAAACCCCATGTGCATTCAAGCGGAACTGAATCAGAAAACAACCACAATATACTCTTTCAAAGTTGGCACAAGAATGGAGAATGCCCTGAAGGAACTATCCCCATATTAAGAACACCACATTCTAATCGTCGTCGTCGCAGCTACCCAACAGTTTCGCAAAAGAAACAGGCCAATGATTTCAGTGCTCCCCCTGGTCATGAGGTCACATTCAGCTTTATATTAATTTTTTATTTATTATATATAATTTCACTAGCTAATTTTTGTGTCTGCCTACTGATTTTATCTTCTATATTTGCTTAAAAGAAAACTAAACACAAATATATATGAATTAGTATGCACTAGTGGCCCTAGTTGGTGGGCAGTACTATGGTGCTCGCGCAACAATCAACGTATGGAACCCCGCAACATACCAAGGAGAATTCAGTTTCGCACAAATTTGGGTTGGGTCAGGTGAAGGAGATGAAGCGAATTCTATGGAGGTTGGATGGTTGGTAAGCTGGATCAGCCAATTAAATTTTAAAAATTCAATTAAATTTGAGAGAACAATCAGTAACATAATAATTCATCATGGTTAATCCAGGTTAACAATGGTGAGAATAAGACAAGATTGTTCACATACTGGACTGTAAGTATATTTGAGTCCTTCCATTATATTTATCACAAATGAACATATTATTAGTTTCTTAATAACTTGCTTTATGAATATGTTAACTATCATGTGGTTGTTAGAGGGATGACTACCGTAGCACAGGTTGCTACAATCTTGTTTGCCCTGGTTTTGTGCAAACTACCACCCAAATTAGCCTTGGTGCTGCGGTGGAACCGGTTTCCCGATATGGTGCTGAGCAATTTGAAATTATCATCACCATAACCAAGGTAATTAATCTCGTTAATTCAGTTTTAATTCAAGTTCTGTTTATACACAAATTCAAGTTGGAATTGGTGACATATAAAAGAATTAAAGAAAATGATCAATTGTGTTGTTAAAAAAATTGTATTTTTATTCAATTTATTTTGTGTCTCTTTTATTATTTTCCTTCTAGAATCAGACGTGACTACTTCTATCTTTCTTTCTTTCTTTTACTTTTTTTTTTTGAATGTTTTTTTCTTTCTTCTACTGATTAATTGCTGACATTCGCGCAGTTAGTTGCTAGCGATTGATTAATAAGCACAAAAAAGAGAAAAAAAAAAAAAGCATAAGTTTGATTGTAGGGGTAAAATAATAAAATTAAAAATTAAAAAATTAACATAATCCTTTTAGAGCAAGGGAGTTTGAAACATGAGGAGAAAAATGATTAATTTCTGCAAACACGGATTTTGATCATTTTCCTTAGAATATTATATATATGTAAGATGAAAGTCAACAATTGTTATTTCAGGATAAGAGCAGTGGGAATTGGTGGCTTCTAATGCAAGACCAGTTAATAGGGTATTGGCCAGGCTCCATCTTCACAAGTTTAGCTGACTGTTCAACTGAGATAAATTGGGGAGGGGAGATAACAAATAGCGAATTTGCGGGACACCACACTTCAACTCAAATGGGCAGTGGCCATTTTCCCGAAGAATCCTTTGGAAAAGCTTGTTTTTTCGAGAAAATAGGATACGTTGATGAGTCTGGCAATATGAGAGATCCCGAAGATCTTCAGGTTTATGTGACAAAACCTCCCTGCTACGATTTACGTTTTGCAAAATACGAGGGCGACGGTATCTCATTTTATTTTGGAGGTCCAGGATATTCAGATAAGTGCCCGTGAAAGTGTCCTTGTCAATGTAAAGTTGCGTTTCATGCATGTTATTACTAAATAATATCAAAGCAGAATTAATTATCACTAAAGTTTGCAGATGCATTTATTCTATTTACATGGTTAAGATTAAGGAGTTAAATAATTGGCCATGGATTCACTGGTTATACGTAATACCCATTATCCAATTACAAGCACCAATAAACAGAGAGAAAATTCATTTCATTAAGCACTTTTTGAGCTAAGAAGTAGTAGCCCATTGAAAATAATTGCAACAAGCACCCCTATTAGGCGTCCAGTTCCCGCATCCAAAAAAGAAGCTCCCTCGCTTTGGTCCCGGTCTTTGAATCACCTTTTTTATGCTTTTTGTTCCACAGTAACAGTATCGACAATCTTCAAATTCTTGTATAAGTGAAGTATGTGGAGGAGTATGCATAGCTTGTGGCTCAAGAAACTGGTGCCGGTTCCATGTCAGACAATTTGGATTTGCTTGTGGCGTCAAAGACTTAGTGATGGAGAATTTGAATCCCCTTCTCATGATGACGGAGAGTAATCTAGCAATATTAATGGCATCATCAAGGCCACAGTGAACACGACCCTGCCAAATAAGTCCAGCTAGCTCAACGGCCTCCTTCAGATTGCATCTCACGTCGCCAAAAACCTTGCTGAATGGAACCCTTAAGTTGATCCATTGGTTGAAATAAGCAGGCTTTTGAATCTTCTTGATTCGGCATTCCGATTCCAGCATTACCTGACAGTCCCAATCTGACCATGTCACCACAGAAAAGTTGGTGTTGTTTAAACCCATTTGCAAAAGCCATTTATCGTGAAAATATAAAGCCTCCCCGAGAGTAGTGCCATTGTCAACTTGGTGCTGTTGAATTCCTGTCAATTCTTTGCAAAAATCAGTCAATAAGGGTTCAAAAGTTGGCCGCACATAAGTTTGAAAACATGCTATAATCTCTCCGCTTACACCACTCACCACCACGGATGGAAATTCAATTATTTCCTGTGGATGAAGATTTCTTTCTTTGTCGCACGTCGCTTCAAAATCTATTACAACATAATATTCAAAACCTTGAAGAAGAAAGGGATTTGGCAAATCTTGAAACTGCAAACGATTTGGTAGGCGAATATAGGGGCTCGGGTGGAAGCGGTTGAAATCGAAGTTAAGAGCCATCTCATGGTCTCTTCTGACTGGAGATGTTGGATTTAAGAGTGTGAGTGTGTGTGTGTGTGTGTATATATATATAGATGATGACATGTATTCCCAATCTAGTTTTGATTTCCTAATCCTTTTATACAAATTATTCCTAGTTGCGTAAGCATTGGTGTTGGTGTTTCATTTCATGTGGCATTCCTAGTTCCAGTAGAATTCCTTTCATTAATGCTTTGGTGCTTTATTTCCTTGATGAAATAGAGAAGTAATCCGAATCAGTGTAAACCGACGGCTGACAACTGGATTTTTGTTTGGCACGTAATTGATATATGTACAACAAATTAAAATGGGAATATTAGCCTGCCTCTCCATTCTAATGGTACAAATTGGGTGGTGACAGTACCTAAAGCATGAACAGTTTATCACTCATTAAGAATTATATTTACATCTTTTCAACATAGGACTACTGGGTACAAGTTCGTAAGAGTTTGATAATTTAAGACAGTCATTTCATACTCCATGTTTCATCAGGACTGGAAATGAAGTAAATGCAGGTAAAATTAATCATACTGTTTTCTCTCTTCCTGTATGGACCGGAAAATTCGAGCAGCTGATTCTGTTGCTAATCTAGGGTTGCAAGGAACAACCTTAATCACCCGTGCCTGCTGCTCACCAGTTTGATCATTTTGATCTGATGCTTGAACTATTGGTGCCATAGGGAACAGAGGGAGTGCATCCCCCTTAGCCCTTTCAGAGGGACTACTAGCAGTACTTGCCTGTACCTCACTCTCTTTAGAAGCCTGAAATTTTTCAAGACAGCTTGTTATCACTCGATTCATCTGGCTTGACATGTTACGTGAACTTTGATGGGGTATCATGAAGTTAATGTCCACCATTGATAAATGATTGTCCTTTGACTGGTCTTTTGGAGGAAATGGGATCATTTGATCAACAGCTGTGCCAGAAATAGACTGATTCATGACTGGCATGCCATATGGTGGAAAGCCAGTCTGACCCAAAGGAGGGGTGGTCGGAAGAATTCCAATCCCTTCTTGGTGAGATGCTGGAACACCATAAGCCGTGTTCAAGAAGTCAGCGCCTGTGGGATTTAAGCTCACTGGACTGCAGCTGCCATAGAATGGTGCCACAAAACCTGTGGTTGGAGGACATGGCCCTGTATAGGGCTTGTAAACAAGTCCTTCAGAAGGGGACATCACAGAAACTAACCACTGATTTCCAGTTGGTGGGAAACACCATGGAGTCTGTTTGATATTCTTCGAGTTAGCACCAGGTGCAGGAGGTACATTCCCAGAACAAGACCCATTATTTGATTGTTGAGATACAAATCCTTTGCTTGAGTCATTATTGATAAAAGGATGCGGAATATTAGCAACTGCATTGTCATCGGCACATTGACTACCGGGATCTGGATTTGGGGAATAATTTTTTGCCTTCACAATGCAGGGCAGTGATCGCAACTTAGCTTGACAGGTGTTTAAAGGAGGTTTGCCTACACAGAGGTTGTCTTCAAGCAGCAAATTTGGAGATCTGGCGATCAATCTTTGTACCTGTTGCAATTAAACATTATGCATGGTTTTTCTTTTGTACCTTTGTAGAAGAGAAAGCAGAAACATGAATGAATCTTATTGCAAAGAAAGCAGAGAAACTTGACCAGGAATTACAACTTACCTTCAGTAGTCTATGCAATTCAAATACTTGCAAAGTGAAGACCCTTTGTTGACTGAGGAAAAAAAAAAACACAGTAAAAGTTTATTCAAACACTTAATGTTAATGAATGTTTAGTGAATTGGTGAAATATTATCAAAAAACCAAATTAGATTAAGAACAATAAAATTCAGATTATTTTATCTGTCACAAGCAGAAACTGACTACATCAGGAAAGGGTTATTTCAGATATAATAATACTTCATAACTAGAGAAGGGAGTCCGACAGTTTATAAAAGGAGACCACAAATCCATCAAATACTAAAAGTTTACGAATTAACAGAAGGCATAGGCTTACAAAGTTTGCTATATGCAATATATCTGATCAACGGCCGCTAAGACAGTCTGCTTTGGAGTGGGCCTGCACTGTTCCTAATTCCTACCATTTATTGGGCAATAAGAGTCAATAACTATTTATTCAATTTTAGAAAGAAGAATAGACCTTGACTCCCTCCTGCTTAGGAAACTCATTGAAGACTACACTGAATTCACAGAGCCTGAAAGTTTGCTTGCACATATCCACATGGTCTAGAGTTCACCAGAAGCCTATGAACACCTAAAATATAAAGTTCGGAAACCAATCTAAACATAATGCTGCTCAGATGTGGAAACAATATATTCTGATGTGAGGAATCGACTTATAGGTAATATAATATGAAGATAATCATAATCACACAAAAAGCAACCAGTCAATCATTTGAAGATAATCATAATCACAAGAAAAAGCAACTACTCAATCATGTGATGCTCTTGAGATGCAATACTTACTCGATGATAGCTCTTCTAGCTTTCCAAAATTGTTTCTCACCTATGACTCCCACAACATCATCTGGGGATACAGCCAAAGCTGATACTGAGCCCACCATATAGGTGTTGGAAACATTATCTTGTTTGTCTACTTCTCTCACCTGCACAGACCTCTCATTCTTGTCTTCATGACATTCAACATTTTCAAGCTCTTTAGGACTGCTATTATCATCTCCAAGCGACGGCCTCAAACATGATTCCTTTCTCACCTTGAAAGCATTGTCCTTGTCTATATCCATGGCAGTTTCCATCAGAAGGCTATAATTATGGGCCACTTCATCCCTCAAAGCCACACATTCTTGATGTAACCTTGAATTGGTACTGTGTAAACTGTTAAGGGTTTCCATTGAACTACTTCTATTTTCTTGGTTTAAAGATGAATGTGCTCTCTTCAATGATTCCAGATGCCTAACTTTAGATGGGCGGATGGAAGACACATCTGCCAAATCTCTATCTCTATTCAATGGGATTGAAGTATAATTATCCACAGGGTCCGGACTTGTCTGAGGAGTGTCCTCATCATTCTGGTTCCTCGTACGTGGTCTGGACTTGATATCTCCTAAAGCAGATCGTTTCTTCTGCTTAAATTTCCGATCTTTGCTCTGCTGACTGTTACTACAATGCGGAGATATTCCTAACTGGGCAGAGGAAACTCTTAAATCATCCTCATCTTCAGGCTTCCTCAATGAAAAATGCCTAAAGTTGGAGAAATTACTTGGCTTCGGTGAACTGCTTTTAGAATTTGATGACAAAGGTCCGGCGGCATTCAAACATTGGTAATTTGAAGGTTTCACTGATTTCCTTTCTTGATTTGCCATCATATTGTTCAGCTTGATACCATTGGAGGAATAAGAATGAAGCTTCTCAGCTGAAAACGAAGGTGCAGGGGAGTTGCAAAGTTGGGTAAACACACTCCTTTCATGGCCGCCCTGAAATAACAAATCAATTATTAAAATCAAAAGAGACAATATAGCAGAGAACATTAAATTGTGTATATTCAAAACCATACAGGCAACTTTTAATGGAGTCAACGCCGACGCAAGGTAATGGAATGTTTCGTCAGCAGTCAGATCATGGGACCTCAAATAAGCATTTAGTTGCAGACACACAAGAAAGGTAGAGAACAAATCAATCCAAAGCTTAGACTGACACCAGAAAAATTAGGAAAAATATTGCTCCCTTGAAACTAACTAAAATCAGCATAAAGTGGACAGAAAAATAAAACAATACAAAGGTGTTCCGAGATCACACCTAAACTCACATTTCTCAATTCATTACGAATGAAAATTCAGAAATTCAGTAAACTCCTAAGGTGCATCATATGAGCAAAACCTGAAATTTTTAGCAAACAGAGACCTGAAACCTTTACCAAATAGAGTAAATTGTTCCCTAAAGAGAGCTAAAGGCATAAGATTAGCTCTCAGCAATCAATTTTACAGAAGTGCAGATCAAACAGAGATCATTGATCATAGATATAAGAGAGACAATTTAAAACGTGAATTCAGCACATTAAGATCAGAAAACCATATGAATTAAACTCACATTGCTTGACGACATTGAAGAAACCAAGCTGGTGCCATTGGGAGGTGGAAGAGGCAACATAGGTGCTGATCCAGAGCTGTACCTGTGAGAGGGTATGCTAAGCTGTTCATAGAGAGCCATTTTGTTTCTTGGAGGTGCCCTTGGTCCTCCTTTCTCTTTATCATTCACATGAAGCCTAGGAAACATAGGACTAGTCACCTTTCCTTCTTCTTTTCCTTCCCTCATACTTCAAGTCCTTCACAACAAATTCCACATACCAAACTTTCTCCAAATTCACAACAAAATTCCATTTGCAAGGCAAATTCAATTGCTTAAGCACTCTGAATCCCCATCCCTCAAAAAGAATAGTAAAGCTCACGATCAACCCACTTCAAAGAAACAAATCTTGTGACTCAAGCCCAAAAAGAAAGAAGAAGAACACATGAACTCTGACGAGACAAATTCACAAGCAACCAATTAACAAACCCACCTCATGAAATCAAACCTTCCCATGAGACCAAAAGCTCAAACACCCAAGAAGAACAACACAATTTCATAATTTCCCAAAAACACGCCCCGCTCAGAGAGCCACAGTCTCAGCTAAAACGAAAGCAAATGAGGCAACATAGAATGTAGAGGCCAAAAAAGCAACAGTGAAGATATCAGCTATCAGATACAGATAGATAAATGGTGGCCAAAAAGAATAGATTCTGCTTAAGAGAAGGGTTGCTTTGGAATTCCACAAAAGAGGAGGATCCGATCTTTCCCTCTTTCTCATCACCTAAAAGCTAACATGAAAAGCTAAAAGACCAAAAGAAAATAAAAGAAACGCTAAACAAATGAGATATGGACAACGTAGGACCCAAGTGGATAGAATAGAACTGAGAGACTCCCTTCAATTATCTTCTACAGTACTTTCTTGTACAGTGCCAACAACAGAGAGATCCCCCAAGAAACTTGCGGATATATACTGACGTGGCCAAATCTTAGCGGCTATTTGGGGAAAGATAGACAGGCAAGACTGAGTCTGAGTGTAATCTGGATTTATATATAACCACATGTTACTTATGTTTAACATGGCCAATCTTCTCTCGCAAAATCCGCATAAGATTTGTTTAAACCCGAAGTGTTTTTACTTTTCTTTACTTCCAAGTACGATGAAACCAATCCCCACGCGCATATTGAAGTAACGCTGTGAGAATTGTCTAATTACGACGCTGTAACATTTGGCTTTCCTAACACTTTCTCATTTTCTCGAATTAGAATATAGTTTATCCATCTATACCAAATAAGTCCCTGTGTTCGCCTGTTCGATTTTGTATCCTTATTATATCGAACCACGACACATTATAATATTAGAGTTGA
Source organism: Citrus sinensis (assembly GCF_022201045.2). Lineage (NCBI taxonomy): Eukaryota > Viridiplantae > Streptophyta > Magnoliopsida > Sapindales > Rutaceae > Citrus > Citrus sinensis. Next base: position 6,348,147 of record NC_068562.1, on the reverse strand, counting down.
AGAGAGAATCATTCATTTGTTTAGTGACATTCTACTTCTCATCTTATAATTAAAATAAAAATTTTAATTTTTTATTTATGTTGTAAGTATAAATTCTTTTTTTTTTCGTACCGAAACTTATAAAATAAATACATATCACAAATAAAAGAACAAATTATACCTTATTTAGTTATTTAAGAAAAAATAAGAACTTGGGGACCTTGATATTCTTATCCCCATTTATGAATAGCTTGTGTACGGACAAACGGTGGAGTTTGAGCGGGGGGTAAAATTACCGTCTTTGGAGGCGCGTGGCACGAGGGTGATATTTGCATGGTACTATTGGAAACAAAGATTGCGTTTGACCGGTGGTTGTGGAGTAAATTTATTACATTACCTACACGTGCTCAAATTTAAGTATAATTTATTAATTTTGTACTTTTTAAGTTTAGAAGAGTTCCTCCACGGTAATCAGGTGATCGCTCATCATGTAGAGAAACTTCTTCCAAACTAAATAATTCTCTTTAAAAAATTCTTTTTATACCATGGTATATTTTTCCATAGCTTTCATTATTTAAAAAATAATAATTTTTATATAACCTCATTACTTCATTATTCAAATTGAGATTTTAAATTTCTCCTTCTTAACAAGCTGTGCCTCGGCTATGAATATGATACATCGAGCCAAAGTTTGGATAGATTTTTATGCACTACTAAGTTAATTTATACTCTATTTTATAATATAATATTGATTTTTTTTTCAATCAAACACAAACTATAATGATAAAAGTGTTTTTAAAACATCACACTTTTTCACTTTGTCCTAAAATATATGATTCGGGGCTTCAAACAGATTATTTGAAAGCGTAAATTATCAAAATTTCTAAGCGAGCCAAACTATCAGAAAAGGGAGCGCACATTCATAATCACACGATTAAAATTATAACATATTTTTTTATTATTTATCACTTTACGTATGTGGCTGTGATTTATACTCTACTTTAAAGTAGTTTTAAGATAACCATTGCCAAATATTTTGCATAAAAAATTACTATTGATCATGACATGTCCTAAGCAAATTGCCAAATAATCAGACACGTGATTATTACTCATACTCAATTGCTATTTATACAAAGTTCACAATACATAATTACATGTCCACCTTGTAGATCGCAGACCATGATAATTCTATTGATCAATTTGATCACATGATGGCATGTGATCCGACGGTCTAAAAGTAGTTAAAAAAGATGGCTCAATGTCGAGCTTCACGAAAGTTTGGTAGTGGTATAAGTGATAAGTGGGGTCAGCTGCCCAATTTAGTCCAAAAATCTAAAAAGACATATTTCTTTTTTCTTTTCTTTTTTTGGCTCCATTCAATTTTAAATTTATTCATGTTGGATTAATTAAATATATTAAGACATTAAATTTGAGTTCTAAAGGTATTAAAAAATTTAAGTTTAGTAGTATCTTTTTAAAATCACACACATAAGACATATATATATATATAATAGTAAAATTTTATTATTCATATGTTTCTTTCTTGATTGTATTTTGTATTGGTTAAAATTTTGCCTCCACTGATTGGATTTTATGACTATGGCTAATAGTAGGTAGCTCGTTATCTTGTTTAATTAAAGTTGCAATTGGCTTTAGTCGACCAAAGAATAGATAACTCACAACATGAGCATTTCAATTTACAGAAGAATTTTTGGATCAAAATAAAATAAATTTACGCTTTGTCTCCGTGAAAGGAACCATTCTTATTATATTTTCACATCCTCCTGTCCATGTACAGGAACTAATTACATTGTTACAACCGGAACCTCAGAAAACTTGACATTTTCACATAGATTAAAAGATCATTAGCATAAACCTAAGGTTAGCTTTTGTAAAGAATTTTAAAGACTTAACTGGTTCCGACTGCGCTCACACTAGTATTAAGAAGAGGCTGCACACTCTGCTTCAAATTTTCACTCTTTTGGCAGGACCTTGGTCAATGATAGGATCAATAGCAGGAGGTTGTGGCTCTGCTGTCTGTTGGGTTTCAGGGTCTTTCTCTGCTTCCTCAGTCTGAGGGGGCGCATAACCTTCTGGGAATGGTGGAGGTGGAGGGGCCGGTGGTAGCTGCAAAATAGAGAACATTTCTTATGAATTTGAGAGAAAAAAACAACATGATAGCTCTGCACAAAAGATAGAGAAAAAAGTTCTTATCAAAAACAAATGTTGAGATAATTCATCAATTGCTGTAATTTGGTATTTATTACTTGTACAGCCGATCGGTTGTTGATATTTCAAATATTCACAAAAGAGCCAAGTAAAATAATGATCTCTATTGACAAAACAAAATTGAAAACATCCAACCTGGCTATCACATTTGCAAGTAACTCAAACTCATGAATAGTTATGCAATACCTACCCGGAACATTCACCTGTTTAAATGACTGTTAATATATTGACATCAAGATCAACAGTATTCCTATGTTCTTTCTTTGTTTCTTTTTCATTTTCTCCTTTTTAAAGATTTTTAGATTCTCCTTCAAAAGAAACATGAGAGGATTCGTACAGAGACAAAATTACCTTGCGCTGTAAGGAGGCAAGTATTTGATCTACTCGCTTTACTTCTTTCAAATCAATTGTCTCTTTACCAGCCTTTGAGTGGAGAGGGGTACCTCCATCATTTTCAGCATCAACTGCAGCAGAATGAATTAAGACTTAAATGATGAGGAAAGATATGTCATGGGAAAAAAATGAGTCGTACACAGATTATTAACTGATTTTCTAAGAGTACTTAACAGGATATACGGCAAGGAAATCACAGTAAGGTTAAAGGCCTTGGTCTTTCTTCCTTTTCCATTTACAAAACTAAAGATTGAGGCAAGGTACAGAATTTTGGATCCAACGGTCGGTCAGAGGCATAAAGTTATAACTTGATAAATTATATGGCTCCAAATTTGAGCCCATTTCGAGCTGTACATGACATAAATAATCCTTCAGACATAGTCTAAACGTACATCAACATGCAAAGAAGGCTGTAATATTCAATGCAGTGAAGTACTGCATCGAATATGACGTTTGCTGAAACTGAGTGACAGGAATAAATAAATAAATAAAATCTTAAGACATCGACTGAAAGATCCCAAGCTCTTTGAGGCCTTTCATATTCACACCATATTTATTATATTTTCCTCATATTGTGATCATCAATAGTTCAAAATGTAACTGATCTGAAAGAACGTACTTCCAACTTCCAAGAGCAACAAAATATGAGTTAAGACAATCAAAAAAACCCAACTCCGAGGGCAAACCAACTGAACACCTTAGTTTTATTGCAAAATGACATACATACAAGTTATACTCATACGGCTAAACATATCGCACAACTAATGAACAGTGAATCTTATAAAAAATGATAGATTAAAGTAAAACAATGGAGCATAGTTAGATAGCACTTTGATACCATATCCAATCTTCTCCAACTTCGAGGCAGCAGTTGTAAAAGCCTTCTGTATATAGTGGAGAGCCCGTCCCTGTCATTTGGGTACAGAACCAAGATCAGATTCATAAAGATTAATTGATATACTTGTGAAAAGATGACATAATATCTGTTCCACATAGTCTCCACCAGGATATCAATACACAGATAGTCTGCTTGGTCCAATCTATGGATTAGAAATTGCTATATCATCATGGTCTAACATGAGCAGCATATCATCTAAACCTCTTTTTATAAGAGTGATATCCAACTAATTCTTATATGATCTTTTTTCTACACTTTAAACTTGCTTTCACATCATCCATACGATTCAAGCAATGCATTAAATTATGATTATGGCTCAAGGATAATTATTTCATGACCAAAAACTTCAGTTATGTAGGAATAATTTATTTATGAAAAGAAGAGAAAGGGAAATCTCACAATTCTAGCCGAAAAGACATTGCAAAGTTGTGGTGCTTGGTAAATTGAACCATCCAATACATAATAAGTGAGCATTGGTGTGACTTTCTCGGGACCATCCCTTTTTTGCTTACGGATAACAAAGAGGTGGGGCTCCATAACTTCACTAAGCATGTATTCAATGCCGGTCATTTTCCTGCAGAACAAAAAGATTTGAGGCCTTTGGAGATAGAATAATCCAAACTATAAAGAGAAAGCAACATGATTTATATTAACCCTTATATTTCCATTAAACGCAATATCTTCAGTAAAAGCATAAAAACTTAGATATTTTCCATCAATGACCACAAAGTTTTGGCATATATCGGGTATGTGCTTCTATGACGCTTAATCTTGATGACCAATAGAAGGATTGCATAATGAAACGATCATGTTCTCAAATTGTTCATGAATCAATTTTTGTAAATATCTACGTCTTTGATTCTGGTTGGTTCTTCAGCCACAAAAACTTCTCCTTGTGACTAATATGATTAAGCACAGACTGTGACAGACATCATCGAGAAAATGCACTAATTTTAAGCAACTTGTTGATACTCCAAAAGAACAAGTGAAACCACCGAAGAAAATTAAATAAAAGTAGGACACATTTTTAGGACTTGGGTTGCATTTATTTCAACAAAATATACTCATTCAGAAGTTTTTCCATTACAGAAACTTGCAGACTCAGTATTCTATTTAAAACCTATGGAGAATTAATGCCTCTCTACTTCTTTGGTCATTAAATATATTTCCTCACCCCACTTTCGAACATAAGGACATTTTGTAGCTCCAAAATTAACATCATTCTTATTCTTCATCACTGTCTTCGGTGGTATTCTTAGAATAGAAGCAAAAATATTGACCTCTTGAATGCATTAGAATAACATTCACTCCCAAGACAGTAAACAAATTAGAAACTGAAATAAAATACTAATTCTGCAAATTTTCCTGAAATCCCTTTTAAAATGTTCAATGACCAAATTTCAGCATCATCAAGACCCCAAATGACAATGGGAGCCAAATTTACTCAACCTAACGCAATTTCACTTCAGCTCAGAATCAGTAAGATCAAGTCTCAGAGGGCAGAGCCAACTAAAACAACAGAGAAGTTAAAAACTCGAAATTTCCATTCAACCCAAAATCATTATTTCACCCAGTCCACCTAAAATCATGCTTAATTTCGTTAAAAATAAATAAACCCACAAACCGTATATAAAGATTGAACATAAACAAAAAAAAAAAAAAATTAACTCTAAACATACTAAAAGAGCAAATGACACAAGATTCAAAATCTGCTCTGTACAAATAACTTTGAAGAACTTACGAGAGTTGAGAGATGTCTAGAGGGTGGATGGACCGCATTCTGAGCTGTTCATTGTTGCAAGTCCTATCATAAAACAGAGACAACGTGAAGTAATCAAATATCATGTTTCGATCAAGTGGGTATGTGTTTAGCCACAATTGGTCCCTGAAGCAGATCCCCGTCATGTCCGTACCCGGTGGCGGTGGGGCCGCCGGTGGTGCGCCCTCGAGGTTCGCCCCCGGTGGTGGCGTCGCCATGTTTAAGTTTGATGAGTGAATGCTGTGCGTTTTCGAGCTTGGGGTTTTACCGTTTGACAGTTAGGTATTTTAATTCCGAGAAAGACGACGTGTCGTTTTCTAAGTTGCAGCCATTGAAAAGTGCATATGCAAATCTATGGTTCCCCGCTCCAACTTGTCGGTCGAGATCTGAACGCCTGGGCCCAATATTAGGCGACTTTGTGCTGTTGAGACTTTTTATTGGCCCAATATTAGAGACTATTGAAGCCTGGTGTCCATGCGTTATTGCATTTTGGCTCATCTTTTCAAAAGCTAGTATTTGTTAACAGCCAAGGAGCTAACTAATTATTTAAGATCCGAGTGTTCGACTGTTTAGTGTCCCCAATTACCTTCAAGAATTAGAGTGATACAGCGGACTTAACAGTACAACAGACATTATATAATCACACCATATGACATAACAATTTTTTCAAATTTTAAGAAAGTCTAGAATTTTAGATCAGATGAACATATACGTTAGTAAAACCACCTCACTCAAAGCTCAAGTCATTTAAGTCGATAATAATTAAGTAAAGTCTAACAATCAAAAGACTTACAATTATATTGTATCTAGACAATTCTCCATTACTCAAAAGAAATGCGCGCGCGCACACACACATACAATGCTTTTCAATTTGGTTTGGGTCAGAAATTATAGAAATCTCTCAACAACAAAATTAAACTTGGTGATTATGTAGGGCTGGTGTCTCAAACTGCACGTGGGGGTCGGCATCATAAAGGTCTTGGCCCATGGGACATCCAGATTCCAGCTTGTGTGTTCTAGGATTCGTATACAGTAGTACATATTGCTAGGTTGCTACTACTATTACTATTACTACCCAAGAGTGAGTTCTAGAAAATGTATTGAAAACGACTTGCCAGTTGCCATTTCGAAGAGATAACAAGGGCCCCTACTCTCCCATGGACTCTTTGGCCCCTTGTGGGTTGTTAAGAGTTAGAAAGCTAAAGGCCATTGAATGTGACAAAGTTTCGTATTCATGCATGCATGCATGAATACTACTTAATTGGAACAGCTACGATCTTCATCATTTGCCCTCAACTCACCGTCTTTTACGCACCGTGACGACAAGTCGCCATCACCGGTTAATTCATTCTCAGCCGGTGGTGGTCACACCATTAATCCCCTTATCCATCATGTACTACTGCCGACATGTCGCATCGATGTAAAGGCCATCTAGAGCGTTAATTAGTTAATTTTGACAGTAAGATCTTGTATTGTTACACATTTACTTTTCTGTTACTGCTTTTATTATTATTTTGTGTACTTTAATGAATTTCTGAATAATTTTTTTCAAAATAAAAATTAATACATTCTTAGATTCTTTTTTTTTTATTTTAGTATAAAAATTCTTTCTACATGAGAAATTCTTTAATGAATTGTTATGCAAAGTATTCATATCAATTTTGTTCCACACCTATCTATCAAGTAATCGACTTTATGTCCATTTCGCACTATGTATTATTATATCAGTAAACTATTTTTCGAAGATCATAAAAAAATAATGTTCTATGATAAATAAGATTTCAATTTCTTTTTGTAATTGAGTTTGAGAAATATTATTATCTACTACTAATCAATCAATCATCCATATCAGATTATATTGCGATAAAATATATTTTATGAATATTTTAACTCACCAAATAAGATTTGATATGAAAACTCCAATGTTCATGACTTTTTTGTATGGCATATTTTATTCTAAAAATTTTCAAAAGAAAAAAATTTCAAAAGAACAAAAATATGGTACAACACATCTACATCAAGGATAGTATAGATACACTGATTAAAATCTTAGAAGATAGGATTAGGCTACGGTGCAACTATAGTACCGTGCTACAATTACATCCAACTGTTGAATGTAATTAAATTAATAAGATCCACTGACATCTAACGATTAGATGTAACTGTACCTACAATTGCACCACATATTTTCCCTAGAAGATAATGTTAAATTTTGAGGGAGATTCGGTCATCGATCAGATGGTCCCAGTTACAGCAATACGCTGTGTTGATTTTCCACATGGGAGACGGCTATCTCCTCAGGTGACCGTCCAATGACGCTATGCCACGTGTGAGTTGGAGCGTTGAGTTCACGTGTGAGCAGGTAATAATAGAGGACGCGAGAGATTTGTGGCCGTGTGGGGTCTACGTTAGCCGTTAGCTATTGCATTAGGGGACCAGCGGCCGCGAACTGCGATGCCGAGCCGGGTCGGGTCGGTTTTAGCCGACACACGGTTAGATGGAAACATTTGCAGAAAGCCAGAAATAACGCGGGAGGACTGAGGAGAGCCGAAATGTCTTAATTGCGATTTTGACATTCTTGACAGAGACAGTATCGTGTGTGGTTGACCACATGCTTAGAAAGTTACAGTCGATGCAGGTAGCGGCAGATCTAAAAAAATGTGGCATACGATAACTAAATTACATAACAGTAAGTTAGTAAAATTTAAGGAGTTAAAGTAAATAATAGTAAAATTAAATTAAATAAGAGTGAAATCACCTATATGAGTTACTGTAAATTTTTATTCTTTTATTTAAAGTGTTGTATTTATAATTTTTAAAGTTAAAATTTAAATTTTATGGGTTTATGATTTAATGGGCTTATTTTAATATATTTAACCAAACTAGTTAGAAACTCAAGTAATTTTCTTTTTAATCTTTAAAACTTATTTTCTCAAGCGAGGCATTGGTTGTGGGCTAAATCTACCCTGAATGTGAAGCGCATCAAATAAGAAATTATAAACTACGTCAGAGGAGTAATGTTAGTTATACAATAAAATAAGTTATGCTAGGATGTATGTGCATTTATTTTTAAAAAATCCTCATACAAGTGATGATTATATTAAATTAAATACACATATCATTCATGTATAAATTGATTGTAATATCTCTGATATATTGTAAAACTTCCATCAAATTTTCGATCGGGAAATCGTTGATCAACTTTCCATGCGGGCTGAATGTGGTTAGTGGCTATGCTGAGTGTTTATAATGGTTTAAATAAGCTTTTCCATCAGCATTTAATTAAAATAAAATTTGCTATTCGAGGAGTACAAAACATTTGAAATACTTTGTCTATGTGTTCCTTAAAGAAATTTTCTTCTGAGGTATTGCAAATGTATGATTTCACGTATATATGAACATTAATCTGATGGTGCTATTTATGAGTTCGTGAATTTTTTTATAAAACTTACTGTGTAAATGTAATTGTTTAAATAAACCTTGATATGATTATATATAATTGCTGTGTAATATGATATTCAAGTTATAATTGTCGTGGAATGGAAACCTTATCTATCAAGGATTTAGTGGATTCATTTTTTGGATATTTACCTTACTATTATCAAAGAGATATTTACTACATCTATGTTTTCATGAGAGAATACCTATATTTATCTAATTATATAATTGGGAGGCACAAAGGATGAGACTTCATTTTGAAGGCATGTGTAGTGTTACCATTAGCCTAAAGACACAGAGGCATGTAAACTCGACAGTTAAGATCTAATTGCAGGTTAAAACGATGACATCTCCTTAGTGCGATCATCCCAAATAATGTGGTTCAACTCATTATCGTTAGTTGATTAATGCTGCACCGTACGTGCTATCAAGAAGAGAATAACAATCGAGAATCACATGACTGTAGACTCTGTCCAGCCCTTTAGCTGCTGGTAAATATTCAATCTAGCCAAACTCAATTGCGGTAAGATTTTTTTGTTAGTGAATAGAGTCAACTCAACCCACTAAACTAGGGCAGGTTCAAACACAACTACGGTCTCTGTCACTTTCGTTGGTAAGTGCTAAATATGCTTTACAATCCAATTCACAATTAATATGATCAGGACGGGCTAAGAATTGGGTTTCAAGTGGGTGTGTTCTTTAATTTCCATTATGTAAATTAATATTAATTGACAGTATATATTGTAAAAGCTTATCAAGTGTACACCGATCATATTATTTGGTTTCAAATTTTTGTTTCAAGTAAAATCTTAGTTTTTGCTTATCTTATTGCTTGACCTGCTGAAAAACACAAGAGTTGACACAATATATGCAAATTGGGAAAAGAATTGAAGCAAATGCTATATGGGAACCCATCCACTGAGCTGTAATGATGGGTTGCATGTGGGAAAGACTCAGAAGTCAGAACCCAGATGCCTCTTTCTATCCCTAAGAAGTACAACTATCTATATATTAATAAACTCATTAATCCATTTTCAAAAATTTTAACCCAAAAAAAAAAAAGTATATGATTTGATGAAGGGACAAAATTCTACAGGCAACTTGGTTTTGTGCAATCTTCTTCTTTGACTGCCTTAGCTTGCCTGCCAACAACACTTATGTTCTAACATCCCACTACCTAGTTTTTTGTTCTGATTAAATAGACTTCCTAATGCATCTGCAGTCTGCACACATCTATTTCAGGTTTCATTTATTTTTTCTTTGTTTCTCAATTTTCACCGCTGTAATTAACTTCACTCACAAAATATTTCACCACTGGCTATCATACATCTTTGATCCATATATATTGTTTTATTTAGCATATGATCAGACACTTATATGCAAGCACATAAGATATATTTGTTGAGAGTTTTTATAATTACAGTTAAAAAAATCTATCTTATTTTTTTTAGATTAAGGGTTTGTTAAAAGTCTAGAGTATAAAATTTTATTAATTTCAGATTTTTTAAAATTTATTTTTTCTATAACTTATGTTTAATTTTTAGACATTTATGTTTCAATAGAAAAAGTAATTTTTTTGTAACTTTTATCTTAATTAAAAAAAATCTTAATGAGAAGTAAATAGTATATTCCACAAATATCTCTAATATACTTATTTTCTAGATTATAAAACCTAATCTCTCTTTTTTTATTTATTTATGAGGATATAAATATCAAATAACTATATTTAAGATATTTTTTACTTGTAAAAACAAATAAAATGTTATTTATATTTAAATATTAAAAAAATTATTTAAACATTAGTATTTAAAACATTTCAGATTTTAGAAAAATTTAAACTCATTCAAGTTTTAGGTTAAAAAAAAAAAAAGACTGTGTAACTCTATTTTGGTGCAATCTCATCTAAACGCAAATTGAATCTCTCCACTTACATCCAGTAGTACATATCGACCTCCTCTTAAAAAAAAAAAAAAAACCGTTTTTTTGCCTAAAAGAGAAAAAAAAAAAGGTATCTCTTGTCAAAGAGAAAAAAAAAAAAGGTATCTCTTGTCAGACTCAAATTAACCCTTCACCTTATCCATGAGAAAGAGGCTTGTTACTGCCTTTAGCAAATAAAAATTAAACACCATCCATACATTATTATTGGTAAATGATGAAGTGATTAAAGAATTGTGCAGTAGAAAGTGAAACCAGTATTTACTAGTTATGATTATAAACATGATTAATGGAAAGCTTTTAGTCTTTTAGAAAGAGAGAATAAGGAGAGTACAGTAAAAAGATGCACATTCTCACAAGCAGTAATTTTTATTTTTTTAACTATAGCTTTACAGTGCGCATGGAATAGCAGGAGCAAACCAAAAGGAGGAGTCAGACTCAGAGCCCCCACTCAGAGAAAACAATTATAAATAAATATTACTTACAACATTTATTAAAAAAAAAAATCAATTAGTTAAGATTCAAAAAAATGTTGCTCTGAAGTCTCATGCTCCCCATCTGCAGAGAAATATACTCTTACAACCCCACCAGACTGGCCAAAAAGCCTTATCTTTTTTCAAACCCCCCATTACATCTGCCTTTCAGCTTCTGAAACTATTTTTTAATTCATCTTCATCTTCTCTTTTTTCTCATACTTAAAAACTTTTTTTTTAACTCCCTTACTTAATTTGTTCTTAAAAATTGGACCATCTGTACTTTCCATCTATATAAACAAGCCCTTTGAACTTTGCTTAACACCATTGTCTCAATATTGGCTCTCCATGGCAGAAGAAGGTAGAGCAATAAATCCAGCTTTCTTATGCATATGTATCTCTTGGCTTTTGGCTACATATATCTTCTCTTGTTTTGTTTCTTGAATTTTGTTTTGGTTTGCATTTATTACATTGGTGGACAAAATTTAGTTGCCAAAACTGACGTTAGCAGTGGCTTTTCTCTTCCCTGTTTCTGCTCACAGTTTCCATGACATAGCTAGAATTAAAGAAGGTAGTTAGTGCCAGTACAACAGTTGTACAGGAGCTGATATCAAGCTGAGGTTTGAATCTTTTATTTTCATCAATCACTTGAAACAAATTTGAGCTAGCAGCTGGATCTAAAATCGGTATGTCAATTGAATTATTATTCTAAGTTCCTTGATTATATATATTTCAACCTATGTTTAGATTTAACGATAAACGTGTCTTATTGGGTTTCTTTGATTTGTTACAGATATAAAAGAATCAGAATTAAATCTATCATATCTATCTTATCCTCTTACGTTACGTACATCGAGAGTCGCTTTGGTGTAAGGAATATTCTTATATCAATGGATAGTATTAGTATGGCATCGATATGGAGCAACCAACAACATGAAGCTGAAGAAAGGTTCATGATTTCCAACACATCAAATTGCTATAATGGTTACGGTGGCAAGATGGATCCAACAGAAGACCTCTTCTATCCAGTTCAAGTGTTGCAGAAAGCTCAAATATCACCACTCAATTCAAATTTTGAAAGAGTAAGCTAGCTAGCTAGCTAGGCTAATATTAAATGATTAATTCATCAAGTACTGGCTAGGTTGTGCTTTAGTTTAATTCAATAAATGCATGTTGTCTCATTCATTATATTTAATATTGCAGCGTGGACTAGATCACGCGGCAAGCTTGCAAGACACTGTTGATCCAGAATTGAGTTGTGAGGCAACGCCGCTATCGGGAAATCTATCGGCTCCTGGAGCTGAGTTTGGCATGGCTGATCAATCACAAGTTGCTAATAAGGCTGTTGGTGTTTCAACAACTACATGCTCTCTTGAGTCACTTGATTGCTTGCTTTCAGCAACTAACAGCAACTCCGCCGAGACATCGGCTGAAGATGATGATGGGATCTCCATTCTGTTCTCTTCTGATTGTAGAAACCTGTGGAACTTTGGTTCCAACAGTAGTGCAGTTTCATCCGGAGAGTCTGAAAACAATGCTCCCAATAATTTTGCAAGAAACAACAATGGTCCAGTCAATAATGAGCTTGATCACGAAACAATCTCTCATTGTTCCTCGGTTCAGTATGTCAACAATGGCAGAATTGTTCATCAGGAGGAATTAAGGCCTGGTTCAACAAAGAGGAAAAATATTGATGATCATCAAAGTGAGCAATTCCATCTTTTTCAAGGAGGAGGTTTTAAGCTCATCTCTGAGAATCCACCGAAAGCAAAGAAACCAAGATTGGACAAGCGACCAAGCTCAGCAAACATCAATTTTCAGTTACAGGCAAGTAATAACTCTTCAGTATCTTCATCTATTGAGGAACCTGACCCTGAGGCCATTGCTCATATGAAAGAGATGATTTATCGGGCAGCGGCGTTTAGGCCAGTGAATTTAGGCTTAGAGGTGGTGGAAAAGCCTAAGAGGAAGAATGTTAGAATATCCACCGATCCACAAACAGTAGCTGCAAGGCAAAGAAGGGAGAGGATCAGTGAAAGGATTAGGGTTTTGCAGAGGCTGGTTCCTGGTGGAAGCAAGATGGATACTGCTTCAATGCTTGATGAGGCTGCAAACTATCTCAAGTTTCTTAGGTCACAAGTCAAAGCATTAGAAAACCCAGGCCATCAAAAGCCTGATCATCATCACGCCATGAATTACCCACCTACAAACCTTGCTTTCTCTTCATTACCATTCAACAACAACAACAACAACTCATTTCCTGTGCAAACCCATTTCTCACTTCAGAACCCTAATCATATCCACCGCCCATAGAGTTGATGGAAGTTCAAAAAGGAAAAAAAAAAAAATCTAACCCATTATGGATCCTTATTTATCATAGACCCCATCATTGTATCATCAATGATTAACATGCAAAACCACATTTCCTAGCCTTAAAAAAGCACGTACAAAGGTACTGATCCAAGGTCCATATGATCATAAACTTCATCATTAGATCTTATCATGTGATCGAGGGTTTTAATTAAACCATCACTAATGATAACCTTCATCATGACACCCATCTCCCAATAGCTGAAGAGACGTCCAATTTTTTTACTGTTGTTTTTGCTGCTTCCACTATGCTTTATAATATCTTTTTCAAAGATTTATTGTAATATTTATTGTAGTGGAATGACAAATATGAAGAGTGGAACTAATGAAGCTTTTAGCCAGATAACCTTTTTGATATGAAAAGTTTAGCGCAATTATGGCAGTTATGATTAAGATCAAGGGCCAGAAAGTGTTTATATCACTTTTGCTTAATGTTTAATTATTAATTATGATAACTCTTTTTTTTTAATTTTTAATGAATATTCTCTACTGTACTTAGCCGATCACTTTTAATTGGAGATCTGTTTATAAAAATGGTTGTCTTTTAATTAATGTACTTTGTTACATAATCAATGCAAGAGAGACATTCGCTTAAGAATCGTGAGGTTCAGTCAGTGGTCCTGTCTCCTTAAATCAATCCAAAGCGTGCTCTTGAAAATCTCCCCAATCTCATTGCTTAGCACATGTTTATGCTTCTTTTTTGGCAGGTGACATTGTTCTAGTTATTATAATATAACACTTCCGCTTCACTTTAATATTCTTTAAGCCAAGAATCTTACAACTAATGATATTGTAATTGATGATAATCAATGACGTAGCTAGCTTCAATACCCAAGACAAAAAATTACGGGACAGTAATCAGCTTTATTGAGTGTGAGTATTAGTTCATCGTACGTGTCTCTCTGTGAATATATGCATACTTTTAAAATATATATTTAAGGCTAGACAAAAGGAATTACGCTTAACATTATTTTGAAGTTTGATAACAATTCATAATTTCAAATTTATATTTTAAGATATGCAGTTGTAATATTTGAAAAAGAAAAACGTAAATTATCGACTATACAAAACTGGTAAACGGGTAGATGACAAAAATTTGATTGTGAGATTAGAAAGCTGTGAGAGTTTTGTTATTAGATGGTTGCATATTTGGCATTGGCTTGCAAAGGTTGAAAAAGAGGTTTCGATTGGCTAAAAGAGGTAGCAGAGTGGTGGGGGCAAGAATAACTATATGCTAAATATAGACATTCTGTTGTGAAAGTAACCCCCAGATCTCTCATCGATCTTGGCTGCATTTGTCTTTGGTTGACAATATCTTAACATGTAAACAATTTGCGTGTGGTGGAAATTAAAAGGAACGCATCAAAAACTGAATTTGGGTGTCTAGTCTTTCACAAGTGGGAGATTGAATTGACTTTAATTAATTGTTGCATTAATAAGGCTTTGGAGTGGTGGACAGCTACCTTTCCTTGAGAGCTGACTTACTGTTATAGTGTTATTAGCTAGCCTCCAGCAAAGAGAAAACAAACAAACGAAACGACTTGTCAATTTCATTTTTTAGTCCAAGTTAGCGTACACACCCAATGGCGTTCAATCATTGATCATCCTTTAGGCAGAAAATGCTGACTTAATGTATCATGTATATGAACTCAATTTGAGATGTTAGGCTTGGCAAATCTTCTCTTATTCATTCCTTATCAATAAGTCATAAATTCATCTTCAAACAGAATTTTCGTTTGTTATGCGCACTAAACCTAATATATATATATAGAGAGAGAGAGAGAGAGAGGATGCATCTTGAGGTTGACAAAATTTGTGTTAAGCTAGAATTCTTCTTTGTTTTTTTCTTTTTTCTTTTTTTAAAAAAGTTCACACCATTGGTGGAACAAGTTATGAGCAAGCTTCCAAATTAAACCCAAATAAAAATTCCGAGACTCTCTCTAAAATCAAAATGATGTCTAATTCAAGCCCACTTGTATTAAGGAAAGACCTAGTCTAGTATCTGGAAAAAATCAACTCCCGCGCACAAATCGTTTGGATAAGACGTGAAGGTGAGAACTAGCGGAAGAAATTGTTATTCGGCTTAAGTGCATAGGCAGAAACTTGCGGATAATGTTAATGCATGCATCCTTTTGCTGTTCAAATAATTTTCAGTGCACAAATCGTCAAATCTCATGAACCAATTGGCCCATTTGGTGAAAGTGTTTCTTTTAGGAAACAGTATACACTTCTAGATGGCATTATTTGACTTGCTTAATAAAATAAAATAAAATCTTATTGTTCATTTAGCCGTTGATGGGTTGGATCTTAAGAACAGCAAGCCCACTTATTTTTGTTTGGATTCATCAAATTGGTTTTTTCCGAGATGGGCTCATTATTCTTTGAGATCAAACCGGCCGAAAATGCATATCCAATTGGGCAAACCTTTACAGTAGTGATATTTGACAGTTTATCTCTTTAGCCCTTATTTTTTAATTAATTCATTATAATTTCAAAATTACCCTTGCAGGAATAAAAATAAATAATTTTAATTTTTCTTTTCTTTTCTTTTCTTTGTCACATGCACCCAATCTCTATTGTTGCCACAGAACCTCGAACCATCAGGCCCAACACTGTAGAATGAAAATATTTGGATGGTGCAAAATCCATGAACTTAATGGATTCACTCCAAAGGTCATCTATTTGATTGAATGAATATAAACATTCAGCAAGCAATATCATAAAACCGGAAGTAATATAGAAATATTTGGAACTTTTAAAGTTGAATAAAAAGAAGCAAACCATGCATTCTTCTTAGGGAAATTTACAAAAATGGCCATAAAATATTTGCGTTTTTCAACTTTAACCCCTCAAACTTTTTTCTATCATAATTAGCCAAACACCATACTTTTTGACTATATTACCCTCATCACTTTCATCAAATTTACAAAGGCATGCCACTTTTTCAATTTCAGCACAACTAAATACAGTTCTTCTTCAATAACTTAACAAACATTTATCACTCTCAACAAACTTCATCACTCTCTATAAATCAATTACATAATTGAATATAATCATCAATGGGAGAGCTTCTTAAAATTAGTTTATGCTTCTACACAATGTAAATCTTTAATCTATTGATTTTATCAACTAAGTTCAAAATTAAAGTGGGTTTTGTTGCAAATATTGTTATTTTTCATTCATAAAACAATGTGATTTGTTAAAGTACTTAGTTTGAGTTGAGAAATGAAGAAAAATCATTGAAAATACAGAAAAATCGGGCAAAAAATGAAGTTCAGAACAAGTGAGATAGGCAAGTGGGATAGGTGCATGTCTCATATAAATGCACTGTATTTATGTTCGACAGGCACCTGTCCCACTGCTTGTCGCACATAAACCCATAGATTTTATAGAGTACATGATTTTGAATATGATTTGTCTCGTCGTAAGCTTCGAAACGGTATATTATGTGCCTAAAACGGACATATATAGCTCAAGTTATGACTTTCGCAATATATATGAAATTTAGTGAGACAGGCACCTGTCCCACTTGCCTGTCTCACTAAATTTCATATATATTTCGAAAGCCATAACTCGAGCTATATATGTCCGTTTTAGGCGTATAATATACCGTTTCGAAGCTTACGACGAGACAAATCAAATCCAAAATCATGTACTCTATAAAATCCGTGGGTTTATGTGAGTCAGGCAATGGGATATGTGCCTGTTGCACATAAATGCAGTGCGTTTATGTGAGACATGCACATATCCCATTGCCTGACTCACATAAACCCACGGATTTTATAGAGTACATGATTTTGGATTTGATTTGTCTCGTCGTAAGCTTCGAAACGGTATATTATACGCCTAAAACGGACATATATAGCTCGAGTTATGGCTTTCGCAATATATATGAAATTTAGTGAGACAGGCAAGTGAGACAGGTGCATGTCTCACTAAATTTCATATATATTGCGAAAGCCATAACTTGAGCTACATATGTCCGTTTTAGGCGTATAATATACCGTTTCGAAGCTTACGACGAGACAAATCATATCCAAAATCATGTACTCTATAAAATCCATGGGTTTATGTGCGACAAGCAGTGGGACAAGTGCATGTCGTACATAAATGTAGTGCGTTTATGTGAGACATGCACCTGTCTCACTTGCCTATCTCACTTGTTCTTAACTTCATTTTTTGCTCGATTTTTCTATATTATCAATGATTTTTCTTCATTTCTCAACTCAAACTAAGTACTTTAACAAATCACATTGTTTTATGAATGAAAAATAACAATATTTGCAACAAAACCCACTTTAATTTCGAACTTAGTTGATAAAATCAATAGATTAAAGATTTACATTGTGTAAAAGCATAAACTAATTTTAAGAAGCTCTCCCATTGATGATTATATTCAATTATGTAATTGATTTATAGAGAGTGATGAAGTTTGTTGAGAGTGATAAATGTTTGTTAAGTTATTGAAGAATAACCGTATTTAGTTGTGCTGAAATTGAAAAGGTGGCATGCCTTTGTAAATTTGATGAAAGTGATGAGGGTAATCTAGTCCAAAAATATGGTGTTTGGCTAGTTATGATAGAAAAAAATTTGAGGGGTCAAAGTTGAAAAACGCAAATATTTTATGGCCATTTTTATAAATTTCCCTTCTTCTTCTGATGGTTTCTCAGCTAAACGTCTATCATTAATTCGTTAAATTTATTTTAAAACCAGTGCCCCACTACTTCCCATTGTAAGCCACATCTCGTCAAGGTTAATATTCTTTATAATTTGCCAAAGTGATGGAAGTGATGGCGACGGTGAGGATGGATGTGGTGGTAACAAAAATAAGTGGGCGATGGTGGTAAATTAGTAATGATGTTTTGGTGACGGTGATGCTTGAGAGAGTATAAAGAAAAAAAATTTAAAAAGTATTTTTATTTTTAATAAGGGTAATTTTTGAAATAAAATGAATTAAATAGAAAGTGAAGGCTGTTGAGATAAATTGAAAGGATTATGCATTATTACTCAAACCTCAATTTACTCCTTCCTTTGAATGATAGTTTTCAATTTATCTTTTAAATGTGTGAAAACATCAATTTATTTCAATTTATGATTAAACACATAAAAAAAAAGTCATTAATGTGCACCCATTTGTCATCATCTTCTAAGGATGGCAACGGCCCATGTATTTTGCAGGAATACTAATACCTATACCTATATTTATTCGGTAGAGGACATCCTCATCACAAATCTTTACCTGTGGTGGGTGTAAACCGGTACGGTCAGGATTCCTCGATAAAAATTACTGATAGTAGTCCTTTTATCCTATCCTTTATATCCCCTTTTATTTTTTATAACTGCATATATTTAAAAAATGATAAATTAACTATTTAGCTTTAAATAAATATGCAAAACTTTATTTTAAAATATTTTAAATTTTTTTTTAATTTTAGGTAAATATGTATTATAATTTGATGTTTGTTAAGTTTAATTTTAATCTATGTATTACTAAATATTTAGATCAAAAATAAAATTCTTCACTTCAGCATTTCCTTATCCATCCTTTACTCCTTTCAATTGACATTCATTTGAACATTATTCTATTATAATTTATTTTTTATTAGGACAAGATTTTAGATAATCTAGTAAATGTCTAGTCTATTAAACAACTAAAATTTCTAAGTAAATGTCTAAGACAATATCATATTAGACATTTACTCCTCACCCCACCCCCAACCCAATCCTCAATATGTATGAGTATTTAAAAAATTTTTGTTTTATCATTTATAATATTGGTTAATATTTTTTTTTACCTAATATGAATAGGTTATAACTAAGAGAAAATCTCACATTATAATTCTTATTTAATCCTAAAATATTGTTATGTTTTCTTTTATCTCTCAAGGTGTTGCTCTCTTCAAACATTTTTAGTTTTGGTATTATTTCAACCTTTTGGAGATTTTTTAAATAATTTAAATGCTACATAATATGGTAATGATTTTATCTAAGTATCTAAATTTTAATTTACTGAAATCATTTATCCATATCTACTATAAATAAGTAAATGCATAATGAAGTGGAAATGAGGAATCATTCATCACATGGAGATTCCCCATCCTCACCCCACTAAATTTAATGGGGAATGAGGTGGAGAATTGAGGCAAAAAATTTTAAAAAGGCTGGAGAATGGGGTAGGCCTCCCCACCTCCACCCCACCCCATAACAATCTCTACTGAGTTCTTGGGAATTAATAATATAAATGTATAATAACAATAATAATTAATGTAATTAGTTTCTTTGTAAAACATAATTTCTCTCTTCTAAGCTTTCTCAGCATTTTTTATTTTATTTTTATCTTCTCATGGCTAAGCCTCTAAATTTACCTATTGAATGTATCATTTAAAAAAAAAAAAATCCACAAACAGGATTGACATGCTTAGTCATAGGATGCTATTACAGACAAGAACATATCCATCATCAAATCATTCACGAATAGATATTATTATTTCATTAAATTGATATTCTTACATCATATTTATTGTAAGTGGTTGATTGCTTACAGATTCGGTGATATTTTTTAATATTAAACATAGAAATCAAGAGGGAGAAAGGAGTAAATATTTGTCAAAGAAAGAGTTTCCTAAATTGAATAAATCCCTTGCTGCTAACAAAATCTTATCTAAAGATTTATTACGTTCCACAAAATCTTGATGATTGATATAGATGAAATAAATGAAATTTTAAGGGTTGTTGGTCCGCTCTATATATGTACATACACATAATAGTTGTTATTTTATAAGAGTGCGCGCACTTTAATAAAAGTGAAGGGATGCCATTATACCTATTACACTAATACACTATACCATATTGTAGCATTCTCGCACTTTAATACCATTAATTGCAAAGTGCAAACGTGTAGACGACTTTTCTTCCGAGGCAAGCAACTGTGCTATTTGAGGAAAAAGATAATTATCTTATCTTCTTTTTTTTTTTTTTTGACAGGGAGGAAAAAGATAATTTAATTAATAAAAGATTTGAGAATTGGAATCAAAAGTGATTTGGACCACACTTGAGGTACGTTTTATTGTTTTTTCAAGTATATTATATATATAAATATTGCTAGATTTTTTCAAATTGTAACTTTTAACCTCCGAAAAAATGTTTAGTTAGTTTTCAGTAAAAATAGTGTAGAAAGGTATTTTAAAGTTATATTATGAAAAAAATGGAGTAAATTTGTGAAAAAAAAATAAGAGTATTTAAAAAAAAAAAAAAAACTCTACCACATTTCCTTCTGAAAAAAATTAAAATTCAATCTCTTCCTAATAAAATATGAAAAATGAAAAAAAAAACTTTTATAAGCTCCACTTAATTACAAGCACACAGGTGGAAAAATTAAAAGAGTTTGTTGACATGAATAAAACTAAGTTGGTGGAGAAGTCATATCAAAGAATTTTGAGCAGTGATCAGCCATCCATATCAAAATGGACTTTGTTTTTTAACCTATTTTAGGCCTTGCTCAAATTACATGATAATTTAGACTATCCTTTCTTGACGACAAAGATCTCCCAAGGAAAAATTAACCATAAATTTTTCGTATAATTTATACTTTATTCAGACTCGGTCAAATTTCATAGCACACCATAGCCTGAATGCATGTAATGATTTGGTCTGTGGGTCCTCATGCAGTTTAAAACTTTACTCAGTGATGGCTTGGGTGCCTCATGGGCCATGCACCAAAAAGCTTGTTGAGTACAACACCATCTTTGAGCTCTAATTGTTGAAGCAAAAGGGAGGAAGAAAGCATGTTGCATGCCAATGCCATCATGAAAGTAGTCCAAACACAGGGTAGACACCATTGAGGGCGTACTTATCCAAACCTCATTTTCAAAATAATTTTTGAGGATAAATATCGTCAGTCATTCTTCAATGCGAAGTGGGAACTTGAGCCAATTGATACTAAGCATCTGCACATTTAAAAAAGATCGAGATAAAAAGGTGATCACAATTATTTCTTTAATGCATAATGTTTTTAAAGTGAAACACAAAGCTATTACGTACGTTTAAACTTAGTGGGATTCTCATTCTCATTCGCATTCCACCACCAACTCAACAAAACAATGTTTCGTATACTTAGTTGTTGCTCATATTCACATATTCTTTAGCCATTGGTGATTGGCCTTTCACTCTCTCAAATGCTTTGTGGGTCCCTTACACTAACCCCATCAAAAGCCATTACTCCATTTGACATGATCAGACTAATCAAAACTGCTTTCTTGTGGTGCCATTGCCACCACCTTTTCTTCTTTATTATTGCTGCTGGGGTTGCATTTGCATCATTCATGGCTAAATCAGGTATTTCTGATTCATCATTTTTGTTTGTTTTTGCATCACCTGCAGTTGCTATTATTTCAAGTTGAAAAATCAATCAGTCTTGGCTTGCTTTTCTCAGTACTATTTGATTAAATTCACATAAACATGAAGGAAAAGTGGATGCTTTGTGTAATGAAAAAGGTGGGATGATATGCTTTCAATTTGAAGATTGTATATGTTGATAATGTTGAATGCTGTACTGGACTAAGAATTTTTATTTCAATCTACTGATTAGTTTTATGTCTAAGTCTTTTGAGTTTCAATTTCATTTACCATGCATAAGGTTACAATCTATTAAAAATGCCTTTACGACCTCGTTTTAAATGAATAGAGATGTTAAATTCTTCATCTTGCACATTTGTATCTGAAATTCATTTTTTTTTCTTTAACTAGGTATTACTTTTCTTGTTCTATTTTGAATTCTTCAAAAGGTGGCAAGAGGTCAGCAGCTGAATCTTCATTGGAAACTAGAGGCAGAAACATGTTTGGAGCTTTACACAAATGTTGCCCTCCAAGTCTAATGACAAAATGGCTTATACTCGTCATCTTTCTAAATTTCGGTCATTCATCCAGGGAGCCTGATGTTGAAGGTAGAATAAATTAAAATTTATGTTCTAACCTTTTGCAAAAACGGGGTTCTTTAAGTGTAATTAATTGGAATGTCGTTGCATGCATGCTGTATTTTGAGAAATATAATTAGTTCTAATTTATTAGACTTGCTATGGCTGGCTTTATTTCGGAGCCTCTGGATTTTGTTTCTGTACCTTCTCTGCAAATAATTATTCTAGCTCTTGTCTGGCTAGGCCCTAGCTTCTTCTTTGCTGATATCTAATGTATTTGCTCTTTCTTCACATATGCCTTTTGAATTATTACGTTTCCTATAATTTAGCATTGGATCACAGGTTGGTGAGCCATCAAGAGTGATTTTGTTGATGCCTTAAAAGAATGGATTGATTATGTTATTGAAATCTAATTTGTACAGGAATAGAATCTATACTAATCAGAGGAATTTGGCTAGTACCAATGCTTTTGAGTTCAAACTAAGTACTTTTGAAAATCTTAAATAAATTTCTGAGACAAAGAATTGTTTATTTACCAAGAGATACTGAAAGCCTCTGCATAGAAGGTCAGATTGATATTTGTGTGAAAGCTTGTTTGGATTATTGTTTCCTTTTGGGAGTGATTTCTAGCCGTCTTAAAGGTTACTCTGAATGACAAACAACTTGGTTTTACACTTTGATAATGATCAGGTGAAGCTTTGATTGAGGTTTTAAAGGCTCTCAATGATACCAACGGTCAATTCACAGATTGGAATGACCATTTCGTGAGCCCCTGCTTTAGTTGGTCTCATGTCACTTGCAGAAATGGAAATGTCATATCCCTGTAAGTCAATCATTGGCCGTTAAAGATATGAATTCTGGAACGTTTATTTTCGGTACATTTTTACATCTAAGGGATATTTCTTTATAAACTTGGCAGGAACTTTCGTTTTAAATTTGAGGGCAAGCTTTTTACAAATTTCAAAATAGAAGATTAAAGATCTCAATTCCAATATTTCTTGTTATTACTTTAATGGTCAAATTTGTTAATCTTTGCATTATGTTGAGTTTGTGATTGCATTAATTTGCAGGACCCTCCGTTCAAATGGATTTTCAGGAAAAATTTCACCATCAATTACAAAATTGAAGTTTTTGGCTAGCTTGTAAGCATACCTATTGATTCTCAATAACTTCAATACCTGAATTTTACCCATTGTGATGAACTGTTCTCTTAGCAGGGAATTACAGGACAATGATTTATCAGGTACGTTACCAGATTTTCTAGGCAGCATGACTCATCTCCAGAGTCTGAATCTTGCAAATAATAAATTCAGTGGCTCCATACCTGCTACTTGGAGTCAACTATCCAATTTAAAGCATTTGTAAGGATGGTTTCCCAGTTACTTCAACATTCAATTTTTTTGTTTCTTGTAAATCTAATCTGTATCAAGAAGCGTGATTTTGCTTTTGACGTATCGAAGGTGAGCTATGTGGAACCTGTATCTAAGGGTTCTATTGGTTGTCTTTAATTATTAAGTTTAATCATCTGTGCAATCTGTGAACTATAATACTATCGAGCTCTAATTATTGCTAATGCATTCTTTATTTGACAGGGATCTTTCATCCAACAATTTAACTGGAAGAATTCCAATGCAACTCTTTTCAGTTGCGACATTCAAGTAAACTCCAATAGAATTTCTATGAAATATTGCATGATATTGTTTTTGTATATTTTTTTTGTTTCTAGTAAACACGTAACCTTCAGTTTCACATTGGATTTTTGATCATATAGGGAAAAAAAAATTAGTGAAAACAATGGAAAGAAATTAGTTAATTTGTTATTGATTTGTGTTGGTGATGAGTTTCAAACAAAAAATTATATATGCTGTTTCTAGTAACTATATACTATATCTGGGATCTGAAATTATCCCAATGTTTGTTTATAACCTTTCCTCTGTATCTTTCAATATTTTAGTCACAAAAGGATCCTTATATATGCATATTTTCATTACAATGGGTGTGATATTTGTCATTAATCTAGCCTACAAAAGTGAGTGTTATGCATACTACTAGAGTATAAAATGTAGGAAACTAGTTTTAAGATTCTGTTGCAGAAATACAGAGTTCATTGTTCACATATGAATGCATGCCCAAAATGAGATTTCATGAGTAGGGAAAACTGAAAAAACAAACTAAAAAGAGAGGAACTTATGAATCACTGAATATAATTGCTGCAAAGTGAGGTAGTGATGCAGGAAAAGAATTTACTCCATTCATAACATTTGTAGCCAGCAAGCGAAAGTTATACATATTGAACAAGTTGTCACTTGAATATGTTCTTCTATCCTAATTCCAATTTTTAAATCAATTAGAATACTGAACCAAGTCCCATATGTCTAGTTCATACTATTATTTGTATTATTTACTTGATGCAATGCAATTTACCTTTTATTCATGTTTACGTCTATCTGCTCATGTTAGTTGCTTTAATATTATGTTTAGATAACTTCCATTGTAACACCTGTCTTTATTTGCCACTCAAGAGCTTGTCCTTTGTGTTATATTGTCAGCTTTACTGGAACACATCTCATTTGTGGCTCAAGCTTGGAGCAGCCTTGCATGTCGAGGCCCTCTCCTCCAGGTTTGTTTTATAACTTATCTCACTGATTTTGGATTTTTCACCGACTAGAACTCAAATATTAATGTTGGGTTATTTCTTGTAAGCTTAACCTATTGGGATCAGTAGCATTCAAATATGCTATGGGGGTTTATTTTGATAAGAAATTCTTTTTTTAAATCTCAAAATCATATTCTATCAGTTAAATAACAACACAAAGCAAGAAAGTCCATGCTTGGATTTACACGACAAGCCTGGTAGTTACTTCCAATCTCCCATGGCAGTTATTTAATTGGACTTGAATACTATTATTATGCAGTTTCCTATGGACTTGACTTTTAGCATATTGTTAGTTCGATACCAATTATGTCCCAAACCTTGAGGGAAACTAAAGCTAGATGCTCTTGGCAGTTTCAACCAGCAGAACAAAACTCAGAATTGTTGTAGCTTCCGCAAGTTGTGGTGCTTTTGTACTACTGTCACTTGGGGCTCTCTTTGCATGCCGTTATCAGAAATTGCGAAAAATCAAACATGATGTGTTTTTTGATGTTGCAGGTAATTTCATTTTCTCTTTGGCTTCTGGATCCAACTTGTCAAAAATTTGTATATATTCACATCAGTTTTTATGCAGTTATATATTAATTAACATGCACCAATAACCTAACAATCTGCTTCCAGTTAGCATATGTAACATGCTCTGCTTCTGATGAAGATTAGACAATGGTCCCTGACAACCTTACATATAGTCAAAATTTATTCTTTTTCTTCTATGACTTGGCCTATTTCTTTATTCAAGACTCAAAATTTTATATACTTTCATCAGCTTGTGAGCTTTATCAATTCTGAGTTTCAGAGAATGTCTTATAAAAACAAATAATAATTTCTCGAAGCAGTTTTGGTGCCATGTTTCTTTTACATCTAGCTTGAAGTCGTGATTACGCTTCATCTTTCTTTCTTGCATGATTTCTTCAATCACTTAGACATTGTGATAAGTTTAGTTCTGTGTTTCCATTTTGGTGGATTATTAAGCAGGTGCACTGATTTTTGGGGTAGCATATCCTGGATAGTTATCCGAAAGTAATATATATAATTTTTCTCTGATTTCAGGGGAAGATGACAGCAAAGTCTCCTTAACACAGCTTAGAAGATTCTCTTGGCGTGAACTCCAACTTGCAACTGACAATTTCAGTGAAAGCAACGTAATTGGACAAGGAGGTTTTGGAAAAGTTTACAAAGGTGTCCTCTCAGACAACACAAAGGTTGCCGTGAAACGCCTCCAAGATTATTATAGTCCTGGTGGAGAGGCTGCTTTCCAGAGAGAAGTTCATCTTATAAGTGTTGCTATTCATAAGAATCTACTACAGTTGATTGGGTATTGTGCAACCTCGTCTGAGAGAATCCTTGTTTATCCCTTCATGCAAAATCTTAGTGTTGCATACCGGCTGAGAGGTATTGCTTTTCATGAGAATCATGCTTTACTTTTGGTTATTCTGTTAGACCATGCAGTTCAGGTTGTAAACTAGACTAGCTTGGCGTGTCTGATGTCTTTCTCATGCTTTAAAAAACCTCAATTACATTCAGCTGAAGCGAATAAAGATATCACTGTTAATTTTTTATTCTAGTAACAAATGCTGGAAATTTTGTACTGTGAAGATTAAACCGAATCACATGATTCGATTATTTCAGACATTTGGACTGTGCTTATGTCTGCATGCAGTGTCCCATAAGATTTACACCAAAATAATCTCTCTTAGCTCGCTACACTGCTTTTCTCTTTGATTGTTTCTGTTAAGGTAAATGCTGAATACATTTCTGTGATGAACAGTGGTATAGTTATTGATCATTTTGACGCGATTGATTGTCAGTACGTACTCAAATTCTTTTTTTCCATTTGAAATTTGTTGTAGATTTAAAACCTGGAGAGAAGGGCTTGGACTGGCCGACAAGGAAACGTGCGGCGTTTGGTACAGCATATGGTTTGGAGTACCTACACGAGCACTGCAATCCCAAGATTATACATCGTGATTTAAAGGCTGCAAATATCCTTTTAGATGACAACTTTGAAGCTGTTCTTTGTGATTTCGGACTAGCAAAATTAGTTGATGCAAAATTGACTCATGTTACCACTCAAATCCGTGGTACTATGGGCCACATTGCTCCAGAATATTTATCAACCGGGAAATCTTCAGAGAAGACAGATGTGTTTGGATATGGTATAACACTTCTAGAACTAGTAACTGGTCAACGTGCTATAGATTTTTCTCGCCTTGAAGAGGAAGAGGATGTTCTTCTGCTTGATCATGTAAGCTTATCCCCTTTTCCCACTTGAAAACAACGTTTTTATTATACGTATATTTGGTCTGATTTTGTCTGTGAGTGTGACTGCTGCTTATCTGATATGCGTTGGGGGTCATGTTGCATTGTCAACAGATTAGAAAGTTACTGAGGGAAGATAGACTCAATGACATTGTGGATAGAAACTTGAATACTTATGATTCGAAAGAAGTTGAGACAATGGTTCAGGTTGCATTGCTGTGCACTCAAAGCACACCGGAAGACCGTCCACCGATGGCACAGGTGGTTAAAATGCTGCAAGGAGAGGATTTAGCTGAGAGATGGGCAGAGTGGGAGGAGCTTGAAGAAGTAAGGCAACAAGAAGTTTCACTTTTGCCTCACCAATTTGCTTGGGGAGAAGATTCAAGCATTGACCAAGAAGCCATACAATTGTCCAATGCAAGATGAGAGCGTTAATTCGAATTTCCATGTTAATCAACTTGGAAATGACAGTGGCAGACTGAAGCATACATTATTATAGTCGCGCGTACATATGTTGTATAAGAATGGAAAACAAGAGAAATTCTATGGTTTGGTTACGGCAATACTACTTGGAATATATGATCCATATAACAAGAGAAACGTGTGTATAAATTGAGATGATATATATATATATATATATTAAATGGGTTCGGAGTTCCATTTTTCAAAGTCTGTTGTTAAGAAAAGGTAATTGCTATACCCTAATTTAAGTTATCTGGTCGTTTTCGGCTTCATAACATTGCAACAAACCTAGAAAGCAATTGGGGTGTGTAGCAAAACCTTTTTTTTTTTTAAGCAATCTTTAAGAAAACCAAACTCTCTCTACCTTAGAGAGATACATTATCATCGGACCCCTTAAAAAGCCAAAAATTTTGTTTAAGTGTGAGGATTGTTCAATTTTATGTTATTAGTTCAGCAATTAATTATTTTCAGTCAATATGAAATTCTCTTTTTACCACTCTCGTCGTGTGTAAATCAGTCACTTAGGCAAGTTTCTGTCATGTGAAAAGGTACAGTAGGCTCAGGCATTGGTCAGCTTGATTCCCATACCATATAAAAGGCCATAGACTTAACTCATACTCTGAGTTACTATTTTGAGTTTGAGTTCACCCTATAAATTTCTATAAATATTAACTAGTAAAAAGTTAAAAATTTTAATGTGAAAGTGAATATTCATATTAGTAAACCCTAAACATCTAAAACAACCCCAACACAAAAAATGGCACATATAATGTAGTTAATCTAACAAAATCCGAAAAAAGAGAAATAATGAAAAAAAGTTACAAATTGTCAATGGATCACACCTAACTATAATAGAAACATCAAACCAACTTTATTCGACCAAAATTAAACGTCATTGATTAGTAAACTAGCCAGTTAGCCCACCAACCTCTATCTCTCACTCTCACATAATTCAAGTACTCCAATGACACCATTATCGGCCTTGCCTTTACGGACACTCAACCTGTCCATATACCTTATGTGATGTTTGCAATATTGTTCTCAAGTACAATCATGACCACATTAATAGTCATGTAACACCAATGCTTGTGAAATTAAACTCTTTATAAGTTCACAAAATTTTGATGCTGAATTTAGATATCATTTTTCTCAACAACCACGCAAGATCTGGCCAATTTTTAAGTGGGCAGGATCTTCTGCCCTTCATATTCTCCCTCCCTACGTTTTGGACTGAGCGTTACATTCTTCAACTGACCAATTCCTCTTCGCATTCCCTATATATTCTTTTAAGTTTCATATATATATCTCTACTACACCACACATAACACATAAAGATGGCTTCCGCATTTTCTTCATCTTCAGCAATAACATCTCTATTAGCATTAGCAACACTTGCATTATGTGTTTCTCCAGCGTTCTCCGCGTCCGCGGGGTTCAAGGTGAAGCTCAAATCAGTTGATTTTGGAAAAAATTTGTCCACTTTTGAACGTGTCTTACACGGAATGAAGCGCGGGCAACACAGACTGCAAAGGTTTAATGCTATGAGTTTGGCGGCTTCAGATACGGCTTCAGACCTCAAATCGCCTGTGCATGCTGGTACCGGTGAATATCTAATGGATTTATCAATCGGTTCACCCGCGGTGAGTTTCTCTGCTATCTTGGATACCGGCAGTGATTTGATTTGGACTCAGTGCAAGCCTTGCCAAGTGTGTTTCGATCAGGCTACGCCAATTTTTGATCCCAAGGAATCTTCTTCTTACTCTAAGATACCTTGCTCCAGTGCTCTATGTAAAGCTCTGCCTCAACAAGAATGCAATGCTAACAATGCCTGTGAGTACATTTACTCGTACGGTGATACTTCTTCCTCGCAAGGGGTCTTGGCGACCGAGACCCTCACGTTTGGTGATGTTTCGGTTCCGAATATCGGGTTCGGTTGTGGCTCAGACAACGAGGGAGATGGGTTCTCACAAGGTGCGGGCCTAGTGGGACTTGGGCGGGGACCATTGTCTCTCGTTTCACAACTCAAGGAACCAAAATTCTCGTACTGCTTAACTTCTATTGATGCTGCAAAAACAAGCACGCTTTTGATGGGGTCACTAGCAAGTGCAAACAGCAGCTCATCAGACCAAATCCTTACGACACCTTTAATCAAAAGCCCATTACAGGCATCATTCTATTATCTTCCTCTTGAAGGTATCTCAGTGGGCGGCACCCGTTTGCCCATCGATGCATCAAACTTTGCACTGCAAGAGGATGGCAGCGGTGGCCTAATTATAGACTCGGGCACAACTTTAACATATCTAATAGACTCTGCTTTTGATCTTGTTAAAAAGGAGTTCATTTCTCAAACAAAACTCTCGGTGACCGATGCGGCCGATCAAACGGGGCTTGACGTTTGTTTCAAGTTGCCGTCGGGTTCAACAGATGTAGAGGTACCCAAGTTGGTGTTCCATTTCAAAGGGGCAGACGTGGATTTGCCACCTGAAAATTATATGATTGCTGATTCAAGTATGGGATTGGCTTGTTTGGCCATGGGGAGTTCAAGTGGCATGTCTATATTTGGGAATGTACAGCAGCAAAACATGTTGGTGCTTTATGATCTTGCGAAAGAAACCTTGTCTTTCCTTCCAACACAATGTGATAAATTGTGAGTTTTATTTAATTATTACCATTCTGTATTGCTGTGTGTCCATGATTGTGTGGAGAATATATACAGTAGTGTGGATTCTTGAAAAAAAAAAAAAAGAGAGAGAGAGAATGAAAGTTGTTTCAATAAATCTAACGTTTTAGAGTTTCACAGTTCAGAGTGTGTAATCTTTGTTAATACTTAGTAGGTAAGAGATTATACTAAAACATCTTAATCATTGGATTAACGCATGCCATTAATGATAACGGCTATGAAGCGAGAAAAAGATATGGTGATAAAAAATGGATTAATGATTACCTATCATGAAGCATTAATGATGGTTTCTTAGCTTTGAAAAATGTCATGAGGATTCTTCCAATGTCAGGAATGATCAAATGTCCGCTCAGCTTCTCAGCGACTTGATTGGAAACAGGTTACACTTTACTTATTTATTTTTGGTTTTAGACAAATAGGAATGGAACGTGTCAATAAAAAGCTACTTTTTTTATTATTATTATTTAGGCCTGGTTTGGCCAAACGGACAAGATATTATATCAGCTTAATTAGATGACTTGACACCCATTAATCAAAATACTCCTAAATATATATCGTTTATGTGTTGAAAAAACAAAAACAAAAAGAAGTGTGAATGAGGAAATGCAATTAATAAATGAAGGCTTTCTTTTCAGTATATTTTATATGTTCAAATGCTACCTATCTTCAACTACACTCTTCCACAAATCTTTTTGAAGCCGCGGTATATGAGATGCTATCGATCGTATGAGTTGTGAGGGATTCAAAATAATACGGATCGTATGAGTAGTTTTGGATTTATTTTAACAAAGTACGAGATGCATTAAAAGATTAAAATAATATACATTCTAATGCAGTATATTTTGTTATATAATGTATTAAATTGTTTGTTATTTTATTTTTTAATTTATCCTCTTACTATATTAAAATAAGTGATTTTTTAATTGTAAAATCACTCTTAGATCCCAATTCCTAAGTCATGGATTGTATGAGTAGTGTTGGATCCTAAATTATTTGGCCGTCATACCACTTAATTCATTAATTATAAAACTTTAATAAAAACTAAGGGACTTGGATCAAAATCTTGAAATATTACATGTAAATTCTAGCATTGTTAAGATTATAGCTAAAAAAAGGAAAATGAAAGGAAGACAAAAAAATAAAAAGGTACTCGAACTCTTTAATTTGTCTCAATAATTTCCACTTCTCAATTATCTCTGTTTATTTCAAAAGCATTCTTATTCTTTTTTTTTTCTTAACTCAATAGCTCATGTTCTTTCTCATCTCCTTACGTAGTTATGATGCCTATGAATTCTTCTAAAAATTTGTTCTGCTAATCCTCAGACATTTGCAACTATAGCCCACTTGGACGCTGAAGCTATTTTCTTGTATTGGAATCGTTCATGTCCATACGATATTTAAAAGCATTGACTCATTCAGAAAAATAAATGAAATCAATATTAATTAAAAAAAAAAGGAAGAAGAAGAAACCCCCCAAAATATATTAAAAATCTTGGAGGAGGATTGTTGAGTCGTCGATTGTTGGTGATGGATTCATCTTTTAGTTGGAAAAAGAGAAAATGAAGGAAAGTATGCCCATCTTTAATTTTTTTTTTTTTTTAAAGTCTATTGTTGTGAATCAAAGTATGTCAATCTTTAATATAAAAATGTATTGTTGTGAACTTGTGATGGGTGTTTGGCAACGAAGAAGATTAAGGAAAGTGAGGGAGAATATTGTAAAATTTAGAAACTTACGTTGTTCTAATAGGTATGCTAGACATTTCAAGTTAAAATAGAAAAAGTGGGGGTTGAAAAGATGGGTTGAGAGGGTTAAATATCACTATTAGAAGGAAAAATATAACTCAATACTGATCAAAGTCCTCTAAATGAAACTGGTTCGCGTATTTTATTTAATATTTTTAATATCACAAATTATCAATTTAATCTAAATAAACTCGTACATTTTCTATATCCTCAAATATTATCTTTATTGTAACTTTTACTTAAAAGTTACGTTTATTGAGAAAAATATAATAAGATTAAATTTAAGTTATGAGATATATAGAAAAAGGTCATCAATTTATTTAACAAAGATCATTATCTGGAAAGTGCATGAGAGTTTTTTTAATTACATGAGCCTACAACTAATATATACAATTTATCTTAATAATATTGTTCAGATTTTACCCTCTCTAATATTCAAGTGACGTCAACTCCAATCACATTTTAAAAGAGAGAATACTACATTTACTCAAATTTAAGGAAAAAAATTAAATCTCCCATAATATTTTTGTGAGGACTCGAACCACTACCCTCACACACTTGTGAGGAAATGGCTCTAGGCACTTGGCTAAAAACCTAGTGGTTCATGAGAATAAATTTAAGGAAGTTTGTTTTGGAAAATTCTCATACCATGCGGGCCTAGTAAACCCACAACACACAACACTCCATTTGCTGGGCTTACAAAACAATGCCGTCGGAGACAAGTTGATGAACCAAACCTAAGCGATCGAACATCGAAGGGAAAATCCTAGGCAAAGCAACACATCAACTCCCTCCCCAGCAAATCAAATTCAGACACGCAAGCAGCTTCTTTTTTAAAAAAAAAATTAATTAAATAAATATCTGTCGTCGGTCGATTGGTCGGTCACTGCCTCACTGCTTGTGGCTCCAGTGGCTGTGGGGTGTGCGCACCAAAATTAACCATGAAAGATTCTCGCAAAAGGATGTAGATAGCAGATACAATTCAAAGAAGGCATAAATCGAAATGATGAAAGATACAATGCACGTCGTCAGCCATATTCGTCACGTTGTTGACTTGTTGGCACTTGGCAGTGCCTCCTCTTTCTTTACCGAAAGTGTTGTGCCTAAACCAAAGATGAAAGATTCACAATCATCTCGGCCCGCATTGTATCTGATTTGATTTAAAGAAGACCAACGGATTGTGTGCTGTCTTTGTACCGCTCGAATTAGTCAAAATTTAGGGTGCGCTCTGGACGTTACCCATTTTAGATAGTGGATTGTGGGTCTACCTCTTACCCTCTACACACACATATATTATTGAGTGCTGCTATTTACCCCGAATTTGCACCACGAAATCAAAATGCACCGTTTGTTCTGAGTTAATCACGTGTCCATTTTCTTACTTTATATAAAGGAAAGGAAAAAGCTGGGGAAAGAAAAAGCAAAAGTAAAGCTGTTTCTTCAGTCAACGTGTGGGCCTAACTAGAAAATTTATTGTGTCCAGCTGTGGTCCGCTTATTTTACTTTGCTTTGCTATTTCCTTCCTTCTTTGTTATTTTCTTCTTCTTTGCTATTTCCTTCTTTGTATCAGATGATGATACATGCATCAAACACAATAACAAAAATTAAACGAGAGCAAGAGAACGAACCATCGATCAAGAGTTGAGGGAAGGGGGGGAAAAAGAGATTGAATTAAGACGCAAGTGGCGTGGTTGAGTGGATTTGACATAAAAAATGGAACGAAATCCTCCTGACTTAACAAATGAATCTGCTTGAAGAAAAAGAGTGCTGCTAACTGGAAAGAGAAATGGAAAGTGACGAATCTGCCTGAAGAAAAAGAGTGCTGCTAACTGGAAAGAGAAATGGAAAGTGAAAGCAAAATGTTTACCTTGCTTTACGGGCCTAACTAGAGAAGTGGAAAGTGAAAGAAAGGAAGTGGAAAGTGAAGGCAAAATGAAGCAACACGTGTCGAGAGAAAAAAGTAAACGGTGCGTTTTGATTTCGGGGCGCATATTTGAGGTAAATAGCTTTTTCCTATATTATTATGGTTATGATTCAATCGTTGAGACCTAACCATTTAGGCATGTTTGTAAACACCTTGTTTAACTTAATTAATAAATGTATCAGAATTCTCTCTTAATCGATCATGTTCTAAATAAATAATTCAATTGTTGATTGGTTGTTAATAAATAAAAAAATAAAAGAAATTAAATCTTACCCATACACTACTACTAAAAGACACATGGTACAAAATCTTTAAAAACTCAGTAGAGCTCAGATCAAGAGAGGATCCTATTCCTTAATAAATTTGTTATTATTAATTTTCTAATTATCAAAATCAATACACTTGTCTAATCTCCATCTATATTTAACTCAATACCATCTTGAAATTTGAAGGACACAACTTTGGTTCTATTTGGGATTGACGTGTTATAATTTTTAAACTACAGCTGCTGTAGAAAAAAAATGTAATTATAAAATAAAAGTTAATAATATTTAGTAGATATAAATTTAAAAAATAATTTTAACAAAATTATTAAAGATATAATATATTTTTCATTGTATAAGTAAAAAATCATATTAAAATAACTTCTAAATTATAGCAGTTAGTGTTTTACCAAACACTTTAGTACTGTAACTTTTAAGTTACAGCTACCCAATCTCAAGATCAAATGCACCCTTCAAGTCCAGTCATCAATAAAAAAAAATTGATGTTAAATTTTTAATTCTCCTCCTATTAATAGATAGGAGTAGTTAGGAATAGTCCCAAAAAAAAAAAAAAAAAAACTCTCTCTATACCCAATTTGTGACACACTAAAAGTCATAAGAATGCTAATTTGTTCAAATAATAATGATTAGATTAATAGAGTGAGGCTATACTTATTTTTCAAGCGATGCAAACGTGTCATCAATTAATAGATTGTGTTGTAAGATCATGAGATTACTTGCGTTAACAAAAGCTTGAACTGTATTACTTTTAGAGAACACCCAAATAATTAGTCAAAATATATAGTTGGGATTATATATGTAGGAACGTCCACACGCTGTGTGTCCATTTAGTATACTGGCGTGGGCAAGTAATAGAGTGCGGGATCACCGGCCAAGGAGCGCATTATATACAAATAATCATATAACCACTCAACTCATCAGTACACACGTATGGTCCCAACTCTTCAATATTCTACATCTTCAATACAACCACTTAAATCCCACTTCTGCTTTCGATTATTCTGCAACGAACTCATTTTGTCTTCACTTTACGATGACTATAGAATTTGTGCTTTTGTACGCCCTCTCAAAGAATATCGATCTCCTCAAGACTTTACAAAGCTTCGATGGGATCTTTAGAAAACGACTCGACGACTCAGAAGACCACACTCCCACTTTCAAAAGTGGCACGATTTGAACTAATCCTGCCAACCTTCTAGAAGAGTAGTGATAAACTTCAAGATCATTCTTTTAATTTTGTCCCTTTTAACTTTTTGGTTTCAGGTAACGACCAATCACTTGTACGCTTCAATTGCATTTTTGGACCTTTATTATAATGACAATACCTTAAATTAATTTTACCTTCTTTGTGTGCAAGTGGCGAACTGGCAGCGTCAACATTCAACAGATCCCTTCAATTATTTGTGCAGCATATGTACCTGTAGTGAAGGACAGCCGTAGTACTGACGATGACAAAGATTACATTACACCTTAATTTAGTTTAATCTAATTTGCTATTTGCAAATGTTAATGTTATTAATGTTAATGGAACGACTCTTAAGCAAATTCAAAGGACGCTGCCGTCCGTCCAACCAATACACCACTCCACATGCCCACTGTCCACTTCTATTATTTTATTTTGGCATATAAATAAGTCTATATCTATAATACGTCATCCCACGCAATCACAATACTCTTTTTAGAAGGTAATTTATAATTAAGAAGTAATATGATTGATTTTTTTAAATTTATTCATTAAATCCATCGTATTAAATAATTATAGCCATCTCATAAAATATCGTTTCACTTTTGAAAGATTATACAATAGGTTAGCAATAGGACGGAATATGACAAAATTTGTTAATCTCAGTTCTATCCCATATATATAAGTGGGATAAAAAAAATTATTTTTATCCTTTTATTTTTTGGGACAAAAATTTATCCTAATCCTATCGCATTAAATATCTCATCTCATCCCATTATCTAGAACAATTCCGAAAGTAAATAAATAAATTTGACTTTTTTTTAAGGATCATCATAATTTAATATAACAAAAATCTTGAATAAATACAAAATAGAATAATTAAATAATAATTTTATTTTGACTACGGGTGCGTTTGAGATTGAGATTGGACAGTTATAGATTAAAAGTTGTAGCACTAAAGTGCTTGGTAAATACTAGTTACTGTAATTTAGAAGTTATGTTGATATAATTTTCATTTGTATGATAGACAATCTATTATATTTTTAATAATTTTATCAAAATTATTATTTAAAATTTATATTTACTATGTATTATTAACTTTTGTTTTATAGTTACATCATTTTTTCCACATCAGCTATAGCTTTAAGCTACAGCACCTTAATCCCAAACATGTTTGAATAGAATTTTATACTAACATTTTTTAGTTATCTGTTTGCTTCCATTACACATTAAAATTAAGATTTAGGCTTTGAAAGCTATAAATTTTGAAAGTAACCAACTTATATTTTGAACATAAAAAGATAGAATTAATTATAATTTTGGCTTTTGGCTGACACTTCACTTTCTAATCATCTATTACTTTTATTATTTAATTTTAACCTTTGGGATTCAACTTTAAATGTTACTTAAGTCAAGATTATAAAATAATTAAAAATTTAGAATAGTTTTAAAATTATATTATTAATGAGATATACACTACATGACGATATTTTATAATTAGTCATCCTCCCATCTCACAAAAAAAAAACATGAGTTATTTTTTGTCCTTATCCCATCCTACTTGGGATGTAAAAATGTCTCAATCCCATCCCAAACGGAACAAGATTTCATAAGATCTCATTCCAATAGGAAAAATTACCATCTCTATTATACAATAAGTTTATTTATTATCATATTCTTTAAAAAAAATTTATAAGTGTGAGATCTCACCTATATTAGTGGAATTTCTTAGCCATAATGAATAGTCCTTTAAATTATTTTATAACTAGGAAATAGAACCGCGCTTCACGCGGGTTTAAAAAAATAATTTAGTATTATCATTTTTTTTTACTTTGCACTTGATGAAACTAATAAAAAAATATGAATTAATTTTTTTTAAGATGAGGCAACCTTATAAAATTAATGTTATTTATGAAAGTTAATTATTTGTTTGTTAACTTTAAATATATATATATATATATTAATGTGTATAGTTAAGTGTACAAACCTTATACCTTTTATAGTTGTTGATAAGTTCCAAATTATATTCAACTTGCTAATCTTTTAAAACTTTTATATCTCTTTTTTTCCAATCAGCTCCAACTATTTCAATATCACCCACACCACATAAACTTCCAACAACATCTGTAATATTATGGAAAAATAACATAAACATGTTAAAACATAAGGATCAATAATTTCTAATATACACTTAAAGATTAACAAACATTAATAATTAAAAAAATACCTCAAAGGATTGTGTTATCATTCACATGTATATCAACCAATAAAAGTTAGAAATGTTGAATGCAGTAGAAGTATCCAATGCGGTCGTCGGAAACCGGGTGGCTTAAATAAAAAAAAAATTATTACCCAACAACACAAATAAAGAAGCAATGCAAGATAAAGAATAAAATGAGAGAATATATTATAGAGTGATTTTATTCATTCCAATTGTGTGTGTACAAAATAAAAAGATGAACTCTGCTTTTATAATTACATAATCACTCCATGAAATTAATAAAAAATTATGGATCATAATTCATTGTGAGATCGTGGGAGTTATAGGGAAACTAAAGGTTGCTAATGGGAGATAGTGGGGAGATTAAAAGATATATATTATAAATATCCACATTTATTTTAATAAATTTATAACACTTTCCCTTGGATGTTCATTACAAAGAATATGCCTCATTAAAATCTTTACATAATTATTATTATGTAATAAGAATCAAATTAATTATGAGAAGATAAAAAGTCAAATTTAAAAGAAAATTTATCTATTTATTAAATAATAAAAAATATATAAAAATGAGAAATGGTGATGCCACATCACCTCTTATAGTCTCGACTTTATATATATATACATTGTGTAGATTTAGACTCAATTTTTAAGTTGTATGTCTCAAGCTAATATTTTTAGCTCAAGAACTATTTGCAATGTGAGAAATTCTTCTCAGCGTTTTTAATTGATAAATATAAATTAAGTGGACGCTAGTAATTTGTTTCATCTATGAAGTTTTGTCAAATTTACAAGTGTGACAAAACATTTATAACAAGCGATAACAAAGAAATTTGTGATCGTACGTATTGACCTTTAGCACAAACCAAGAGCGAATATTGTTAGTTCTTTTATTTTATCCCTTGTAACCTTGTAAGGACGGCACAAAAAGAGCCTAGATATGATACGGATTCCGTATACAGTACGAACTGTGTCAACGTAACTATTAACTTTAACTAAGAGATGTGCCAAAATTACTTACTCAATTTAAAAGCCAAAATTGTCACGCTCTCTTCCCCCCCCACTCCACATATAAATAATTAACACCCCAAGCTCTTTTCTACTCACAGAAATAAATTCCAAGGTCTCTCTAGTTTCTTTCTTCGCTTCTCGGTTTTAAATAATAACGTGATGCAAGAAGACAAGAAGACGATGAAGGTAAAGAAAGGGTGGCTTGCAGTTCAGGTGGGCTTAGAAGAGGAAGACGGCGGGTCCCGAAAGTTTGTGATTCCGATATCTCATCTTTATCATCCCCTGTTTGGGCAACTGTTGGAGAAAGCTCGAGAGGTCTACGGTTACAATACGGATGGTCCTTTGAGGTTACCTTGTAGTGTTGACGATTTTCTTCATCTTCAGTGGCGGATTGAAAGAGAATCCAATAGTCACCGCCATCACCACCATCATCTTCCTATCATCTTGTCGTTTCACTCTTGTTAATTTGGTATATAACTTATAACTTATTTCTCTGTCATGACTTCTCTTTCCGGAGCTTAATTTGTTGTGTACTGAATTATATGCTTGAACTTATTGTAAGGAAAGTGAAAAACTAGCTAGTTAAATGTAAACAAACCAATACCATTTGTCATCAATCTATTTTTTGTGTATGATGAATGACAATATATGGAACCTAATTTTCCCGACAGCGTGCAAAAATAGCTTCTTTCTTTCTTTTTTTCTCTTTTTTTCCCCCTGAACGCAGCGGGATGTTAAATTTGCTACTCTTTGAACTGGCCGGATTTAGACCCTCAAATCTCATACATTACTGTTAAAAAATTTGACCATCTAAACTAAAAGTATAGTTAAGCGCTTGCTGATCAATTGCTCCTCGAGAAGACCGACTTGCAAGGGTTATAATTACTTTGTAATTTAATTAAATTTCTCCATTTTCCCCAAAGCCAAATTAAGTGGTATGAATTTGTTGTGTTCGTTTTAACATGTTTGGCATTGCTTCTATCATCAGGCAAGAATTAACTTCAGTGCTGCTAGCTGCAGCTGCAATAATTGAAAAGTGTTTCTGGAGATGAGTGTGTGTGCGCCAGCCAGCACACACAATAAGAAAAATAAAATCTTAAGTGTGGCCATTATTTTTTTTCA
This sequence comes from Citrus sinensis, assembly GCF_022201045.2. NCBI lineage: Eukaryota > Viridiplantae > Streptophyta > Magnoliopsida > Sapindales > Rutaceae > Citrus > Citrus sinensis. Next base: position 6,308,219 of record NC_068562.1, on the reverse strand, counting down.
TTTTTGAGAAAGATATCAAAGGGCCTAATGCCCTAATTATTACTTTCCTTCACAATAGCTTTCATTAACTCATTTACACTAATTTTTCAGTCAATTTCTGTGCTTTTGTTGTTCTTTCCTTAAAAAGCCCAGCCCCCCCCCCCCCCCCAACACAAAAAAAGCTTGTAAAATAATTGAAATAAATTAATTAATTATTTTTTTAATGCAATCATTCAGGAAGGACATTAGAGGGATGAGTGATGCGAAATTTATAAAGTTGATATACAAAATTTGTATTTCACATAATATGCCACTTTACATTCATATCATTCACTACATTAATGGTTATACATAATTAAAGTATAAATTATACGTTAGAGATTGAGTTGGTTATTTCAAAATACCAATAAATCCCTTAATTACATAAGTTGGTTTATATATAGAAACCAAATATGGTATGGTAACAAGCCCATAAAAAGAAGACTCACGCCCACAAAGTCAAGCCCAAGAGAGGAGTCTGTTCTGAGGATTTATTAACTGACAACTCACGGAGGGGGGATCAAACTGCCTTCGTTAGTCCTTCTTAAAGACAATGCTATCATACGCTTTGACTCTTTTTTTTTTTTCAGTCCAATTTTTCCATCCAAACTTCTGCTGTTTTCCGTCTTAATTTTCCAACATTATATACCCCATTAACTAGCTTGGTCCTGATACAGTACGGTGAGTAAATCATGATCAGTGCGAGGCATCAAGCCATAGATCTCGGATGCTAAGATAGCTGGAGGTCCGGCAGAATGTTTGATGCGCAGACTTATGCATGGAGCTAATTTGAACGTGCACGTCACACTCTGAGTCTCTCACAGCCTGTGGCTGTGGTTCGCTGGCCCATATCATTCAGTTTTATAAACAAAGAGTGGACATGTTAACACCCCTCCAAACTCCTTATAACACCCCTTTTACATTTGATTTCTTAAAAGTTCAAATACTCCTAGTTTAATTTATAAAAGACAAACTATATTAAAATTCAACATCTTCTTATAAAATTTCACAATTAAAAAATTATTTCTTGTTAATTTTTATCTTATAAAATATGTAAATTCCCAAAATCTTTAATTAATATTTCTCATTATATAGCTTCTATCTCAATAACTCTAAACTCTTATAATTTTTTTTATATAAAAATGTTTTTCAATTAAAAATATAAATATAAATACAAATTATGAAACGAAACGAGTGTAAAAAATTTGTTAATATGAATAGTTTATTAAATTGTATAATTAAATTATCATTAAGAAATTATCTTCGATTATTTAGATAATTTATATTGAAAGAGGTGTCATGAAGAATTTTTAGGGGTGTCAAAAGACGTACTCATAAACAAAATTACAAGAGCGCACAACCTACAGTAGCATGGATCTGTAAAAATAAATAAATAAATAAACAAAATAATTTTTTTTTTGGGAAAAAGCTAATGGGCTCAAGTCAAAGAACGAGTTCAAGATGGTTGAATCTTGTCAACAACTAGTACTGATAGGAAACACAGAAGAGAAATTAAAGGCAGTGCTGGCAAGGAAAACTGGAAACCCATTTCTGGTGGAATGGTGTAAAAGGAAGAGTTATATCACTTCTCAGGAAGAAAATTCAAGGTAATTAAGTAATAGATAAGACTTAAATTTTTGCACAGTTGACCTCAAGACCTGAATTTATTTATTTATTTATCTGTTTATTTATTGAATTATTATCCTCAGTCGACCTTGAGTCCATTATTAATAGAGCACTTATCACCACAAACGGAAAAATAAAAGTCTGCTATGGAAAAACAAAACAAGTATGATATATGATTACCAACCATTCACTTATGGAATCGGAAACACATGAACTTTTCTTGAATAAAGACAAGCTACAACTATTTTACATCATTCTCTCTTTGATGTGAAGCTAAATGCCTTGTAATATAAAAGCGATAGTATGAAACTTCTTATCACCACTGTAGTTTGGACAATTTCAAAATTCTCTACCGATCATAAGATTAATATGTGGACAAAAATAATAATGATATAAATAAAAAAAGTAATTTAAAGAATAAAACATCTTAATTATAGGATTAAGAGAAATTTATCTTACATTTGTTTCTTTTGTTACTAAATTTAATATTAATTTTAGTACATACATCATTATTCACACAAAAGTAATATACAAAAAAAACAATACACCATCACTAAAAGTGGGGAAAAAGATTAATTATAAATTTAAAAAAAAAAATTCACTACTAGACTATTTATTTATTTATTGCCTCTTGTTTCTTTCTATACTAAATTTTGTGCTATTTTTTTGACGCAAATGGCATTATTAATAAGCTTACCGTATTTTGTCAAGATGAGTAATATAAAATAACTTTAAATTAAAGCTACAAGTAAATTTTCATATGAATTCTCTGGATCAAGATACTCTTATGGAGGTTAATAAATTAAAAAATAAAAATAATTAAATTTTAATTATATACTAACATTAAATCTTTAAAATTTTTAAAAAGATCAGATCAGAACAGAACTCTAATCGGCTCCGAATAGATTCTTACTGACGGCGAAGGAAGTGAACTTCTGTCGGTTCAGAATACAAAAAATATTAAAAAAAAAAAGAAGAATCAAAGCTCTTTAGCTATTTCACTTCTTTCTTTCAGATTAACCAAACAGAATACTTCGAAATAAAATAAAAGAAACCCAACAGTGTTCTGTTTTTGGGGATCGCAGGACCCACGAAATTGAAATCGTCACATGAACAAGCAATCAATGACGAGTCAGTCCACCAGCAATGCTACATACGTACAACAAAGAAATGAACATTGAACGCTATAGGATCCTTCAATTGCATTCAACAAATTAAATCAAAGTTACCGACATTAGTGTCCAAAAATTGGTTCCCGCCACGATTAACATATGTATATTTTTCCTGTAACCGCATTGAAATAATAAGCAGTCAAAGTAAAGGTCATATTAAAGAGAAATCTTACAGTGAAGAAGAAGAACAAAGTGTGTTAAGCGAAATGCATGGAGAGTTTTGTGGAGGCGAAAATAGAAACAGCTAGCTGTTCTTTGTTGATTTTTATTTTTATTTTTTTTCCCCTTGCGACGTAGAAAGTTCTCACGTTCTCTCTCTCTCCCCGCCTCTCTCTTTCGTCCCCTCGTTGTGGGATGCAAAACGAATTAATATAGAACCGATACAAATTCTCTATTTACATTCAGTCCTCATAATATCTGCTAATTACAATGTTCTCCGGCCACTTTGTTGCTAAAATTTCAAAATTACCCCTTCCAAAAAATAGCCTGGACCCTAGAGCCAGAGTTTAACCTTTTTTTCTTTTAATATTATTATACAGGACGTTACTATTATTACTTCAAATATTACAATTGATATTTATAATTAAATTATACAATTGAAACTTTCTCATAACGTTTTGTGAGTGAGAAACTGTCTCTATTCAATTTTTGATAATTGAGAAATGACTGAAACTAACCTCTATAATATTTTTATAGAAGCTTGAACATTTACTCTCAATATTACAAGTGTAAGAGCTCTACTACACTTGGCTGAGTTTAATGTTAGATCACTATGAGAGCAGCTATTCGATCTCCATAATAGTATTATAGGGAATTTTAATCTTTTCTTAATTATTAAATAATTGAGTAAACATGATCTTCTCCTTTATTAAATATAAGTGGAGTAGACATTCTTTAAATATTAGAAAGAGTAAAAAATTTAGATAATATTTCATAAGATTTAATGTAAATCAGTCTCAATAATAATTTAATTTATAAATATTAATAGTAGTTTTATATAATATGAGATATAATCTAATTATAATATCAACGTGAAAAAAAAGAAAAGGCATGAGGCCAAAAATTTTGGGCCTTCAGTAGCCCGATGCAGCATGATTGGTTGTTGACTTTGCAAATTGCAAGAAAGAAATTTGGCAGTCGAAAGAAATATCATACGACTTTAACTTAATCGATTCTTTTTGTATTTTGTTTCCTCATTTAGCTTAGCTATAACCTATAAGTCCCACTCGATGAGATTTTTTTTGCCATTTAAATACTATATAATTTCAATTTAGTAAATTTAAAATTTCCCTCGTCATAAAATTTTGAGATGTTTGACGTTATTGATTCTTTTTATAGTATTATATTTTTTTATCACACCAATGCCCAATTAAAAGAAATTGTTGGAAATTATTTGTGATCACACCAAAAATCTATATCTATATGTAAAGCACATTTACGAGCCATCTCCCCGTAGCCCTTGCGCAGACGTCAAAGGCCTTGCCTGCATTTTGCTTTAAAAATGCTCGTCTTAACACCGGGCGGCTCTGTCACTATTCGTATATGTCCTCACTGCTGAGAAATTATATTAACACTAACAGGAGTAAATAAATTGGAATAGTTAAAATGCGTGTTTAGTTATGTTGGGTGCTCTTGGAGCACTGCTTCTTTCTCATTCAGGGCTTGCCACATCCGGGGGCGGATTTACTATAGGACTAGTGGGGACTTAATTTAGTTTGTGTAAAATTCTCAATAAAATTTTCTCAAATCCCCACAAATTTATAGTCAAGCCCGCAATACATAGTTATATTTAAATTCTCACGCTCTAAATTTTTAAAGAGTTTGACTATTGGCACCCCTCCATAATTCTTTTAAAACCTTTCTTTTATTATAATTACATTTTAGGACAAATATTCTAATATATCTCACATCTATTTTATCTCAATTCAAACTCTCTATTTAAAAAAAAAAATCTTGTATTTTCTCTTCTATCACACTCACACATGTAATTTTTTTTCCTCAAATTCTCTATAAATTTTTCTTCAATTAATAAGATAATCTATTAATAATAAATAAAACACATTATGATAAAATTATCTGACTTTTTTTTAGGCTTATACTAAAACTTTTTACATCATAATCTTAGAGATAATTTATTTGATTCATTGATTTTTATCACCGATAAAAATTATTTGTGAGGAGCGAAGTATAAAAAAAAAAGAAAATTAAAAGATTCACAAATTAATTGTGTTTATTTAGAAATAAGGGTAATTTTGGCATTCGGTTTAGTATAATTAAAAAAGGGATTTTAAAAGAATTATAGAGGAATGCCAATAGTCTAACTCATTTTTAAATTCAAATAAAAAGAGATGAGCTTTGCAAACTAAAATCAAGCCCATAAATATTAATATTAATTTAATTTTTAAACGGCCCACAAACTCATTAATAATTTTTTTTATTAATCTTACCTTTTCTAATTCCACCACTAGTCTAAGACCCATAAAAAATACTTAAAGATCTTTTATTTTGGTTGTTTACATTGAATTTTTTTTTTAATAATATTGATAATGAAGTTATAATGCAATATATCAATATATGAAAACTTGTAAAGAATAATTGTAAATATATTTTGAAGTATTATAAATCTTTTAAATTTATATTTTTATTATTTTTAAAGTTTTTTATATTACCGTTAAATAAACCCCCAGTCAATCAATATGTTATCTCCGCTCTTAGCCACATGTATGCTTCATTTAATTATAATAATACGCCTACCACTGTGATAAACATTCAATGGAGAAAGAGCAGTAACTCCAAAGCATCAAAGATCTTCTGCTCATAGTATACTTAAAAGCAAACATTAAGAAAACTTTTGAAAACTTTACTTGTGGTCGCATTAAGAATCTTTTTCTTTATTTGATCATACGCATCATTACTGTATGCTGATGCCGATTCAAGTATAATGTGAGCAAGACCTTTGATATCCGCACCAGAGCTACCAGGACTTGACCTTAATTAATGTCTTCCCGCGTTGTTTTGCAAGTAAACCTCAATCAGATCATTACGTTCTCCTCATCCAGCCACCATTCCGGGTTGGTTTGGTGAAAGACATAACATCATCATTCAAGCAGACTCAGGAAAATCCAAAACGAATTTATGAAGCAAATATTGCATAAAATAGTCTACCAATAAAGTTATTACTTTCTATACAATTGTTGAATGCTATCAATATATGTGTAAGTTCACACCTACACTTACGAATGTAAGTTAATTAATTTACACTTAACTCTGGATTTTTGTTTGCTAAGCTAAAATCAAGGAAATTTTTAGAGAAATCAGAAAGACGTGCATAAAAGCTAAATGTCATTGTATAATCAATTATGTTGGATTTATGGTTATTTATGCATGCTTCAAACGAACATTGTTAAAGTCTGAAATTTTATTGATTTCAGTTTTTTTTTTAAATCCCGCTTGTTTGTATTTTTGTAACTTATATCTAGATTTCAAACATTTACATTTAAATAGAAAAAATAATTTTTTATGACTTTTATCCGAATAGAAAAAGTTCTAAATGGGGAGTAAATATTAAATTCAAAAAATATCTCTATTAAATATTCTTATTTTCTAAAACTATATAAGATCTAATACCTTTATTTGTCTTGATTTATAAGGACATAAATATCAAATAGCAATTATAAGATATGTTTTATGTTAAAAACAAATAAGATACCACTTATATTTATATATTTAAAAAAATATGTTATTCAAACATTTATATTTAAACATTCAAACTTCAGTCAAATTTAGACTTATTTAGATTTTCAAGGAAAAAAAAAACAAATGCTACCTATTAGTCGCATTGACTGCATGTTATTCATATGATATTATTAATTTGAATTAAATTTTAGATATTAAGTTATTTCTTAATTGAACAAATTAATTTTATTTAAAAAATTAGTCAATTACCAGCATGACATGTCCTCTATGTGCTGCAAGTATAAACGACATAACAAACAGATCATTTAAGGATGTCTGACATATCATCTACACGAAATATAAAATAAAATAAAAAAATTATTTCAAAGTTTTATAACAAAGTCTCCTAGGAGCTAACACCATACAAATATATATCACACAATTTCTGTAAATTTTCAAAATGTCATTTCTAGGATGAATTCACAATTGACGACTGATAAAAATTTTACCCCGGAGTGAACAATCTATGACATGTCATTAATATCATGAATATATAAGGTACATGTCATACACATTCCATTTAACGTAATGAAATGTCATCTCTTTTGATAAAATTGTAACTAACAGGTCATGCATCAAATATAAATATAAGTTTTATTTATTAATTTACAATAATACATAAGATAATTTTAAATAAGCAATTATTATTAAATTAATGGTGGTGCAATTGATTTTTTTTTTCTAGGTTAATTCAATTAATCAAGTTTAGTCATATACAAAAACAATACATAGGAAGACAGTGCAAAACAAAAGATTATTCCCTCGTATCTAATTAAATTCAACACAATAATCCAATCTACATACCAGACATCACCTAAAAATATATTACTTTGACTCATACAACGACTCTCATGCTCTTAGAAAACAAAGTATTCACAACAAAAAAAAAAAAAAAAAAAACTGATTTTTTGGGTTAAAAAATGAATATTTTATCTATAAAAACATATTGGCAGTTGTTTGTTGTGATGGATTAAATATAGATTTAAACCATACGTAATTAGTTATATTTTTTAAAAACTTTGAAGGATATTTCCCAAATTGTAAAGCCGTAAGCCGCAATCCATACTTGGAGGTTTCTTTGCTGGACTGGAATCCTCTAGACCTCAGAATCTGTTTCGTAATTAGGTAACTTCAATATGCATGTGTTTGTTCATTGTGAATTTCCTAATTAAGCTTGAGTTGTGTTTTGATCAGCAGCAAGATCATTTTCCCTCAAAACCTTTTCGTGGATAAGACATTTTCTTTGCAACAAGTATAAATACAATTACGTACGTAATTGTATTAATTAAGCTATAACTTAATTCTTTGCACTTTCACTGGTGATCGCAGGCAGTAGATAGCTAGCCCTAGCCTCATCATCAGCAGGAGCACCTCTTCCTTTGGTTTCGCTACCTTCAGCAACAATAATTAACCATTGTGACGTCAAACTAGTATTTCTATCCGTCAGCAATTGAACTTTCACAAGTATCACAATCATTCATGCCATCCTCGGCGGAGCGATCAGCAGACCAGCAAACTCCAGACTCGAAATATTTTAAAGCATCGGGGATTGATTGCATCCATATCTAGTCAACTCATAAACTTGGAACCAAATATTTTAAGACAGCTGTTCATAGTTTTATCTGAGGTCTCATATTTAAGCATCTTCTTTTATTTGATGTATGCTGATGCCAATGCACGTATGATGCGAGCTAGACTTTTGGCATCGGGGCCAGAGCTACCACGACTTGGCCTTGAAGTCTGGGGGAAGTAACGTCAATCAGAGCATTTTCTTCTTCTTTATCCACCGCCAATCGAGGCTGGTTTGACGAAAAATATAATATTTGAAGCAAAAACACCACCATTGATGCAATGTTTAGGTTCTCCATTTTTATTTTTTTCTAAGTTTTGGATCGTAATCAAATCAAATTAAATTACTAACTAAAATTGCTGAGTTTATTAACTTATTTATAAGAAGGTAATTAAAAGAACTTGTTCGAAAGAAAATTTCATATATTGGAAAACCTTTTAATGACATACTTAATTCGAACATAAGTGAATCTGGTTGTGTTAGCAAAAGTAAGGAAAAATCTAAGAAGAAATTTATGAAGACACGTTGCATAAAAAGTTAATAAAATTTTATGGCCTTGGTGACTGGTGAGATCATCTATTATCATATCATAAAGTTCAATACACACACACACACACAACAACAACAAAATATTCATTCATCCCATTAATTTTTAAGCGGTTTCATTAAGCTTCTTGATTTCATCATCCGCATCATTACTATTTATACGTTGATGATGTGGACAATGTTGAGATATAATTAGTAATCTAGTAAATTGAGCAAGAAGTTTGAAGGGTTATTTGGTTTGTTTTTCAACGTGAAGTAAAGGGTAGAATTGATGTTTGCAATGTGGCTTTGGAAATGTAAAGCATGATTAATGTAATCTCTAGAGTTGTCTATAATGCATATAAATATAGAACTCTGGTTGTATGAAAAGTAAGAGAGAAACGAAAAAATGAATTAAGCAATAAAGTTCCAGAAATTTCCAGCAAAATACTCTGTTCTTAAATAAAAATTTTTCTGCACTTCCACTTGCACCCAACAAATTTGGTATCAGAGCTTTTCCAAAACACCCTCAAAATGACATCAAATACCCTACCCACATTATTTTCATATGCTCCCAGTCAAGTTCCAATATTTGAAGGGGTACATTATGAATATTGGAGTAATCAAATGGAAACCTTTTTCCTCTCTCAAAATTTATGGGATGTTGTTGAAGATGGATATGCTGAACCACCAGAATCAGCAAGTTCTTCAGATTGGACTCCAGCACATCAACAGCAGTACAAAGAAAACATACAGAGAAATGCCACGGCACTTCGATATATCCAGCAAGGTGTTAGTAAGTCAATTTTCCCCAAAATATTTGGTGTCAAAAAGGCCAAAAATGCTTGGGAAATCCTAAAACAAGAATTTCAAGGTTCCGAAAAGGCAGTGAAGGAGTTCAGGATTTTTGCAGTAGAGTTACTGAGATTGTGAACCAGATTAAAGGTTGCGGGGACTCCATTGAAGACGAGAAGGTGAATGAAAAGGTGCTGAGATGTCTTCCTCCAAAGTTTGATCATCTAGCAGCAGCCATTGAAGAATCAAGGGATTTGTCCAAGATGACTTTTTCAGATTTGTCAGGATCATTACCGTCTCATGAACAAAGAATCAATCGACCTTCAAGTCAGCCTACAGAGCAAGCTTTTCAGTCAAAGATTAATAATTCAGATCAAAATAAAAGCAGCAAGAAAGACCAGAAGAACGAAGGCTCGTCTCAAAGAAACGGACAGCGTGGCAAAGGGCAAAGAGAGCAGAACGACAACCGCAACAAGTGGAAAAATGACAGAGGGAATTCACAACAAAATTCAGATTCTCAGTGCATCATTTGTAATCGGTCTAATCATGAATCAAAAGATTGTCGTTATAAATGCACAAGGTGTCGCATTCCTAACCATTCTCAAAGGGATTCCTGGTATCAAAATAAGAAAGGAAAAAATGAGGCAAATTTTACAAAAGAAGGTGATGGAGATTACTTGTTTTATTCAAGTAAAGGTGCTGAACGTGAATCATATAATTTGTGGTACTTGGATAGCGGCTGCAGCAACCACATGACTGGAGAACGTGACATTTTCATCAGCCTTGACCAAAGTTTTAATTCGCAAGTGAAGCTTAGAGATGGAAAGATGCAGAAAGCTGTGGGAAAAGGCACTATTGCTGTCCATACAAAGAGAGGTAACAAAAAGCTCATTTCTGACGTTCTTTATGTTCCAAATTTAACTCAAAACCTCTTGAGTGTGGGGCAGCTAATTCAAAAGGGTTTTTCAATTTATTTTGATGATGAAAAATGCAAAATTATTGATAAAACTAATAATCACACAGTGGCCGTTGTTGAAATGTCAAAGAACAAAATTTTTCCTCTTGTTATGCCACTTGATGAGAATGTTGCTCTCAAAACAGAAAATTCAGATTTGTCAAATTTATGGCATCTCAGATATGGCCATTTAAACTATAAAGGGCTGAATTTGCTCAAGCAAAAGAACATGGTGATTGGCCTACCTGATGTTTGAAGATATGAAAAAGTTTGTGAGGGCTGTATATATGGAAAAATGCATAGACTTCCATTTCCTAAAAATTCATGGAGAGCCAAAGCTCCGTTGGAGTTGGTGCATGCTGATATTTGTGGTCCTACAAGGACTCTCTCTCTCAATAACAGGAGATATTTCATTTTTTTTGTTGATGACTATACAAGGATGATGTGGATTTATTTTTTGAATGAAAAATCAGAAGCTTTCTCAACTTTTCTTTAGTTTAAAGCTCTTGCAGAAAGGCAAAGTGGATGCAAAATGAAAACCTTGAGAACTGATCGTGGTGGTGAATTTATCTACACTCCATTCATGAATTATTGCAGGGATAATGGAATTCAAAGACAACTTACTGTCAGCTGAAGTCCGCAACAAAACGGAGTCGCAGAACGGAAGAACCGTACCATTATAGAGATGGCAAGAAGCATGTTAAAAGGCAAAGGCATTCCTAACAACTTATGGGTAGAAGCATGTCATACAGCTGTGTACATTCTCAACAGGTCTCCTACAAAAGCTGTTAGAGACAAAACTCCATTTGAAGCTTGGCACAACCGAAAGCCAACTGTTGATCACTTGAAGATTTTTGGGAGTATTGCTTATGCTCTTATTCCAACTCAAAACAGGGAGAAGTTTGATGAAAAAGGTGAAAAATATTTGTTTATTGGCTATAGTGATGAGTCTAATGGGTATCGGTTGTTGAATCCTACAACAAATAAGCTTGTTATCTCAAGAGATGTTGTATTTGATGAGGCATCAGCTTGGCAGTGGGAAAAAGATCAATCTCAAGCATCTAGCTTTTTTGAAGCTCCTGTATCTCCACCAAATTCTTCACAGCAAAATAATTTGGAACCAAATTCTCCAAATTCAGCAGCAGAAAATTCTTCGGATGATGAAAGCCCTCCAAGGAAGATAAAGTCAATGAGAGAAATTTATGAGTCATGTGAACTTGCTTTATTTTCTTGTGAGCCTCAAGACTTTGAGGAGGCCTCAAGAAATGAAGATTGGATCAAAGCAATGAACGAGGAAATGGCCACCATTGTGAAAAATAAAACTTGGGAGATGGTTAATTTGCCAAATGGAAAAGAAACAATTGGGCTGAAATGGATCTTCAAAATCAAGTACAATGAAGATGGTTCAGTTCAAAAATATAAGGCGTGGCTCGTTGCCAAAGGATACTCTCAGCTGCGTGGAGTTGATTTTACAGAAACGTTTGCTCCCGTAGCTCGAATGGAGACTATTCGAACTGTTCTTGCCTTGGCAGCCCAAATAGAATTAAATGTGTTTCAACTAGATGTAAAATCGGCATTTCTAAATGGTGAAATTGAAGAAGAGGTTTATGTTGAGCAGCCTAAAGGATATGAAGTGAAAGGTGAAGAAAACAAAGTTTATCGACTCCAAAAAGCCTTGTATGGCTTGAAGCAAGCCCCTCGAGCATGGAATAGCAGAATTGATAGATATTTCGTTAAAAATTGATTTGACAGAAGCTCAAGTGAACCTTCTTTTTATGTCAAAAAGGAAGGTACTGATTTCCTTATTGTTTGCCTTTATGTTGATGATCTAATTTATTGTGGCACTAATTTGAAAATGGTGGAAGAGTTTAAAAAAAGCATGCTAGATGAATTTGAGATGACTGACTTGGGCTTAATGAAGTATTTTCTTGGCATTCAAGTGAAGCAAGCCAGAGGAAAAATCTTCTTTTGTCAAGAAAAATATGTAGAAGATTTGTTGAAGAAATTCCACGTGTTCAAATGCAAACCAGCACCTACTCCTATGGGTTTGAATGAAAAATTGAAACATGATGAAAAAGAAGAAAAGGCTGACGCAAGAATCTATAGAAGCTTGGTTGGTTCGTTGATTTATCTAACCAACTCAAGACCTGACATTTTGCACTCAGTTAGTGTTCTTTCTAGATTTATGAATGATCCAAGGAAGTCCCATTATATTGCAGCAAATAGAATCTTAAGGTATCTTCAAGGAACAAAAAAGCAGGGGATCATGTATGAAAAAGAAGACAATTGCAAGCTTGTTGGTTTTACTGACAGTGACTGGGCTGGTTCCCTTGATGATAGAAAAAGCACAGCAGGTTATTTATTTTGTCTTGGTACAAATGTGATTTCATGGAGCTCAAGGAAGCAGAAGTCAGTAACTTTATCCTCAGCCGAGGCAAAGTACATTGCAGCAACTGAATCAGCTTGTGAAGCCGTTTGGCTTAGAAGAATTCTCAAGGATTTGCAGTTCAATCAAGATGCTGCAATAACAATTTATTGTGACAACATGTCAGCCATTGCTCTAACAAAGAACCCCGTATTTCATGCTAAATCTAAGCACATTGAGCTGTGTTATCACTACATCCGTGACTTAGTAAGCAAAGGAGAAGTTAATATGGAGTTTATCAGCACTAATGAGCAGCCAGCAGATTTTCTGACCAAAGCAATCATCATTGAGAAGTTTGAAAAATTCAAGAAGCAATTGAAGATTACTAATTAAGAGGGGGTGTTGAGATATAATTAGTAATCTAGTAAATTGAGCAAGAAGTTTGAAGGGTTATTTGGTTTGTTTTTCAACGTGAAGTAAAGGGTAGAATTGATGTTTGCAATGTGGCTTTGGAAATGTAAAGCATGATTAATGTAATCTCTAGAGTTGTCTATAATGCATATAAATATAGAACTCTGGTTGTATGAAAAGTAAGAGAGAAACGAAAAAATGAATTAAGCAATAAAGTTTCAAAAATTTCCAGCAAAATACTATGTTCTTAAATAAAAAATTTTATGCACTTCCGCTTGCACCAAACAGGCAAGACCTTTGAAATCGACACCAAAGCTATGAGGACTTAACCTTAAAAGTAATTATACACCCATTTGAGAGAGAAATTTTGCAATATATCTGAAATTTCATATCATAATTAATGTAGAATCACCGAGTAATTATAGTTAGACACATGGTAATTATGTTAAAAGATTTTAGAACACGAATTCTTTATTATCTTTTAATATTTTTAAAATTTAAACCAATATAAAAATCTTCTTTTTCACTAATGGAACATCAACGTGGACTGTTATATCGGTTTAATATTGGCAACACGGCAAAGCAATTGGTGCAGTTCGGTGAGAAAGCTGGGGATTGAAACAATAGAGTTCATTTTATTGGTTTTAGCAATAAATTCTCTTCATCCTGAAAAATATCTTATTCTTCTTCACTGGGTTTCAAAAATGGCAGCCCCAAGCGAAGATGAAGATTGGGAAGAGAGAAAAAGAACTAAATTTGAGATAAGGTAACGAAGAGATAGAGCAACATTAATGTTTTGTCTCTTGCTTTTTCGAAATTTCAAAATATTCAAAAATATTAAAGGATAATGAGAAGAGGGAAATTTAAAATTCATGTTCTAAATTTTTTTTTCAACATATATCGCACCACGTATCTAAATATAATTATTAATTAGTTGGTGTTTGCACATTAGATTATACATGAAACCTGAGATGCATTGTAAAATTTCTCCATTTGGGGATATGTGGTTTGGTGGTCAACCGCAAGTAACTTCTAGAATATCACAATTTTCTTCTCCTCCAACCAACTTCATAGATGATCAAAAACAAAATATTAGAAGTCAAAACATTATCAAAGATGTAAAATTATTTATGCTCTCCATTTTCTTTTTTTTCAAATTTGGACTACTAGGAAATTAAATTACAATACATATATATAACTATGTATATAAGAATGTACAGTTGAAGAGCTACTTAATTATATAATAGAAATAGTACTTTAATCATATATTTAATTGAGTCAATTAATGGAGTTTGATGCTCTGACTATGCTAGCAAGATGAAATGTTGTATACATGTGTTATGGAAGTGTTCACACTAACACTAAGGACTGTATGAGATAATTTATGAGTAACTAAAATTAACGGTTATGGTGGAGTTATTCCATCGAAAAGCATTGATGATAGCCGTTAGATTATAATAATAAATATAGATTTAATATTTATTTTTATGATTGTATGATCATTGTCAATGCTCTACCGTGTAACAGTTCTAACATACCTGGAGCATTAAAATTATATTAGGGAACTAAATGGTAAAGATATTGTCTGATAGGGATCAAAACACATTTTATCTTATTTATTTACATTTTTGAGGAAGGAAATTGAGTGGTTCAAATTCACTATCTACACTCTCTTTTTAATTAAAATTTTTATTACATAAATAATTTTTAATAAAGTTAATTAATTAATCTTTTCTTCACTTCATTTTTTCAATTTCACAAATTCTCATTAATTCATTCATATACATTATTTTAGCAACAAATAATTAATATCATTAACTAAGAATAACAAAACTCACGGTTTAAAAATGAACATCAACAAAATTTTATTAGTTCTGAAAGTTAATCAATATAAAATTAATTTTGACCATATACAAAAGTTAATGAAAATTAAATAAAAAATCTTATACATAGAAAGTCTGGAATATAAATCATAACATACTAATAAGAAAGGCTTAAAAAAATAAATTCAAAGAAATGTGAAATTGAGTATTTAACTTTTAGAATATGAGAATATAGAGAGAGAATAGAATTGCAAGGTAGAAAAAAAATTAATGAAGGATAATTTTCAGATTTTTAAATTTTTAATATTTAATAATAAATTTATTTTTAAAAAATAAATATAGAAAAAATTTTAATAAGCTCAAATACCACCGCCAGAGGAAATGATGTAAGTCTGTACACAACATTAAATGCAGCCAAACGTTGACCAAGCACAACATAACCATCAAATGCATCAATCAGCATCCACGCACAACCCTTTTCCCACTATCCATGTCGGCTCCGACACAATATTTCCAAGTCAACGCGTCTTTCTCAAACAGACAAACACACAAACAAGCGTCTTTCTGCCAAATATGGAAACAGTTTCAAGAAATCATTTCCTCAAGACGAAAACAATTCTCATCGCCATCATCTTCTCTTACTCTATATTACATGGGCTTCCTCACCATCACCACCTCATTCTTCTTCTTATTTTTACTCATTCTGTTTCCACTCACCTCTTCCGGCCCTCTGAGGACGGGCTCAATCTATCCAAATTTCACGGCTTCTCATTACCAATTCATTGACCAAGGAGGTGCTTTCTTGCAATCCACAAATGGAACTTTCAAGGTTTCTTTTACAAAACCCACATCAAACAACTCTCAGTATTACCTGTCAATCCTCCACTCACTTTCAAACTCAATCATCTGGACCGCTAACCGAAACAAACCCGTTTCAGATTCCTCTAAGCTGTCTCTGTCGGCTGACGGTCTCGCTATCAGTGATGATGATGATCGCTTTGTTTGGTCAACTCCCATGTTGGATTCCCCTGTTTCTTCCATGCAGCTTCAAGAATCTGGGAATCTTGTTTTACTTGACGCTCGGAACGTTTCGCTTTGGCAGAGTTTCGATTCCCCGACGGATGCAATTGTCACAGGACAGACGTTACGCGTCGGTAAATCATTGGCGGCTTCTGTATCTGAGAATGATTTGTCTGTTGGTGAATATAGCTTTGTTGTGACAGATGGTGATGGTGTTTTGCAGTGGAATCAAATGACTTATTGGAAGTTGTCAATGTATAGCTATGCTTTCAAGGACTCCGACGCTCCAGTGTCGTTTTTGTCTGTGAACAGGACTGGTTTGTATTTGTTGGCCAGCGATGGATCAAGGTTTGTGCTCAAGGTGAGCTTGGATGCAGCAGGTTTTAGGATTGCTAAACTGGAGCCTAGTGGAAGGCTTATTGTTAGCAAACTTGTGGGTGATAATTTGGTGCAAGAATTGGCTATCCCAGTTGAAAACTGTCGGATTCCTTTCTTTTGCAAAGAAATTGGATTGTGCTCTGGGGGTAGTTGTTCTTGTCCATCTGGCTTTCATGCTGAGCTAAATGGCGATTGCGTGCCAATTAATTCTTCGCTTTCTTTGCCGAATGGTTGCAGTGCTACGAATGCCAGCGGATTGAATTCTTCAATCACATATTTGAAACTAGGCAATGGCGTGGACTATTTTGCTAATGATTTTATTCAACCTGTGAAACGTGGTGTTGGATTATCGGATTGTCAAGATCTATGCTCGTGGAATTGTTCTTGCTTGGGAATTTTCCATGATGATTCTTCTGAATCTTGTTATTTCATTGAAAACCATCTAGGTACACTCATGTCCAGCTCTGACAACGAGCGAGTTCGTTTGGGCTACATTAAGGCTATGGTTTTGTCTTCCGACGGAAGCAAGAAGGCTGAAGATGAGAACGGCAGCAAATTCCCCGTTGCAGGTTTGGTACTAATACCCTCATCGCTGTTGGCTATTGCTATTGTTGTGGGATTTCTGTGGTGGAGAATAAATAGTAAGCGTGCTAGAGCTAAAGTAATAAAGCTAGGCAGTAGGAATTCATCCTCCGAAGAGCTTGAGTTAACCAGTATTGCAGGCTTACCAAGGAGGTTTAGTTATGAGGAGCTTGCAGCCGCCACTGATAATTTTAATACCCCAATTGGCAGTGGTGGCTTCGGCACTGTCTATAAAGGTATTTTACAGGACAAAAGTGTTGTGGCGGTGAAGAAGATTAATAGTTTTGGGATACAGGGGAAGAAGGAATTCTGTACCGAGATTACAATCATTGGAAACATTCACCATGTCAATCTTGTTAGATTGAAAGGATTTTGCGCACAAGGCAGGCAAAGGTTTTTGGTTTATGAATACATGAACAAAGGTTCTTTGGACAGAACGTTGTTCGGTAATGGTTCTGTTTTAGAATGGCGAGAGAGATTTGAAATTGCTCTTGGAACTGCAAGAGGACTTGCTTACTTGCACACCGGCTGCGATCACAAGATCATTCATTGTGATGTGAAGCCAGAGAACATTCTCTTGCACGACAAGTTGCAAGTGAAAATCTCAGATTTTGGGCTGTCAAAGCTGCTAACCCCTGAGCAGTCCAGTCTATTTACAACAATGAGGGGTACTAGAGGATATCTTGCTCCTGAGTGGCTAACTAGCTCCGCGATTTCGGACAAAACTGATGTGTACAGTTATGGAATGGTATTACTTGAAATTATAAGTGGAAGAAAGAATAGCTCACTTAAGATTCAAAGTCGAAGCACAGAAAAAGATAGCAGTGGTGATGGGAATGGCCCTTCTTCGTCTTCTTCACCAAGAGAATCCCAGAGGGTATATTTCCCTCTACTTGCACTGGAATTGCACGAGCAAAGAAGGTACTTGGAGCTGGCAGATTCGAGGATAGAGGGTCAAGTGTCAGACGAGGATGTTGAGAAGCTTGTGCGGATAGCCCTGTGTTGTGTGCAGGAAGAGCCAATGCTGAGACCAAGCATGGCTAATGTTGTTAGTATGCTGGAAGGTGGAATGCCTTTGGGTGAACCAAGGATTGAGTCATTGCGGTTTTTGCGGTTCTATGGCCAGAGATTCAATGAGGCATCAACAATTGAAGAGTCTAATGAGCTGAATCTTCAGTTTATCTTACAATCAGAAACTAACGGAACTAATACAACTGGTTCGTACAATTCCTTGTCTTACATCTCATCACAACAGGTTTCTGGTCCCAGATAGATCTTTTGGATCCCTGCTTCAGTGTATTCTTTTTCGGTAAATTAACATTTATGGCCTTGTATTTAGTAATAGCTTTGATAGATCCTTTTCAATTTCACGATAATGATGATAAAATAATGGGTTGCCCCCCCCCCCCCCCCCAAAAAAAAAAAAAAAAATTGCTGTCACGAAAGGCAACTCATAACAAACTTAAATGTAAGGTTTTTTTTTTTTTTTTTTTTGTGACTTATGACCCCAGACCTTGCATGATTAAAATTACAAACTTAAACGATCAATCTTAGAGCCCATGGAGACTCTTTCTTTACAGGTGCAGACTTGGGATGAAATTGGATTAATCATTTAACTTTGAAAAATGTACTTTTATTTTTCAAAAGAACATGATAACATAAGAAAAAAAAAATATAGACTTAAACTTGTTGACTAATGTAATCTAATTATTCATAAACATTATTATTCTTGTTATAAAAATAAGATATATTTTATTTTCATTTTTATTTTTATTTGTTGTTTCTATATTTAATATGGTATTTAAATTTTTGTATTTTATATTATTAAAAAATTCTAGAATGTATTATATCATGACAAAATACATAATTTTTTAAATAAGTAGAGATATACTTAATTGCATCCACATTGTAATCTGCCCATCTATTTAACGCAACCCAAGAGCCGAGACAATTGCTGATGTTGCATTAAAAGTTTGTTAAAAACAAGGCTGAAAAAATGAAAGTTATTAAATCTTAAAAACAAAATGAGAGAAAGAACAATTAAGTCTTGGTATACGTCCTTCTTCTTCAATGAGATTATGCTAGCAACAACTTTTTTTCTGCAATTCTTGAAAATCTTAAAAGAAACTAGAAGAACATTTTTTTTCAAAAAAAAAAACTTAATATGTATTTTCCTGGTTCCATTTTCGTGAAGACATTTTGTCAAACACCTTCTAAACAAAGCAAATATAAAGAGAGTCTCAATCCAACCACTCCGCCATTCGAGCAATCAGTTTCAATCTAATAATATAACATCCATACACACATCAAATTCCAAAATTACTGGATTTTCTATTTGTAATGGGTTGCTTTAACACCTAATTTGCGGGTCCAAAAAATAATAACAAACTAATAGAGCACGCATTTTAGGCGTGACAGAAAAATTGCATCTTAAAAGTACTTTTTAATTACGCATCAAATGAAAGAGAGTCAAACTCTCTTAATTTTTTTTTTCATGAAAATAATAAATAGTCTAAATTTTTTAAGATTTTTAAGAATTGCATAAGAAAAGAAGTTGGTGACACAAAGAAGGAAGTATACTGAAAGTGTCGCCTATTCCCTCTCTCATTTTAAATTAATAAGCCACCTAATTTTTAAATTTTTTTGGAGTTCTGTTTTTCACAAAGTTTTAGTGCCACATAAGCAATTGTCTCCGCCTTTAGATTATTAGGCTTTAATTATCTAGATTCAAGTTAAAATAGTCCCTCCCTATGAAAAACAAATATATTCATAACTTTTATAACTGGTCAAAAAAGCCAATGTACATTTAAATGATGTTATAATTACACAAAATATATTTTTCACACACACACACACATATAGTAGTAGATTGTCTAAGAATCATCTCTATATTTTCATCTAAAGTAATTAGGCGGCACTCATCTATTAAAAACAAAAAGGGGCTTACTATTTGTGTGATTACTCCAATTTATTAAATATTTTTATAACTACAGTTTTAACCTTTAAAGTAACTTCATTAGTAGCTTTTAAACTCCGGTAGTGTTCTTTACTTGAACAGATATGTAATTGCATTAATTTCAGAGTAATAATATAGTTATAATTTTTTTTTTATACAAACTAATACGACATCATATAAGTAATTGAATGAAGATATCACTTGGTTGTATAATTTAGTTTTGTTATTTTATATTTTTATTCAATTAATTATGTAATGCCACATAAATAAAATATAGGTTCAGTGAATAAAATTTTGGATTTAAATAACTCTACCCTTTTGAAAAGCTCAGTGAGGTGTAATTACGAATTGGGAGTGTATGGTGAAGAGAAAAACCACAAACAAATACCAAAGGTTGAAGGGCGCACCCGCCCCCGCCCCCCCGATTATTCACAAAGACGTGTAACGCTCCCTCCCACCTTTTAAGACAACTAAAATTTCATGTCAAAGACAACGTGGAATTTGGTATGCTTTCGCGGTTACTTGCGTTGCCACGAGCCCATGTCCAGAGTAAGGCTTCTTTGTCCGTTGTTTCTACTAAATTTTAAGGCGACGCTTTGCTCAACTGCTAACTTCTAGAAACAAAACAAGTCACTTTCAGGATAACAATATTTTCATGGGAGCCCCTATGTTACAATTAATGTAACATACACACTCAACAACAACCACACAAATAATGGGCCCACACAATTTGTGTGGTTATTGTTGAGTGTGTATGTTACATTAATTGTAACATAGCATTTGCCTATTTTCATATTTATTTGAGCGCTACCTATTATTTGAGTAATGCATTGCATTCTGTATTTAATTGGTATATTATTTTTTTTTCTTTTCCTTTAAAAGGTGAGGGTTGGTTATAGTATATATATATATATATATATATATATATATATATATATATATATATATATATATATATTTTAGTCTCTTACCTCTCTTAAGATTCAAATGCAGGTGGTTAACTAAATAAAAGTGCTCGAAAACAATTAGGCACCTTTGGAGGAATTGTTATGTTAGTTATTTATTAATATTTATAATGGAGGTGCGAAATTATAATTTTAAAAAATAGTTAATATCAATAACTAACATTATTGATGCTGTGGATGTACGATACCCAGCATTAAATGGTTAAAATTTAGTTTATTTTTTGTACTTTTTCTAATAATTTGATAGTGCCCAATTTGAGGGATACAATATACCTATTGTTGATGCTGAAATCTGCTCGCTTTTGGACCGACCAGATTCTTTCACCAACGTTATGTTTATCAACTGTTGCTCGAACCGCGGGGTTTGGAATCGCCTTCCCTTTCCTTACTAGACCTGCGTTCACCAAAAACGGATCAGAGACGCCGGTAGTTTTGCCGGCGTAAACCCTCCGATGCCTAAGTTAGCACAAGGTGTTTACGAGAAAACAATGCAATTTGGATTCGAGAATGGTTTATGTTTTACTCAAAGTTTGTAAGAAAATAGTATGGTTGCAATTTGGCAGCGTTTCCCCTCTCTCCCTTTTTCTCTCTCTCTCTTCATCGATTTCTTCTTCTTTTATAGCCGCTGCCCCCACGTTCCCATTTGCCCTTCATCCCACATTTTTCGGGTAGTGGCAGCCCCTCATGGGACTCTAACTGCTGCATTATGGGCAAACGTGGGATATCGCGTCTCCCGCAACGGTTTTGGGAAAGCGCAACTACCGTGATTCTGTGAGATCGTGTTTCCGCTTTTTGGGGGAAGGGTATCGGCTCGGTATATACCTCTGGTCAGTATTCGTCTCTGATCGGCTCATGTTGCCCCCTGTTCTGCTCGTACCATCTGGCTGAGGTGATTCATGCCGGGGTGGAAATAGTAGCATGGCCGACCTGGTGCTTTTATTTGCTTAACACCTAGTACACAAGTTTTTTTTTTTTTCGAACATTGATATGTATATTATAGTAAAAAAATCTATTGATATTTATTGTTAAAAATTTAATGGATAAGTCTATTATGACACAATTCATATTTTTATCTTTACAAATATTTGAGAAAAATATGCCTCACCCCACATTAGTGGGAGATATGGCTACCTCGTGATCCTACTTATTTTTGATAATTTTATTTTCAAATCATAAATAATTTTATTTATTTATCACAAAAAAATCTTCACTTATAAAATAATTTTTTAGATTATTTATCTTATAGATCATAGTATTTAATTTTCTCTTATTTATCTAATAATTAAAGTAATTATTAATTAATGTAATGAATGAATAATCAATAATATAGTTTAACAAAATTATCCTAAGGCAGCTTATCCTATTATCCGATGGGGGGATATGATATGAAGCATTGGTATAACGGGGGATTGGGATTAATGACATCGAACTATCTTACTCCAACTTGGAGTAATAATACACCCACCAAACATGCCCTTAAAATTTTTTGGGGCGTTGGTCATGGATGGACTAACCACTTTGCCCATTGGCTCAGTAGATTGCAATAATTGAACATTGATTACATACCGTCTAACGACTACCTTTGATCTAGAAGGTCGAGTCATTATAATAATTAAATATTTATTTCTATAGAATCCATTGTAATCCCGACCCCTGCAAAAAACAACTTGTTGTTTAGTGTGCTTCAACAAAATATAAAGCACTAAAAGAAAATAAAAAATAAAATGAAACCACTAAGGTAGCGTTTGTTTTTTTATCAGAAATTTGAATAGATCTGAATTAATTTAAATTCTGAATATATCTGAATGTCTGAATTTGAATAATATGTTTGTTTTTTTGTCTGAATCTCAGAAAATAAGTATTAAGTTATTTGTTTTTTTCAACTTAAAAAGCTGAAAATATATACTTTTACATTTTTATCCTTATTAAATTTAAATGTCGAATAAATAATATATTAAATACCACAATATTTTAACATTTATAAGTAAAACTATATTCAAGTGAACACATAATTATTTTAGAATTTTAATATATAAAATACCATAAATTTTAAATTTTATCATATATAATATAAGAAAGAAAAAATAAGGATCTTTTTATGTAGGGTAAATGTCTATGGGTGATTTTTAGGATAGACATGAAAAATAAATTATAAAGCATGTATATTTTTGACATTAGTAAGTAATTTACTTAATTCAGATTTCTCCATTAAGTAAAAAACCAAAAACATTAGCTTATTTTATTAAGTTAAAATTATCTAAAAAGTCTCATTAAGTTATAAAAACAAACACTTCTAATTAACTTAATTAATTAAGTTAAGTCACTTTAAGTCATTAAATTAAGAGAAAAGGACATTCAACCCCCCAACGTTTAGGAAAATAGACAAAAAATCCCTCAACGTTTTAAAAAGGACTTATAACCCCATTTTCGTTAACGAACACCGTTTGTTTTAACGATAAATTTATTTTTAATTTTTAATTACTATTATACCCTTATAATAAAAAAATTAATATATTAATTTGAGATATATCACAATTAATAATTTTTTAAAAGCTTAAAATTGAGATACAATTATTTTTTTGCCTAAATTATTTACTATAAATTATACATTTTTAACAATAATAATATGGTTTTGATTCCTCAAAGAAAAATGGTTTAATCAAATTTCGTTTTATTAGTAATAATCACATATGAAAGGTTTGATCATTTTTTTTGAAAAGGTATAATTTATAGTAAATAATTTGGACAAAAATATAATTGTATCTCAATTTTTAGTTTTAAAAAAATTATTAATTGTGACATGTCTCAAATCGATATATTAATTTATATTTATTATAAAAATATAATAATAATTAAAACTTAAAAATAAATTTATTATTAAAACAAACTATGTTTATTAATGAAAGGGAGAGTATACGTCTTTTTTAAAAAAATTAAAGGTGTTTTTTGTCTTTTTTTTAAGGCTAATGCTAAGTTACATGCATGTACCTTACACTCCTCTCACATGAATAGTGAATAATATGGGTCCACTCACTATTCATGTGAGAGGATTATAAGGTACATGCATGTAACTTAGAGGTATCCTTTTTTTAAACGTGGGATTGAATGTCTTTTTTCCTTAAATCAAACGCCACCAAAGTACTTCTCGTAAGTCGTGCCTTTGGCGTGGGGGTTGGTAGCACTAACAAGTGAACTCCACAGCTCCACGTAATTTCTGGCCCGCTCAGTGGTTTTATTAAAAATTTTAATCTATTCTCACAACAGTTTCGTATTCATTATAAATTGTTTAGTAGATTATTTCAAACCTTTTGCAAGTGCGTAGCGTTACTGCGTCACAGTCGCAGGAAAGGCGCAAGCCAAGAAAGAGAGAGGGAGAGAAGGAAAAGAAAAGTGGTGGGGTTTTGCTGGAAAATAAAATTAATGGAGGTGGAGAGGGTCCAAGCCATTGCTTCCTTATCCCATTCAAATGGCACAATTCCAGCAGAGTTCGTAAGACCCGAAAAAGAACAGCCAGCAAGCGCAACGTACCACGGCCCCGCTCCTGAAATCCCCACGATCGATCTCGACGACCCCGTTCAAGACAGACTCGTACGTTCCATCGCGGAAGCCAGCCGGGAGTGGGGGATTTTCCAGGTTACAAACCACGGGATACCTAGTGACCTCATCGGTAAACTGCAAGCCGTCGGCAAAGAATTTTTTGAGCTCCCTCAGGAAGAGAAAGAAGTGTATTCTCGTCCGGCTGATGCAAAAGACGTGCAAGGATACGGCACAAAGTTACAGAAAGAAGTCGAAGGAAAGAAATCTTGGGTTGATCATCTCTTCCACAGGGTTTGGCCTCCGTCTTCTATCAACTACCGCTTTTGGCCCAACAACCCTCCTTCTTACCGGTGAATGTTATGCATCTCTTATCTTTTTCAATTCTTTTAAACAAAATGTATCAATAATTAATTTTCAAAGGATTCCTTGAAAACGGTGCGTGCGCTGCAGAGCGGTGAATGAGGAGTATGCAAAGTACATGAGGGAGGTGGTGGATAAGTTGTTTACGTATCTTTCGTTGGGACTGGGTGTCGAAGGAGGTGTTTTGAAAGAAGCAGCGGGAGGAGACGACATTGAGTACATGCTCAAGATTAATTACTATCCGCCATGCCCACGTCCTGATCTTGCTCTTGGAGTGGTGGCCCACACTGATCTTTCCGCCCTCACCGTTCTTGTGCCCAATGAAGTTCCTGGTCTGCAAGTCTTTAAGGACGACCGTTGGATCGATGCCAAGTACATCCCGAACGCTCTCATCATCCACATCGGGGACCAGATCGAGGTACTTTCCACTTAATGTTTCCTACTTATCTTCATTTATTTTTATCTATCGATCTTAACGGAACGGAATGGCTCAACTACAAATAAACTCATTGTTTTTATTCATGTATGAATTTTAATTAAAACCGAAAAAATAAGATTAATATTTGGGATCTATTATTTTATTTCAATGAAAATATAATGAACACGAAGAGTGAAGCTCATGATTTTGCATGATTCTAGATAATATTACCATTCTCCTAAGTCTGACTTTTGAAGTGATTTAGAAAATAACATTTTAATAGGTAAATTCTAGTGAATGAAGGGGCGAAGCGAGAGGTAAATAAGGTGTTATTTTTTGAAATTTTAGGGATCAAGTGCCAAGAACATTAGTGTAAATATTTGACTAGCCAATGCAACGTTACTAAACAGTAGTCGGAGACATAAAAGTGGTGAACCCTCGTGGTGCGCACTCGTAATTAGTAAAATCAATCCATTTCGAAGATGCGTCACTTTTAGTATGTGGCCCGTAAGTCATTATCAATTTAGAAATCGTTTTCAACAATTTTTGTTTTTTTTTTTTTTTGTTTTTTCATGTGATTACATTTTCCGAAGCTAGCCTTCCCTACGTGTCGTCGATTGATCGAATCAATCACGTCATGGTTTGTTTGTCCAACCACGGAGGAGAAGTCATTTTAAGTTGGCATATTTTAGCTAAGAATAAGTATTTTATTAGGCATCTCAATATTTAAATTTTAATTTAAGTATGAGTCGATATTGATATTTATCTATCAAGTAAAAAATAAGTAATTTTTATAAATCATAAAATCTATCATTGAATATTGAATATACAAGTGACATATGGTTATTAAGATTTTAGGTTGAAACTCAAATATTAGGACCCCGTATTATTAATCCATTTTTTTTGTTTTTTTTTGGCAATCGGGTCCGCTACGGACATGATTGATCCATTGGTGTTTGATGTGCAGATTCTGAGCAATGGCAAGTACAAAGCCGTGCTGCATAGAACCACTGTTAACAAGGACAAGACGAGAATGTCGTGGCCAGTTTTCTTGGAGCCACCTGCGGATACGGTGGTGGGTCCCCTTCCTCAGCTGGTTGACGATGAAAATCCTCCAAAGTACAAGGCCAAGAAGTTCAAGGATTACAGTTACTGTAAACTTAACAAACTTCCTCAGTAGATTTTTCATTATGAGAAAAATAACACCAGTATCCGCTGGCCGCTCATGTTTGATCTCGTCACTGTACGTTAGCGATGCTTGTTTGTTGTTGCGATCTTGTTTCTGAAATGTAATCGCGGGTGTTAGCAATAATAAATAATCCTTTCATTTTATTTATTTTGCAATCTGCAGACGGAGAAGATACATTCTGCATGATACATCTATGATTGTTGGATTGTTGAAAATATTATTTAATGACAACAAATATTGTGAGAGGTAAACTAATGATCTTTTAATATGAAAAATTGCGCACCAAAATTTTATCCACAGAGCTCATTTGGCTTGTGATAAACAAAAATAAGGTAAAAATAAAATTTTACTAATTACAAATTAGTATTGAAAAGAAGATGAAACTGTCTACCGCATAATTTTCTTAAGACCCTTTTCTCTCATTCTTCTCTCGCCAAAACCAACCTACATCTTGTGCATTTTCAGTCACGAGGATCTCTCTTTAAGACAGAATTGTGTTATTTTACGCCAAGAAATGTGTGGGGGTAGAATTTTGGTTTCCGTCCTTTTAGATTTAGATGTGTAATTTTGCTTCGTTGCCTGAAACAAAAATTGAGTGACACTTGCTTGCGGCATTAAAAAAAGAGTAAAAGCTCATTTAGTCCATGTATTTTAAAATTAGTATCCATTTAGTTCTTATATTTTTAAAAATGTCTCAAAACATTCCTGCCGTTAAAGTATTGATACTCCTACCGTTACTCTTTATTTTTTTTGACTTACTTTTACAATATTACCCTTTTATAATAATTTTTTTGTTTGGACATTAATAAAAATAAAATAATTAAATTACCAATTTAATCCTAGAAAATTAAAAAAATTATATTAATTTTTTTGTAAACACCATTTGCACACTTGATAGTTTGCATATAATTTTTGACAATTAAAAATTAATATAATTTTTTTAGGGTTAAATTGATAATTTAATTATTTTCTTTTTTATTAATGTCCAAACAAAAAAAATTATAAAGGGTAATATTGTAAAAGTAAGTCAAAAAAAAAAAAATAACGGTAGGGGTATCAATACTTTAACGGTATAAATGTTTCAAGACATTTTTAAAAATATAAAAACTAAATGGACACTAATCTTAAAATACATGAACTAAATGAGCTTTTACCCAAATTTATATGTTTGGCTCTTAACACCATTTATTGAGGCTATTCAATATCACTGTTGGAATGTTCTTTATATGCAAAAGATGTTATGTCTGCTTCTAGTGTTTTTGCTCATGCCGGAGGGTATTGGATTGGTTTACATAATATGCCAATCACTAAACTCACATTCTCATCATGATGGGTTGGTTGGTAATGGCTGCCGGGATTGACCAAGGGGTGTTATCTAATGCTATTGATATTGTTGAGGCAGATGCCTTACACACTCTTTACGTTCACAGATATTCTTATTTAAAATAAATTAACCATAGATGAAAGAAAGGATATTAGTCAATGCTCTCCAAAGAAAAATTTTAAATCTCGGACAAGGTCATGAGAATTAAAAGAGCAGTCATATTTGACCCTTTCAATTTCTCTTACCAACTCCTACTTTTTAATTAATCTCACTTATTTTCGTAACCATCCTTGTTAAATAATAAAAAAATAAATACAATTTCAGAAGCTCTAGTCACCTTCTACCACCACTATCACCTCCTCAAGACCATATCATTATGCCTTAGTTGCCGATAGACCCAACTAATAAATTTTCCACTAGCTACTGGCCAAAACCCTTCATTTTATTTAAATTGATTTTAGCATATTCATATGATAGTATCAAAATCAAAATAATATCAAATAAAAAAGAGGCAAAGAGTAATTCAAGTATAAGAATTAAGAAATTATAAATTTATTTGAATGAATAATAAATAATAAAAATAGATTAGTAATAAAAGTGGTTAAGATTGGAATGAATGATAAAGAACGGTAGCTTGAGGTGATGATAATGGGGGTAAGGGTAAGCTCAAATTTGTAGATTTTTTTTTACTGTTCAATTAAATTTATATTAAGAATAATTTATTTTAAATGGGATTAATTAAACAATGGAGGTTGTTGAGAAATTTAAGGAGGTCAAATATAAGCACCCGAATTAAAATTACACTAACAATCCAAAGTTTTCTTAAGGGTAAAAGCTCATTTAGTCCACGTATTTTAAGATTAGTATCTATTTAGTCCTTATATTTTTAAAAATGTCTTGAAACATCCCTACCATTAAAGTATGAGTAATGGTACAACCACAAACTCTTGTACAAACTTATTTTGTACAAACTGATGTGGCATTAATTCATTGGTTGAATGAAAATATAAATTAATAAAAACAAATCATGTGGGCTAAGTAATATTTAATTCAACCAATCTTATCATGCCACATCAGTTTGTACAAGAGTTTGCGGTTGTATCATTACTCTTAAAATATTAATACCCCTACTGTTACTTTTTGTTTCTTTTCGCTTACTTTTATAATATTAACATTTTATGATAATTTTTTGTTTGGACATTAATAAAAAAGAAAATAATTAAATTACTAATTTAACTCTAAAAAATTATATTAATTTTTAATTATCAAAAATTGTATGCAAACTATCAAGTATGCAAATGGTGCTTACAAAAAAATTAATATAATTTTTTTTATTTTTTAGGTTAAATTGATAATTTAATTATAAAAGGATAATATTATAAAAACAATATTGTTTCGTTATAACAGCTTTTTGTTATCCAACTTAATAGAGAGATTGATCTATCTTTGTTAATTATTAATTCGGATTCTTTACGTGTTGAGTTATTGTCGAGCAATCTCGTAATACTCGTACTTAGTTATTTTAAATTATTTATAATGTTTAATATTTATTTGCACCAAAATAGGATTTTTAGACTCAACGTGTCTCGAGAATTTATAATCGAGCTACAAATATTTTATGGCATCTTGCTCTTCGTTGCAGTGATCTCCATGTATGAATGAATGAAGGAATTTCCACATTGAGACTTTATTTTCGAAATAAATGGAGAATTTTATTTATAAAAAAATGAATATAGCTCATATATTGAATTTTTCTTTCCAATGGCCGTCAAATATGTGCGAGAGTTTCCTAAAAATAAAAAATAAAAAAAAATTTCAAAAGATGCGCGAGAGAATTTTTTCATAAAAGAAAAAAAAAATGAAATTTTCATAAAAGAAAAAAAATGAAGTTGTTAATAAGACTTGCATCCACGTTTATAGTACAGCACGAGAAATAAAATTGAAAAATGAAAATACAGATACAGAGTTTGTGAAACGTGAGAGTGACGCGCACGTATCACAGAATACCGTTATAGCCACTTGTCAACTCACGAATTCCCCCACCGGGCCACCACAAATGACGTGGAAACAACTACTCGGTCTCGTTCGTTGTCGTATGTTTGACCGACCGTGTCGCGCACGTACGTCCAGATCAACAGTTGATGCATTCAAAATTTTTGAGTACGCTCGCATCGTAACATTTTCCGAATGTACAGCGCCAACCGC
The DNA here is from genome assembly GCF_022201045.2 of Citrus sinensis. Taxonomy (NCBI): domain Eukaryota; kingdom Viridiplantae; phylum Streptophyta; class Magnoliopsida; order Sapindales; family Rutaceae; genus Citrus; species Citrus sinensis. The sequence goes on along the minus strand of NC_068562.1, from coordinate 6,278,290 downwards.
TTCTTCCTATTTAAAGCATCTCTGATCCTTTTGTCGTTCCGCTTGATTGCGGCGCCGATTTGCTCGTCTCATCGGCGGTCAAACTTGCTCGCCTCTCCTTTGACTCGTCAGTCTCATCCCCTGGCGGAGGAATTTTCCAAATTCTAATCACCGACAACTCATTTCTCTATTTTTATTATCTTTTTTTTTAAACAAGAAGAAAAATTAAACATTTATTCGTTCTTTTTTTAATAAAATAATTAAATCTGAACAACAAAATTGACCAATACGATTCTTTGAAATGAACCGTTTGCTGACTCACAAGACACATTGATTCATTGATTTGAAACAAAAATAATAAGATTTTTGTTTTAGAAAATTTAAAAAAAAAAAACAGAAAAGTTATAATTTGGCGATTATACCGGCGGCCACAGTCCTTCGTAAAGCGATTGATCATTGGATCGCATGCGTGCGTTTTGCTGTGCCTCCACCGTACTGGATCAGAACCCGACGAATCCTCGTCTTCAACCTCATCCAGGACCACGACGAGAAGTCCTTAGCATGCCGTCGTCGAAAACAACGACACCGTATCGATCCCTCTCCGCATCAACGTCGTGCAATCGCAGCCGTGGATCGCCTCCGCAACCGTTGTCTTCTTCGTCGTCGCCCAGTAACAATGCGACAGCGGAGAACGGGCGGCGGTCGATGAGGAGATCGGCTACATTGGAGTCGTTGTGTGGACTGTCGTCGTTTAGAGAGAGTCAAATGCTGTTCGCCGATCAGCATGGGATCTCTGGGATACTGTTCAAATGGGTTAATTACGGAAGAGGATGGCGTCCTAGATGGTTCGTATTGAAAGAGGGAGTGTTATCGTATTACAAGATCCACGGTCCTCATAAGATCATAGTGAATGAAGAAACCGAGAAAGGATCAAAGGTGATCGGTGAAGTTTCCATGAGACGAATGTCTCGCAATGGCAATAGCCAGTCGCGTCAACGCATTCCCGTCGGAGAAATTCATCTCAAGGTAAATGTTTTAATCGTTGTAATTCGTGTTTGTTTATGAATCAGATTTTCAATTAATTATGAATAATTAGGTGGCGTCGATAAGAGAGAGTAAATCTGACGACAAGAAGTTTTCGATATACACGGGGACGAAAAGGGTGCATTTGAGGGCGGAGACTAGAGAGGATAGGGTGAAATGGATGGAAGCATTGCAGGCTGTGAAGGAGATGTTTCCGAGAATTTCAAATAGTGATTATTTCGTTCCAATGGACAATGAAGTTGCTGTTTCTACTGAGAAATTGAGACAGAGGTTGTTAGACGAAGGGGTGAGTGAGGATGCAATTCAGGAGAGTGAGGATATTATGAGGGATGAGTTTTCGGCGCTTCATAAACATCTTGTGGTCCTCAAGCAGAGGCAGCTGTTGCTTATTGACACCTTGCGTCAATTGGAGGTATTATGTTTATCCCACGGCATACAAACAAACAAACAGCCGTTTTTGCTACCGACTTTCCTTTTCCTTTTCATATTTTTTATATTCTTAAATTTGCTTTCTTGGTGATTTTTACTGGGCTAGTTCAGGTTGAGTAGTTGATATTCTCATGGACCATTCATTGTTCATTTACCCAGCTGAGGCTTTTATGTTTGTTTTCGTAACAAATGTCAACTACCTATTACTTCATTATGGTTAATGGCCTCCCTTTTATCCTAGTTTATGTGAGAGGATCAACATGGGATTTAAATTCGAATAAGAAGGGATCTGTGAATTTTCATATAAGCTGCTGTTCTGTTTATTTGCTAAAACTCAATTTTGTTTATGTTCAAAGAATCACATGGAAACTAAGAAATCAAATGTCCTGTCTCAACTGGAGTTTTGGAAATTGCTACAAAAATGAGTCCACGCTTCATTATTTTCCATGTTTTACCCCCATATCTCTTAAGAAATTATATCTTTTTTTTTCCTTTTTCAAAATAAAATTTTCAATTATGATACATTTTTAAGCTGGCTGGTGTGCTTATTTTACTTCTATTTACCGCATCTTTCAGACAGAAAAAGTGGACTTGGAGAACACGGTTGTTAATGAAAGCCAAAGACAATGGAAAGAGCAAGGAGCTTCTCCTAGGTTAAGACAAGACAAGTGCAGTGGTATGATGTGCTAAAACTTAGCTCTCTATTTTTCTATGATGAAAGCTTGTTTGGTTGTCTAACTAGGACCCCAGAATTTTCATTTTACAAAGATGTGTGGGGTGCTTGGAAAATGCATGCATTGCATCCATTTTTACGTCTCCATTATGTTGATTCAGTTGTACTTAATATACAGAACTATTGCTTGACATGATGCATCTTCTTAAATTTGATTGCATGATGCCTGTATCTGCAGTTTGATATTTGCTCTTTCACTATAAAATAGATAGCATATGTGCTATACATTTTATTAGGGTCCTGTATGGATGAAGTTGAAGATGTCATACATCATTTTTTAAATCATAAAATTGCATTGAAACAATTATGTACATGTGTATTAATAGCCATCTAGCTCAAGTTTATGTATTTGTTAATTTTCTTAATCAGCTATTTGTTTTTAGAATTATTATTATTATTATTATTATTTAAGTCGTTCCCTTTAAATAAAATTTCTAGCTCTGCCCCTGACTAGAGCTCTTATTTTAGTTAAAATCTTTTCAGTTGGGTTTCTTCCTACGTCTTTCAAAATCGCAGTTAGTGTAACATAAACCATTTGTGTGCAAGAATCATCTTTGCATGGTATGCTTTGCAATTAGTTAAAGTTTTTGCTCAAGATATTTTATATTTTCTATCCTACGGTGTACATTTAGCACTAATTTTCCATTTTTTGACTTCATTTCAGAAGGAAGTGCAAGTAACTCTGATGAGCATGATAGATATGATGCTGCAGAGACAGATGAAGATGATAATGCATTCTTTGATACTCGAGATTTTCTTTCATCAAGTTCTTTTAGAAGTAACGGATCTGATCATCATCAATCTCCATTAGATTCTGATGATGAAGAGAGTGTTGATTCAGAGGACATTGATCCTTTAATTAGACATGTTGGATCTAACCATCCTTATGTTAGGCGGCGAAAGAAATTGCCTGATCCAGTTGAAAAAGAAAAGGGAATCAGTCTTTGGTCAATGATCAAAGATAATATTGGGAAGGATCTTACAAAAGTTTGTCTTCCAGTTTATTTCAATGAGCCCATATCTTCCTTACAGAAATGTTTTGAAGAGCTGGAGTATTCTTACCTTCTAGATCGAGCCTATGAATGGGGTAAACAGGTAAACTCATATTCAAGCAGACATGTTGTTCTCTTCCTCCCATGCAAAAGTAGTTAATTGCAAACAAACCATGCATTTATTTCTATAATTTATTCACTGATATAGATAGCTGCTCAGTGCACTCATTCATTGCCCACCCAGTGCATATGGGACATTGAGTTCATTGTCAGTGACTGAAGCATGGCAGGCATTTAAACTGGTCAATTATTATTGGAAAAATCTAGTATTCCTATCATCATCCTTAAATTTAACTTGACGACTTGGTGCTAGTGGTTGCACATTTTGAATGCTGAAGCCGCATTTGCTCACTTTTTTCTTTTTGGTCTGGACTTATCTGATACCCGTCATAGGATAACTTCGTGTCTATCATAGAAGAACTTCTGTGACACACTGTCGTCAACTCCATTTCCTGTTGCACTCTATTTGAAATGGACTTAAAAAAATCAACAATCAACAGTTGCTGCATCTTTCATAGTTTGTTCGTCCTGCTATTTGTTTTATGCTTGAAGAAATTGTTATGGTTGACACACATAATTTTTGAAGATTGTGCCAGTGCTTGAAGTTGGTTTTCTACCTTTCTATAAATGTTTTTAAAGCTCTACATTTGTTTTTTTCACTTCTTGAGCTGTATAATGACATTCTTGGTTAAAATTTGTAGGGGAATAGTCTCATGAGGATACTAAATATAGCAGCATTTGCAGTATCGGGGTATGCTTCTACAGATGGAAGACACTGCAAGCCATTCAATCCATTGTTGGGTGAGACATATGAGGCAGATTATCCAGATAAAGGCCTTCGTTTCTTCTCTGAGAAGGTTTTTTTTTTTTTTTCAAGAAAAGCATCTTAAGAAAGATGCCAAATCTGCTTCATATTTCTGGCACAGTAAACTATACTTCTTCATGCATATAGTCGATGAGATTTTATGACTCATCAGAGTTCAGTTTTGTTTTAAGTTGTGCATCTATTAAATAATATTCACTCTAGGATTAGATTTCACAGCTTTTGGAAGTCCTCCACTTGGTTTCCCATGGTTTATGAAGCAATTATTGTTGCCATGGGGATCATATATTCTAAATTTATTACAATTATTGTGATATTTGATCACATATTTGTGTATTGGTAAATCAAAGTTTGAAGCTCTCAAAATCTAAATATAATTTCAATTTCCAACCGCTCAATTATGGTTCTGCTTTGTTAAATAACTGTAAAAAGATTTTCTTAAGATATTGTAGAATCAATCTAAATCTCAGTAGAATCTGTTTGCATGATGAACTATACTAGAGATGCACCACTTTTCACAGGAAAAGAGAGAGAGCTAATATCAAATTTATACTTTTTGTTTAGTGCTCAGGAAAGTGGAAACAAAACTTTGCTTATTTATTGAAAAAAGAAAGAGAACATCCACACAAATGGTAACATTCATACCTGTATAAAAATGGTCTTCTCTTTGGTAATATGTTGAACAAATGGACGGAGTTTGGTCTAAATGAGATATTGAGCGGTGGCAACTGGTGATGATGAAAAAGAAGAATTCTTAATGTTGATGGGATAAAGTTTCTCAATCCAGTTATTTCTGAGTTTGTAGTAGATGAATAGTTTTCTGTGTTTGGACGTGTAACGCGGTGTGATATTTCTTTGTTCTTCTTTGTAATGTGGTATTCCTGTTAACTGAAACTTTGTCTAGGTGCAGTTTTTAATCTCTTGACTATTTATGAATGTATTTTAAGCATCTTGAAATTGAGTTAGCATTTTGTATGGAGGAGCTTTTGGAAAATATATTGCATATAATATTGTACCTTATTTGGCAGTAAAATAAGTAAAACATTTTTGTTTGACAGTTCATATATAATGTTAGGTGTCTTTCATTTTTTGTGTGTAGAGTTTTAATCCACTGATTTCTTTTTATCCCTTTTCTGATATTGATCATATTTACACTGTTCTCTTGGGATAGGTTAGTCATCATCCAATGGTTGTTGCATGCCATTGTGAGGGTCGGGGCTGGAAATTTTGGGCTGACAGCAACCTGAAAAGCAAATTTTGGGGTCGTTCCATCCAGCTTGATCCTGTTGGTGCGTTGACATTGGAATTTGATGATGGAGAAATTTTTCAGTGGAGCAAGGTATGTTTGTGAATTTGATAAATTTATCTTTCCTCTATGCGTATGCTAATTTGCTGGCCTTCTACTGCCAGGTAACTACGTCCATTTACAACCTTATTCTAGGAAAACTCTACTGCGATCACTATGGCACAATGCGTATAGACGGAAACCGAGAATACTCATGTAAGCTAAAATTCAAGGAGCAGTCGATCATAGATAGAAATCCACACCAGGTTTGCCTTTTTATTTCGTTTCTCGAAAATATGTGGATGTAAATAATTTTGCGTATGGCCAACAGTATTAGTTTTTTAATGCACTTTTTTCTGTGTAATTAACTTTTTAAAGTCATTTGTTGCAAGTTCTGTCTATTCGAATGTTCTTGGTTCTTTAATGGTTAATTTATTTTGGATATGTTAGTGTTAAGTTAATTTTTTTTTGGATAGATGATGTAAATGCTTTACATGGTCTTATGGCTGTTAACTTCATGATATTGCATCTGAGAGAAATGTTTAGGGTCTCCATTGCATAGTTCCATTTTATGGAACATAATATGAGCTTTGCCACAAACTGTCGTTCTGATCTACGTTGTGCTGCAGGTGCAAGGTGTAGTCCAAGATAAAAATGGTAAAACGGTGGCGACTTTATTTGGGAAATGGGATGAGAGCATGCATTTTATGAATGGTGATGGTTCTGGGAAAGGAAAAGGATCAGAGCTACAATTGCTTTGGAAGAGGAGCAAACCGCCTAAATATCAGACCAGATATAATTTTTCACGCTTTGCCATCACACTAAATGAACTTTCTCCTGAACTTAAGGTTGTGGTCAGAAAATTAATATCATTTTCCTATGTTGTCATATTCTTTTTTTTAGTATTATTTTTTACTTTTTTTTTAAATTACTCGCACAAACCTGAGAAGATTTGCACCTCCATCTTCTATTTGTTGTTAGTACAGAATATAGTGTTCCACTTCTTAAAGCTGATGTTAGATATTGTAAACAGGAGAAATTGCCACCTACTGATTCTAGACTGAGACCTGACCAGAGATGCTTAGAAAATGGAGAGTATGATATGGCCAATGCAGAGAAGTTGCGACTAGAACAGAGGCAGCGGCAGGTAAATATTCTTTTATCTGCCATTGATCTTGATACATCCTGTGTTTGTTTTTTGAATACAGATGAGATGATGACTCCAGTTAAAAAAGCAATGGGTAGTAGTGATTGTTTTGATGTGATTATTCAGGCACGGACAATGCAAGAGAGGGGTTGGAAACCAAGGTGGTTCACCAAGGACAAAGGTAGCGGCACATACCGCTATACTGGTGGGTATTGGGAGGCCAGAGAAAAGGGAAGCTGGGAATCATGTCCCGATATCTTTGGCAAAGTCCCCACTGAGCAAACTTTTGACTAACCCATCAAGTCCCATTTCTTTTTATTCTTTTTACTCCATTCTTTTTTCACCTTTGTCTCAAAAGAGTCCTATTTTTATTCTTGTATTTTTTTTTTGTTTGTTTATAACGTGAAATTTATTTTAGTTATATACCAGAAAGAATGGTTGCCATGCTTGCCATAGTGTTAGCAGCTTGAAAGGCACAAGAAATGACCCCCTGTTCTCTCAATACCATTTGTTCATTCATTATAGTTGGATTCTGCCAGGGCCAGGCAGCCACCTGACCTGAAGTCCATAAACAATGTAGGAAATGACAATAATATATACTTTCTGTTCGTAGTTGAAATTCCTGTGTCCACGGCGCTTTCATTTTAGGTTCTTATATTTGTATCTTTTTTTCCTTTTTCCCCTGTTAAGTTATGTTTATAGCCTTGAAAGCTAACAATGGTGCACAGTTTTTCCATTCTATTCTAATTTCGAGAAAACCTTGTGTGTGCTATTCTTTTTAATCTGAATATCCTTGATTTTCAAGTTTTAATTAAGTCAAGAGAGGACTTTGTTCCTAGCTTTTTATTCTGAGCACGAGTCTGTTGATGATAGCTGATTCTTATGTATGATTTGAGTTTTTACTTCTTAAACTTGGACAGCAAAATACCCGTGTCCGTACTGCCTTGTTTCAATCTCAGAAAGAGAGAGAGAGAGAAAAAAAAATCAATAAATAACTTTAGCACAGATAGCCAAACAAATGTTTTTTTCTAATTGATACAACCTAAGCATAGTACAATATTCTACCGAGAACCTACGTACGTGTATTTATGGTACAATTCAAAATTTTATATGAGTATAATTCGGAAATCAACTCCCACTGATACATTTAAGAAAAATTTACCTCTATTTGATATCTTTTGTGGGAAGGAAAAAAAAAAAAAAAAGGCTTCGACAAACTCGTACAAGTGCTCATAATATCGTTGAGAACGCCATCTCATTATTGGGCAACACTATGATATACAATATTAATTAAATTATATGCAGCTCAACAATTTAGAAAGTAGACTTAAATAGAAATTTTGGCCATAAATCTAAAATCTGCAGTGAGCCTCGGCTTTCATTCAACTAACCTAAAATAACCAATGGAGCAAAGGTCCAATATCGAAATATACGAGTTACAAACTAAAATACCAAGTGTTAAATGAGATCGTGGCGCTTTGAAAAATAATCTAGAGATGATCCAAGAAACGCGACATAATAATTATTAATATTAGGGAGCCTCTATGTTACATTGAATGTACCATACACAACCAACAAGAACCACACAAATTATGGGACCCACATAATTGTGTGGTCCTTTTTAGTTGTGTATGGTACATTCAATGTAACATAGCAAAATCCTTAATATTATTGCAAATTTGCAACACGAGTAATGATACAGCCACAAATTCTTGTACAAACTTATTTTGTACAAACTGACGTGGCATTAACTCATTGGTTGAATGAAAATATAAATTAATAAAAACAAATCATGTGGGCCAAGTGATATTTAATTCAACCAATCTTATCATGCCATATTAGTTTGTACAAAATATATTTGTACAAGAGTTTGTGGCTGTATCATTACTCTTTGCAACACTAAGGCCGAAGGGTGAGATGTCAGGAATCACACAATAGCACCTTCTCAAATCAAGTATACTATTCTTAAAATAAAATTCAGAAATTATTCGCTGGCCATTTGTTTTTTATATATTTTTTTAAATACAAATATTTTTTAAACTGAATTCTACTTAAAAGTTATATTTTGTTTCACTAATTCATTTCCGTTTGCACATAATTAAGATAACCAACAAAAAATTGAATAAATATAACATTATAATTTTATCCTAAATAAATGTAAAAAAAAATCGGATTTAATATTGTAGTTTCAGTTTTCATCTTTCTCCAAAAAAATTAATTCCTCTGAGCTGATTGTTCCCCAATCTATATGAGGGAACGGCCTTTTAATTTATTCACAAATGTTTTCACTTAACATCCTTCAGTGTTTTCTTCAGTTTCTAGGATTTCTATGAAATTACATGCCACACACCACCAAAGCTGTCGCCGTAAACCACAACCCTCCGATAACATTCACGGCCAAAATCGTCATCATGCAAATCCCTCCTGTCAACGACGACGTCAAGAACACCATCCCCACAGTACCCATGAAGCAAAACTACCACATCACCACATTGCCGATAATTGTCAAGCAATAAACCGCCGGCCCTTTGTCATAAACCATCCGTCCCTCTCTTTTCATCTCCGAATACCCGCAATCTGAAGCCATCTCGACGGTGGACAATGCCGTGGCGACAATCTCCATCACCATTGAGTAGCAGTAAACTTTCTTGTAAATCATCTCTATGACTGCCAATTGCGAAGTGAATAACAAGCCAGCACCATGTAACATATTCAAGATTCTCAATTTGTTGCATAGGTCCAAAAGCTCGATGTATTTGAACAGGTAGCGAGGGAGGAAGATTGGTGGGAGGAGTAGAGGAAAGCCGGGCATTGAACCAAAGTGGAAGAAAATGTAACCCTTTGCTGTGTTGGATAAATGAAAATTTTACACTGATGATGTGATCAAGATTATAACGGCACGTAACGAAAGTAGACTGATGAAAGAAAATATAATTTCAGGTGAAATTTAATAAAAAAAAAAAATTTTTTAAAAAAATATAAAAAAACAGGTGGTCCATATATAATTATTCAAAAAGAAATTATATGCATTAAACTGCTAAGTGCAAAACAAAATATCAGACTTAACAGTAAAAAAAGGATTGATTATCTTAGAATCAAATCTAATATAAATACTTTGGGGAATGAGAGCAAGAAAATATCAGATTGTCGTGATGAGCAATTCTCCGCTGATTCACCTGATCAAGCGTTAGCGCGGTTGCCCGCGAGAATAGGAAACTCTGGAGAGTCAGACTTGAAAAGTTTGGTATGGTTTCTTCGTGGTGGGCGTGGGTGGCATGTCCTTACAAATTTGAAAAAAATTTAAAACTAAAAAAAATAAAAAAAAACTGCTGGTTTTGGGATATTTTTGTATTCTTCTTTCTGGCAATGCATCGCCAGGATCAAGCAAGATCAGCCGTACCGAACAATGTATGGTCAGCTCAGCTGGGAATACAGCCGTAATAGCGACAGAGATTTGACAAATCAAAACAAAGGAACAAAGAGACTAAGGGCATTTCAGTCATTGAAAAAGAGTTCACAAAGAAATAACAAAGGAAGGAAAGAAAGAAAAGCAACAAGCACGAAAATAAAGCCGGCCCATAGACACCACCCCCAACAACACATTACGCACACTCTCTCTCTCTCTCTCTCTCTTTAGCACTTTCTTCTGTTTGTAGGATTCCATTTACCTTCCTCCCTCCCTCCCTCCCTCCCACCACCACCTTTCACTCCATTATTCAAAGCAAACACCCCCCCAAAAAAAAACACCAGCATTCACTTCTAATAATGCTGCCTCGTGTTCGTTTTCCGGTGATCATGATGAATTCGTAAGTTTAATATAATACAAGAATCCCCGCACAGAACAGAACAGAACAAAACAAAACAAAATGCAAGAGACTGTTCAACTGATAGTCCCACCACCAACACAAGCACAGCAGCACCAACACCAACACCAGCACCAGCACCAGCACCAGCACCCGAAACCCAACTCCAGGCGCGTAACCCCCACGCGCGACACCGGTGGCGGTGTCGTGGTGGAGAAGATCCTCCCCAACGGCGACCTCTACACCGGCGCCGTTTCCGGCAATGCGCCTCACGGGGTTGGCAAGTACGTGTGGTCCGACCGTTGCATGTACGAGGGCGAATGGAGAAAAGGCAGAGCTTCCGGCAAGGGCAAGTTCTCGTGGCCATCTGGTGCCACGTACGAGGGTGGCTTCAAGTCCGGTCGCATGGACGGTGAAGGTACCTTCGTTGGCGTTGAGGGGGACACTTACAGAGGTTCCTGGAGCAACGACCGTAAGCATGGCTACGGCGAGAAGCGTTACGCTAATGGGGATGTGTATCGGGGTTCATGGAGGTTCAATTTGATGGATGGTTACGGGAAATATGCATGGAGTGACGGGAATGTGTACGAGGGCGAGTGGAAAAACGGGGTGATTTTTGGTAAAGGAACGTTGAGTTGGAATAATGGGAATAGATATGAAGGTTGTTGGGATAATGGGCTGCCTAAAGGTAAAGGCGTGTTTACATGGTCAAATCATGAGAATATGAAGAACGATGAAAGAGACAATTTTGAGGTAATGGGTGCTCGAAAGAGGTCATCCTCGGCTGATCCCGCTCGTCCTCGTATATATATATGGGAATTGGATGGCGAGGCCGGTGATATCACTTGTGATATTGTTGATAAAGCTGAGGCTGCGTCAATGTTGTACAAGAACCAGTTCGGTGGACCTCCAAATGGAATTGGGCAGTTTCAGAAAAGTCCTTGCAGCTCCGCTGATGGTGAGGTTAAGAAACCTGGTCATACCATTTCCAAGGGTCATAAGAACTATGATTTGATGCTTAATCTCCAACTGGGTATCCGGTAAATTTTCTTCTTTGTTCCTTTTTTTCGTTTTAATTTGTGTTTCTTTGGTCTTCTTCTTCTTCTTTTTTTAAAAAATTATTATTATTACTACTACTCCTACTGCAACGACAATGATGATTCATGTTTTGTTGGTAGGCATTCTGTTGGTAAACATGCTTCTGTAATGCGAGAACTTAGGCAGAGTGATTTTGAGCCAAAGGAGAAGTTTTGGACGAGGTTCCCACCAGAGGGATCAAAGTTTACTCCTCCACATCAGTCAATGGACTTTAGATGGAAGGATTATTGTCCTATGGTGTTCAGGTAGTTGTCAAATATCAATGCACAGCTGAGTTTGGAATTTGGTAGTTTTTTGTTTTATTGTCTTTCATCTGCTTGTTTCTTATGTGTTTATTAATTATTAGAATATCATGTGTTGATATATACGTGGGAATTTTCTAAATTTATGGTGGTGGCTACTTTGTTTGCTATTTAGACATTTGAGGGAATTGTTTGCAATAGATCCAGCGGATTACATGCTAGCTATTTGTGGAGATGATGCACTTAGGGAACTTTCTTCACCTGGAAAGAGTGGAAGCTTCTTTTACCTAACTCAGGATGATCGTTTTATGATAAAAACCGTGAAGAAATCTGAAGTCAAGGTTAGTTGTCAATCCCTCTTAACTAAATTCATTAAACTAACTCATAATGGAAAATGTGCCAAAAAAGAGGTTAAAATTGGAAAAGTAAATGTCACTCTAATAGCTGTTGGGAATAAGATTGTGGTATTTAATCTAGTTTCTGGCATTTACATTTCAAGTGTAATGCATATCTTTCATTGCGTGGTCGATTGACTCATCAGGGATTGCTAACCATGTTCAGGTGCTTATTAGGATGCTCCCAAGTTACTACCAGCATGTTTGTCAGTACAAAAATACCTTGGTAACAAAGTTCTTTGGTGTACATTGCGTTAAACCAGTGGGAGGTCAAAAGGTATAATTTGATAGTAAAAATTTGGAATTTAAAGGCATTATTTAAGAGATTGTTTGTTAAATTTGATTAATATTTGCTATGAATGAAACCAGACTCGGTTTATTGTGATGGGCAATCTGTTCTGTTCGGAGTACCGTATTCACAGGCGATTTGACCTGAAAGGCTCTTCTTATGGCCGCATAACTGACAAGCCTGAGGAGGAAATTGATGAGACAACTACGTTAAAGGACCTTGATCTTGATTTTGTATTTCGCCTGGATCGCTCATGGTTTCAAGAACTTATCCGGTAAAATTCAGATAGTTGTGATGTCATTTTCTTTTGTTACATTAATTCAGACGAATGACTCTCTCTCTCTCTTCCACACATAAACCTTTGCACACTCCCCCAACCCTCTGATGCTATTTTGCCTTGATCATAACTGATTTCCTATCCTCTTCAGACAAATAGATAGAGATTGCGAGTTCTTGGAAGCAGAAAGAATAATGGATTACAGTCTTTTGATTGGTCTTCACTTTCGTGATGATTACTCGGGTGATGAGATGAAGATGTCGCCAAATGATAAGCACTGTCTTGGTAAATTATTATGGCCCTTAAGACTTTTAATATGATTAAGTTTTAGTACATTACTATTAGAACATAAATATGTTGTATGCTTTGATCAGACAAAAGAGATTCGGATATTGTTGGTACATTTATGCGAGGATATCACTTGCTGCCAGATATGGACTGGGTTATGGAAGGCCGGTATGTGGTTTACTTTTCATAAATGTCCATTATTCTATTAATTGTAAAAGCAATGAGTTCCTCACAGCTTAAAACAAAAATTGGGTGAGAGATGAAGATTGTAAACTGCATCATATTTCCATTTGTAGACTATGGATTTTACCAGTGAAAATGTTGGTGGGAATCGGGTGATCCAACATTAAAGTAATCATACTTAATATTTGTTGCTTTGAAATTCTCACAATCTGGGGCCTTGCCTGGTCATCTTCTATACCTATGTGCCTATGCTACATGTACATCTTTGTTGCTGGTGGACCCAGGGTTTAGTTTAGACAAATAGAAATCTATGAGTGCATCAAACAAATATCAACTTTCATGTGGACATAGCCAAGAGAATGCGATCAGAGTTCTCCAAAAAATGAACCAATTTTTTGTGGTTGCATGATTTGTTTTTTTCTTAAAATAATTTCCTTCTCCCACATCATAGTTTAGATGCTCATTTCTTCCTTTGAAGGTCAATCATTGAAAATTGGATTGAAAATTGCTCAAGAGTTATGGAAAAATTGTGGGTGATTCTGTTGACAATAGGTTCATGTGGGGTATTCTTGTTTTTTTTAGAGAGCTGTCTGTTTGGTCTAGTTCCGTTCACTGATTGAACATTTGAAAAATGTTTTTATTGTTAACAATCTGAAGTATTAAATGAAGTTTTATGTGGTTAAATTAATGGTTTATATATTTAACACTCATAACTGCCTTTGACTAGAGATGATATATTAGTAAAGTTCAAGACCTGAGTTCCAAAGTTGCAGCTGTATTTATATAATGATTATGCATATGATTTTGAACGATGGATTTGTTTTGGGTGATAATTTTTACTGAATTCAGGATTTGTGTAATAATTTTTTGTCTTCACCTTCTAATATTGCAGGGGGCCACACCTTCGGTTAGGGGCAAACACGCCAGCACGAGCACAGCGGGTATCGAAGATTGAAATAGATCAGTTTATGGGAAGTGGAAGCAACCATTCAACCCCTTCCCAGAGTGGTGGTGAGGTATTTGACGTGGTCCTGTATTTCGGTATCATAGACATTCTCCAGGATTATGATATTAGCAAAAAGCTGGAACATGCGTACAAGTCCTTACAAGTGGATCCCTCTTCCATCTCAGCAGTGGATCCTAAGCTATACTCTAAAAGATTCCGGGATTTCATACACAGAATCTTTAGAGAGGACAAGAGATGAAGGAAATGGCTATTATAGGTTGAAGAATTGAAGGGTGTATAGGCATTTGTGTGTTTATTTAAGAGAGAGAGAGAGAGACAATTCTGTGTGCTAATCGGCAATGACTATGATTTTGTGACAAAGGAATTGCAGGGTATGGTGTTACGCAATTTTGTACGTCTTAGACAAATGGTGGGACAGCGCAAAACGTTGAATCTCTGGAGCAGATAATAGTGAAATGAGAAATTGGAAAATGGGGGTGGGGGGGATGGAATAATAACCACTAACCAACTGTACAGTCAAAAGAAAATGGGGATAATGTAATTGGGGTTGAATGAATTATGATTTTGACCTTTTTATTTATTTATTTATTTTCCTTTATATGACATGCTGCTTTAAAAATTATGAAAAGATGGTTATAGCCTGGTGAGCAAGGAAAGAAAGAAAGAAAAGTGACACCCCATCACGGTGGATTCAAATGGGATTGTGATGCTTTTGCAGCGAGTAAACATGAAAAGAAGAGAAAAGCACATAAAAGATGTGGGGGGCTGTTCCCCTTAGGCTCGGCTCTTGGTTCTTTCTTTGTCTCTCTCTCTCTCTCTGTTGAAAGTTTGAAAAAGCGCAGGAACAATAATGCAATTGTGTTTGTGTAAGCAGCCTCTTTCTTTTTGCTGCTTCTTTTGAACTATACCAAGAAGAAAAGAAGCAGCAGCCAGTATAAGCAACTGCACAAACAAGGAAAATTTGATGATTGATATCTCACCCTGTGGGTGTGGGGGACGGACGGATGCCTAGGAAAATGTTTTTGAGAGGGACATGCTGCAACGCTTTTTCAACTATTTGCTAATTCAATAATTGCCTAAATTATGATGTTAACATACGGAGGCCAGGGCTTCATTATTAAATCGCGAAATTTATTTAGAAATTATTCATCAATTCAGCTGACACTGTCTCATGCTGTCTCTTGACTCTCTGTGAAACAAGCATTTTAAGACAACACTCCGGCACGTTGTTCTCTGAGAAAACAACAAATGGAGAAAAAGAAAATGGTTGTGGCATTTTATATGGGATCAAAATACGAGTAGAGACGACAGTATACGTGAGTCGTGTAATTATGTCCCGTTGCATCTTTTTATATATTTAGTTCATAGTCGGCCGGATCATGCAAAATGAAAAATACTATTTTAAACAAATTTTAAAAATGAGCGAAAACAAATATTGTTTCTTTTAATATATTATATATAAAAGTAAAAAATTGACAATGAGGTGATTAAGACCTATATATATATATATATTTTACTTTTATATATTATAAATTAAAAGAAACTATTTGTTTTCGATCATTTTTTAATTTGTTTAAAATAGTATTTACACACACACATATATATATAGGAAATGAGGTCACAAGTGAGCTCATTTCCGGAACCTGAAAGCTAGTTTTCGTGTATATACATATTCGTAGCAAGTCGTAAATTGTTGAAAAAAAAAAAGTGTCAAATTAAGATTTACATGGGAACCCCTTAGATTCTGTTTTTGGGGCAGTCGATGTTATTCTTTTGCCCTTTTTATTCAATACACTCCACTCTATTGCTTGGGAACTTACAGAACTGAGCCCAAAGGGAATGGCACAGTCCTACATGATCCGGGTTTGACTAAACCGGCCCACACAATTTGAAAATATAAGGTTACAAGCTGAGCATGGGTTAGTGATCAAGGCCCCAACCCACGCATTTAATTGCAATACTCTTAAACATTCAAATGAATCCAAGTATCCAACCGCCTGTCTGGGTCCGGGCATTCGGTATGGCTCGGACAATAAAAACCAAATGAATCAAATATTATAAACCGACCTTTTTTAGTTCAATAGCGATATGCTCACAAATATGCGCACAAAGGTTTTGTGCAACCTTTAAAAGGCTCCTCGTAATTCCACAAGACACACGCACCAAACAAGACACACGCACCAAACAAGACACACGCACATTACGTTTCGTTCTCCTTTCACTGCAACTGTGCAACAGCTCGTTTTTTTTTGGAAAGATGATTTAATGAATATTTGAACTTGGAATTTCTCTCAAAGAATATTTTGTTTGATTTATTTATGGTTCATTGAAGTTGATGTTGTTGATATTACAAAAGTGGGTTGTTTGCAGCCACTGCAAGAGTATTGTTAGTCTATGCGATTTTTGTCAAGTTGAATGAAATCTGAGAAAACCCAGTTGCTTGGTCTGTTCATGTGGCTTAGAGATTTGTGAGTGATTATGCAGTGCATTTGCAACATGGTTTTGCAGCTGAAAATGGTTTGGTTGAGGTTCCCTGTCCATTGAAATTAGTTCAAACTTTTTCTTGTAAACCGAAAGCTATACACAATTTAATGCAAAGTTACAAATAACATAAAATAATATTTCAACCATAAACATAATTTTCATTGCAAATAGATGAAACTGAGATCGAGAGATTGAGGGAGAGATTGAGGCAGATCAGAACCGAGACAGTGAGGGAAATGGAGCCACCGAGAATGAGGGTGATCGGAGGCGGAGCCGAGAGAGTGTGGCAAAACAGATCCAGCGAGAATGAGGGAGTACAGAGCCGAGAGCGAGGGAGAATGGTGTCTAGAGAATGAGGAAGCTTCTGGGTTTTTGTTGCAGTGAAAGGAGGTAGTGGTTTTTTGTTGTAGTGAAAGGAGGCATACGCGAGTGGGAGGAGCTCGGAAGAGTGTGTGTGTTGTTGTGCACATACGAAGAGCCTTTTAAAGGTGCACAAAACGCACCGTTTTGTGCAAACGTTTGTGTGCGAATGTGTGAGAACATCATTTTCCTTTTTAGTTTGAACCGAATCGAGAATCTGATCAGTTCATAATAACATAAAAATTATTGATACAATAATATTTATTTATTAAAATTATTTTATTTAGTACTTTTGTGTAAAACATGAATAATTAGTTGTTACAATTGAGTTGCACTGAAAAAATGATCAAATTAAGGTGATTAATCTTAAATTAGTTTATAAAAAAAAGGAAATATTAAATATTAAACTAAATAATGTAAAATCGAACCAAATTGAACTATTCGATTCTGTTCAGTTCAACAATTCAATTCTCATTCAGTTCTAATTTTTTTGGAACCAATTGATTCTGGTTTGGTTCCGTTTTGGGCCCCAACCGAATGGGATATTGACCAGCCCTAGCATCACTCGAATTGGTGTCATGATTGAAAATTGAATGGATGTTGCGTGGCTAAAATTTTTAAAGGCCCAAACAAATTGTACGTAAATTTGTGATGAATAATAAAGTCTTTAATTAGCTCCAGCTAATACTTAATTTCCACTCATAATTAAGGGCGGACATTCAGTTCGGTTTGTATAGTAAAAGTCAAATGGTTAATAAATCTCTAAACCAATTGGTTTTTGTTTGACTAAAAAACCAAACAATTTTGATAAAAAAAATTAGAAAATTTTTTTAAATTAAAACTTAAAAATAGATTTTATAACATACGAGTGATTATTCATGTGATAGTATGACTTTATTTTAATTTGTTTAACCGTTGATACTTGGATCACTTTGAGAAATAATGTATGTATGGTGGACGTGGATGTGCACGTGTGTTGATAATTTTATGTTAAAAGACATGTTGAAGAATCATAAAGTGGTGAATGTTTTGGCAATGGAACTTTAAAATTTCATTTGTATGTGATTTTGTGTTATTGCTTTCTTGTTTTATTTATTATTGTAGATTTATAATTTATAGTGGATTTCTAAACTGTCATGTAAGTTTGTTTAGTGTTGAACTTTATTAAGTTAATTTATTTGACTTTGTTATGTTAATTTGTAGACTCAAGATTGTTATTGTAATAACACTATATTTTTATTATGTTTTTTTTAAAAAATTAAATATACATGATAAAATTATTCGAATCAAACAAAATAAAACCAATTCAAACTATGGAATTGAACCGAATGGAACTAAATTGATTTGGTTCGGTTTGATCCTATTATAGTTTCTATTACTTGATCCGGTTTTGGGCGGGAACCGAACTAAATGGGATAAATGCCCGGCCCTACGAGCAAAGTTCGTTTTACCCCGAGTTTGGTGAACTGAAATCCGTCATTTCTCTCTCCTATTGGTGCTGTTGAAACACGCCCCTTTTCCCTTACGAGATTGAGACATAATGCCACGCGTACAAGAGAAGCCGCATCTTAAAACGACATGAGCTGCCACACCGACGACAAATGTTTGAAAATTGTAATTAACCTTCGATATTTAAAAACCTCGAAGTGTATAGTATTGATAGCTGTTAACCTCCGTTACGACTGAGTAGGGTGAGATATTAATTGAAGCACGACGACGAAGTCAACAAGAATGGGCAGGGGCCGCAGGGCTCTCCTTGATTTGAGTGGCCACCCCAATTTTTTAATTCGAATGGTCATAAGAACAAATGGATGAATCGAGGCGAAATGTGATTTGTGTCAGTGAATGGAGAGAGCGAAGGAAATTTGGCGACCGGCAGATGTTATCTGGTTAACGTCCTTGTAACGTGTCTATCCTGCAATCTAGTAAAATTTTTTTTAATAATAAACAAAGCATATAATATTATAACATATCTGTGACTAATCTATCTCCCGTAGGAAAGCTTGTGTCTTAAAATACTCGAAACTAAATGCCAACGCCAGAGTCTAGGAAACAGACAAGACAGTCGACAGACAGTAGTAATGACTGAATAGTGTAATTAATAATAATAATAATATTAATAATAATAAGTGGAGTAAAGCATGGAGAGAGGGCGAACATAAAAGTTAAAAATGAAAAATGGAAACGCGCAGAAAGTGCACTGCAGGATCCACGGCACCACTTGCTAGCAGCTCCGTCTCTTTTTGCTTTTTGTTTTTTTTTTCTTTTTTCGTTTTATTTTGGCTCACGTTGATTCCATAAACTCACCGGAGGAGTTTCGTCTGTTTTGTTTGTTTTTGGCGGGAAAATGGTAATAATGGAAGAAGGCCACTCCTCCTCCTCCTCTTCTTCTTCTTCTCCGTTTGCGGCTGAATCCAACTTTCGTGAGCTCGATGACGCCTTCTTGCAGGTCCATCTAATCTCTCTTTCTCTGTTCTCAACTTTCTTTTTTCTTTTTTTAATTTAAATTTAATCTGTTGAATGTATTAACTTAGTCACTGTTTGCTCAAGTTTATTTCTTTATTTATATTGAATTGTTTATCGTGATTTAGTGAGTTTGATACTCGCTAAATACTGTTACATACTCTAGTTATTAAAAAAAAAAAATCTAAACTGGTAGCATAAAATCAATTAAATATTTTCCTCTCTATTACTAGATGAATATTCCTTTTATAGATTCAAAGATTACGTGGTATTTCCGCTCTCATGTGAGAAAATGATTTTCCGGCAAAGATGTATGATTAATTGTTTGATTATGAATTCGTAAGCCTTGAGACGGACGTTAGTTTAGTGTGTTCATTTCTTTTATATTTAAGTAAATATTATTTCCCTTTTCCTACTTACAGACTCAAGCAAGAATATGGCTAGGAGAGGTCCTCCAGACAAGATTAGATGACAACGTGAATATGTCTGATTTATTAGCTGATGGAGAGTTGCTGTAGGTTCTCTTCTTTTGATTTTTTTTTTTTTGGAATATTATCATTTTATTACTAAAGTTATTCTGGCATATCATATCAGTACTATGGTTTGCCGAAAAGTGTATTTTATTACCAAACGTTTGTGCCGTTATCAATTCACTATTATTCCGTTAAGAAAGTTAAAAATTTATTGATGTCTTGATGATGTCATAAGGGGATGAAAGACATTTCCAGTTATAATAACATTAAAGACATTTCAGGTTGAAGCCTAAACGCTGCGTTTTAGGGAAATAATTAAAGATTAAAGAATTAGTAAATTAAATCCTAAAATCGTTATTGTTGACTTCTTCTTTTTTAATGCTTAAATTACAAAGGGTAATATTAATAGTCTTTTAAACTCTTAAGGGTAAAATCGACTTTTAATTTAATTTCGGTTAAACATTAAAGTTTTCTTAACGGAATAGTAGTGAATTGATAACGGCGCAAACGTTTGGTAGTAAAATACGCTTTTCGGCAAACCATGAAACTGACATGATGTGTCAGAATAATTTTGGTAGTAAAATCATTTTTTTTTTTCTCCTTATGGATTATGGATTTGGCTTGTTCTTAAGCCATTTAACTTATCTTTTATTTATTGTTCGTTGCCGTATCATGCATGACCTGCTGTGTTCTGATTCAATCTTTGTGCTAATTCTGAACAATCTTAATTTGTTAAGAGCACAAGTGCCAAAGGTTTTCATGACCATAGTAAACACTTCTTTATAGTACTACTGTACCAGTATTACTGGCGTTATTCTCAAAGAATTTCTATTGATGATATATAGTGATACTCTGTAAAATTGAGAAGATATGTAAAATAAAAGGGAAATTTGGATTTAAAAGAAGAATTCTGCACTGAAATCTGAATTAAGGATGCGGAAAAGAAGTATTTAAAGAAAAATGAAGTAATTCGTTCAAAACATCAATACTTGTTTTTGTTGCTTTTCTTAAAACTTTCTTTAAGCAATTTCTCTGCTGTTTTTTCTGGTTTTGTTTCATTTGCAGCTTTGAAATATCAGGAGAAGTATGGAGAATGTTGTTGGCGAGGTATAAGGAACTAAGACACATAGAAGCATACAAGTATGAGCTATTTGCCCCTAGGAAGAGTAGCAGGAGCTACATGCCTTATTCTAATGTGGATTCATTTTTGAAGGTAAGCTTCGCCATCTTGCCTGTCCTTTCATGTGGGGATTTGGAGTATAGCACGTTATGGTCCAACCTCAACGCAATTCTCTGGAAAGGACAGTGTGCACATTGGTGCTCTATATACCGTGCAAAACCACAATCAATAGTTTGAAATCCAAGAATTCACAAACTTAGCTTTGCATTAATGGTGTTCAGTCCAAATTTTGGATTGTTTGATTATCATTAGAGGGCTAAAAGTCTAAAACCAGTCATTCCAAGACTCAAAAGGAATAAATTGGTTATGGCACTCCTAACATATATATATTTGGTTGTATACAACTAACGATTGTTTTGTTTCTTCTAAATCCAGATTTGCAAAATCCTGGGATTAACTGGAATTGATCTTTTCTCGCCATCTGATGTTGTTGAGAAAAAAAATACTCGAAAAGTTTGTATGTGTATACGATCCCTTTCAAAGAAAGCAAGGTCAAGGCAATTAAATGTAAGATTTGTAGAATCACTCTATCCATTTGCCTCAGAAGCATGTATTCTTACACATGCATCACTACATATGAAGATTGTTCTCTAGTCAATTTGAAATACAAGCTGAGTACTGACAAGTTTTGTCACAGGTTCCAGATTTTGATAAGGTCACTTGTACGGTTGCTATGCCTACAGATAATGTTGGATGCATCCGGAGAAGGTTGGAGCAGTCGCAACGCAGATTTTTGAGTAATGCTAATCTCAACTCAGACCGAGTTTTAACGGCAGATCTCAAGAAGGTAAAGAGTTTTAGCTTTTTCCTTAAATCGAAGAAGTTTTTTTTTTTACTTCTCTTGGTGTCTGCTTTAAGGGAACGACTATTTTTGAGTTCAGCATCTAAGATTGGTTGTAAGAGATTTTATTTTTGTTTTCTTTGTGAATCTGCTTTATTGTGTTTCTGACATTTTACATCATCCTTTGTAGAAAAACTCTGTTGCGGCCTCTAACAAAAAGTTTGATACATGCTCTGAAGAGTCTGTTGATGATTCAGACTGCAATTCTATGATTCAAGCCGATGGCTCCACAACAACTTGCTCTTATGGTGCTTTATCCCAGATAAATTCTAATTTAATAGATTCTCCTGGAGTGTCTTCAGTGGTTGAAAAATATGCTCCAACTCAGCAGTTTTCTCCATCAGAAAAATATGGTCATCATATGGAATTTCTGTTTTCGAATGAATCATCTGAATCTTCTTGCTTACTGCTTGGGGAAGATGATTATCAGCAGGATGGTGTTTCATCTTCTTCGCATGTTGATTCGTTGATCCATTTAAGTGGTAGGACTTCTCCTGCGAGAACTATCAAGCATAGAAATGAAACTGGTGTAACGTACTTTAGTGATCTTGACCTGGAAAATGATGTTTTAGAGGGTTGTACGGGTGGCAGCACACAAGAAAGGAGTGATCTTACCGATCAGTTATCAATTTCAGATATGATTTTCCAGGAAACTGGTACCAGCAGCCCTATTCAGCTTGATGGAAATGACAGTTGTTCTGGAGAATACAGAAGTCCCAGTTCTCATGGGTCAAATTCAACACCGAGGACCATCGAAAATGGATTTCGAAGCAAGCATTTTGACATAAATGATGTGGAAGTATCTTCAGCTGTTGGAATTAAGCCTATTTCAGATGTACTGGAATTGGATTTTGATGATCAACTAGATGCACCATATGATATCAAAGTAGTTTCGTCACCTGAATTTCTAGATTGCAGGGCTCACCTTATGAATAATAATGTGTCCCAGAACATGTTCAAGTATAAGACACTAGCGCATCATTCAACATCTATCACTGACAAGCCAGCTATTGACACGGAAGTAAACAACGTTGGCTCCTCTACCAAGCATTTCCTATCATTTTCAGGTGCTCATTCATGTTCCACAAACAATCCAGATTACAATGTTTCAAATGACGAAAGGACCTGCATGTCTGTAGAATCAAAGGTGGAAAATGATGAGGGCAAATGGTCTCAAATAGAATCAAATGCTTTGAAAGACGAACATTGCAATCAATGCTTAGAGCTGCTGTCGGGTCAGTCTTATTCGCTGCTTGACTTTCATCTGTGGGATCAGAAAGGCAAATGTGCAGTTGGTATGATAGCTGATGACAATTATGGAAATAATAGTCATGGAACTTCGCCCCAGTCTGTTTCACAAGAGGGTTTACACGTGGAGAATGCTTCTTGTAATCTGGCTAAACCTATGGCAGATACCTTAGTGCCGGACATGAAATCAAATTTTTCTAACTGTGACAAAGAGGTATGTAATGCTACAATTTCAGAATCAGATCAGCCAGCACCTAAGAGCGCAGATGAAGAGTGTGCTTCCCAGCATTGGGATAGAATGATTCAAAGTAACACTGACCAAAATAGAAGTAGACTAGATACAGTCTCCGAAAATCATCCTTTAGTCCACCAGGATGCTGCCTGTCCTCCCGACACAATTGAATCAATACTTGATGAAGATTCCTGCTCAACGACTGAATGTCTAGAAAAATTGGGTCGTTGCAGTTCTCAAGTGTGCATAGATAACAAAAATGATTCTTGCTGTGCAAGAGATACATGTGACACGCAGAACCAGGTTTGTTGCTTCATTTAATATTTTGGCTTTGGGTCTCTTTTCAGAACTCGTGATCTGAATTGCTTTTGGGCTTATATATCCTGTTGAACAGGATAACCAAGAACATGAAGAGGTGAATATTCTTCAAGATGAAAATCCTGATAGAACAGATGATCTGAGTGCAGCTACACACAAGCCTTATGGAAGGATAGTGCTGAAGTCTGTTGTAAGGGGAACTGCAGTTTTTGGTGCGCTGTTTCTTTTCCTTCAACTCAGGTTTGATCTTATATTTGTTTCTTGAGATTAATCTAAGACAAATTAGCTCACCAAGTAAGCAGTTCACATTTTATATGGTATCTTATCCTTTCATTTATCAATTCTTGCTTGACAGGAAAACATGGAGAGATGAATCAAAAAGGGAACCTAGCAAGACAAAAGAGGAAAATGGTGTGAAGCTCTCAAGGCAGAAGCAGCATAAAGAAAGCGGAGTAAATGGGGTCTATCCAGCTAGTAAGCTTGGATTTGGTGTTTAGATTTTAGCAAAAGATGATGTATACAATGGGGGCTAGTTAGTCTACTATTAAGTTTATTACTGAAAGTACATTTTGAATTTAAAAGGATAAATCAAGGAAAAAAGCCTTAAGTAAGAGCAACTCTTGTAGCTTTGAGAAAATAGTGAAAGTTCACTTCTAAGGATGAAATTGACTAAGCTGAATGATGCTTGCCACCTTCATGATATCATTTCTTAAATACTTTCCCGAAATTATTTACGGTCTACAAAAATAAAACTAATCTAATAACCATTAATTTCCAGATTAATTCAATATAATGGGATAATTACGCATTTTCTTTCTTCAAATTCGAACCAATTTAAACCGAATTTAAAAATGAATCGATCGATTGATTCAGTTCTGATTCCTGAACCATTCATCTTGTTTTAAAGGAGTTGTAACTATTAGTATTCGGTAAATCCAAGTGACGGAACAAACAGCAAGAGAATAAAAGCACGGACCTTAGGTCAACAATGAAGCTAAATACAATGAGGCCTAGGCCCATAAAAATAGGCCCACTTCTTTTTCGGGTTACTGGGTTTTCCTTTTCATTTAATTGTGGCTAAAATAAAAAGCAAGGACAGGTACCAATTGGGTAATTTTTTCGAGACCTCCCTCTAAAGTTTAGCATATTAATACTGTGATAGAAAGTATTAACGTAATTATAGAAAATCTCCCTTGACGTTAGTATGAGAATATGTATAACGTCATAATAAAAGGGTAAAAATCATAAAAACTCTTTTAAAATTTATAGAACATTAAAATGAAGTTGAATTAAGTCTAAGAATACATTAATATTCTAACATCACTCAATTAGGCAGCTTAATTCTTTAACCATTGGAGAAAAGTAAAATTAAATTTTCATTAGATCACGTTAACATGCTACTCGTTTCTGACACCAAATCCACAAGCTACAATATAGCCATTTTTAATTTTTTGCTCTTGAGAAAGCACCAAAAGATCAACACTTTGAATTGCAATTTGTGGTGGCCCAAACTTTCACCGATAATCGGATCAACCACGAATCCATGATTGGTATTGGAGTGAATACGTAGTTAGTTTCCAAATCACAGCTTACATTTGAAGGTTTAGTGATTTTAAACATGTTATTGATTTTTTTTTTTTGGCTAGGACTTAATTGATTATATTTGAAAATAGGTTTGTTCAATTTGATGAATATGCTACTGCATGTTGTTCTTTTGAGTGATAAAGTATAAATGGAAGTGTGATTTTACTTAATGTTTGGGGTATGTTAGAAATGATGGATTTTTTATTACCCAATAGTCCATCAGTTTTATCTAATAATTAAATATTTTGAAGCAAGGGTATTATCGAAATTTTGACAATCTATTAACAGTTAAGATAATAGAATACTAATATCAGGAAAGGTCTTTATAATTACAGTGATACTTTCCATCATGGTGTTAATACGCTAAACTTGAGGGGAGGTCCCATAAAAATTACCCGGTACCAATTTAAAGGCGCGCTTCAGAGAAAAACCAGTAGCTTTGCGTAGCGTTGTTTTGTTTCGAAATGGCCACAGAGCTCTCTTCTTCACCAGCGCCCGTCTTATCCATAAAACACCAAACGTTTGCAACACTAAAGAAGCCTCACATCTCATCACTCTCACATTTCCTTTCTAAATCTCACCGGCGCTGCAATTATTCTCTCTCTATCTCTAAACATAGCTGTGTCTTTCGAGTCTCTTGCCAGAGCCAGGCTACAGATGCCGAGTTGGCCACTCGAGTTGGACAGGACCGTCTCTTAAAGGTTTCATTTCTTTTTTTATTAATTAATTAATTCGTTAATTAGTTTAATGGAGATTAACTTAACTATATATTTGACTGCTGCAAATGTACATTTCCAGGTTCCTGCATCAAACATAAGGAACTTCAGCATAATAGCTCATATTGATCATGGGAAGTCGACTTTAGCGGACAAATTGTTGCAAATGACTGGCACTGTACAGAAGCGAGATATGAAGGAGCAGTTTCTCGATAACATGGATTTGGAGAGAGAACGAGGCATCACTATCAAACTACAGGTTTTTTTTTTTTTAATAAATTTTTTAAGCTTCATAATCAATTGTTGCTTGGTTAGCATGTCTATTGTTGTTGCTTAAATTATCTTTTTTGTTGTGATATTTCTTTTCAAGCAATAGGAGTTGGTGATGGCCTTTCATGGCTATGGAAATTTGATTCTCTAAGAAGCTGCTGACTCAGCATTCTTGTGTTTCCATAATTTTAGAGTACTTTTGTGTATTTGGGGTGGTAAAATGGCAACCGTGTGGTGGAATTTATAAAAATAAAAAATTTAGTTTTGTGCTGATTGAAATGATGTAGTGGAAAATAATTGAATTTCCGTAACCTCTGCATGTTGTGTTATCATTCATGTCTCCCTGGATATACTTGTGTCTTGTTTTTGAACAGTTCAAAATTTCCAAGTAAATAAGACCTTTTTAAGTTAATTTTTAATCGTTTTGATGTAAGAATAAATATGTGCTACTTGTTAAATGCTAAAGTCATGCAAATATGAGTAGATGTTAGAGATATTAATTGGGGATCAGTTCCTCAGATTTTCTGTAAGAAGATCTGTGGTGAACTTCTAATTGTAAGATGCAAATTGAAAATAGCTGATTTGATGTCATTATGACTTTCCCTGTATAGTTTTATTTTCTGGTAATATATTAGTGGGATTTATGTCTTTCTTTATTTTGTTCACATATATGTCTTTATGAGTTTTGATGTTACAACTTATTTTGGTCAAATTTTTGTGGCAGGCAGCTCGAATGCGTTATGTATTCGAAAATGAACCGTTTTGCTTGAATCTTATTGACACGCCAGGGCATGTGGACTTCTCGTATGAGGTAATTAAATGGAATATATCAGGGGATGAAAGTATTTTGACGAGGCCCTAGACATTGCCATCGTCTACTTCTGTGTCGAAACATGACACTTTGTCTATTTCTACAACTTCTGAGGATTGAGATTTGACATCCTTTTCTCATTTCATTTGTGTGTAGGTTTCTCGTTCTCTTGCTGCATGTGAGGGTGCTCTCCTTGTTGTAGATGCTTCTCAGGTAACTTTTATCTACTCTGTACTTAGCATATCATTTTATTTAACTACTTATACCATTTAACACAGAAAATTGTTTAGACATTCTTGTCCTGGTTCTGTTGATATAATTAAACTTTTATGTCCGATAGCTCACTGAAATTTGTTAACTGACCTGTTGCCAAATGCATGTATTCTTCTGTACCACTGAGACCACCACCACTGCCATTAATATTACTGCATTCATTATCACTATTAACTGCATATATCTTTCTTATTTTGCAGGGAGTGGAAGCCCAAACACTGGCTAATGTCTATTTGGCTTTGGAAAACAATCTTGAAATTATCCCAGTAAGTAAGCCATCATTCTTTGTCTCGTCAATACTTTTATGTTTACTCGTTGATTTATTTATTTATTTATTTTTCCTTTCAAATATTTTGTCTTTGGCCTGAGTACTCAAATAGCGATACATGAAATATACCATACTTTTAGCTTGAAACTGAATTTAGGAAAATGCTGATAATGGAGATAATTTGAGAAATGTTAGGAAATACATTTTCCATGAATAAAATCATCTATTTCCTTTTTCTTTTCTTTCTTTTGAAAGGGAGCTGAGGGGGTAGAAGAGCTGGAGTTGGATGGTGTTTAGGGCTTATATATGTAAAATTGTTGATTAAATACAGTGGTGGAGATAAATTATTGCCTTGATAATGTCATTGTGGCAGACATATGATCACTGAAAAATTGTTTTTGACTATGCTCATGAAATGCATTGAAGCTCCTAGAAATTCTTGTATGGTTGCACTTAGAACACATGTCATGTAAGCCGAGAGGAAAGGTTATGTTTGATTAATTATCTCTAACCTGTTTAAGTCTTGTGATTAGCATTTTACAATTAAAATATTCAAAATATTAGGATTTTATTTACTTACACTCATGACTGTATGTTGATTCATAAATCTCTGCTTATGTTATTAAAAGTCAATTGAGATAGAGCATTGGCACCTGTTTCAGGTGTTGAACAAAATAGATCTTCCTGGTGCTGAACCGAGTCGTGTTGCTAGGGAAATTGAAGAGGTTGGTTTGCAAAAAGCAGGTTCTTTTAATGGGTGTGTAGTTCATGTTGGACCATTGCTGTTTTTCAGATGTCACAGATATTGCCAAAGCTAGTGTAAATTTTTCGTCTTAGGCACATGAAAAAATTTGGGTTTGATAGTGATAAGCTATAACATATTTACTTCCATTGGCTTTAGCTTTTGGTATTTATGAGTATTCAATAGTATCATTGTGTTTAACTAGGATTTCATTTTATTGACTAAATTACAGCATAGGCAAGATGGGCCTGTGTTTGGATACATTTGTCACACCGCTAACTAAATTTGGCCTTGCATGTGAAGGGATATGTAAGGGCTTCAATACTCTTTTTGTCTTTACAAAAGAAATTTATGATTTTATAAGATGAAGAAAAATCAAGTGGTACATTTGTGATGTGTACCAGTTGTCATCAAAGTTGTCAATGAAACTGAAGTAGAAACTGACAATGATGCAAAAAGTGTGCAATGATTTACAATGAATTCCTGACAAGATGGAATTGTTACGCATTTATGCATTCTCATTGCATCTTTCTGCCCTTTCTTAAGTTCAGTTACACCAACTTAATTATATATACTATTGATTGTCTTGCTCTGAGTACAAAAATCGGCTGAAAATAGGATTTTGGTGCGGACATTTGTTAGAAAGTAGTGCTAAAGGTCGCACATTTTCTGTGTAGGTTATTGGGCTAGATTGTACCAATGCAATTCTCTGCTCTGCAAAGGTTAGTTGCATGACATTTGGCTCCACTGTTGGCCTGTGGCTTTTTTTTTTGGGGGGTGGGGGAGGGTACTCAGTGAAATTAGATTATTAAAGAATTCACTAGTTTTAAATATTTTATGCTTCTTTGGATGCTATGTAGGAGGGCATTGGTATAAATGAAATTCTGAATGCAATTGTTAAAAGGATTCCTCCACCCTCCAATACTGCTGGATGTCCTTTTAGGGCTTTAATATTTGATAGGTATGCTTTTTACTTGTCTTTCTTCCTTGACATTGAAACTCATGTTTCTGTTTGTTTAATTATTGTTTTTAAAATTCTAATACCGGGGCATACTTTATTCAAGTTATTCACCTTCAGGCATTTGATTGTTTAGATTTCTGATTGATTAATCATGCGAAGATGGATTATGAAAGTCTGTCATATAGAGGATTATCTAAGCAAGTCTTCATGATTGAAACAAGTGCTTTTCATTCTTCATAAAATTACTAACATGTGCATGCTTGAGTTGACGCTTCCTACAGAGAATTCTCAATTTCTTTTACATATTTTTCCAGAGAATCAGTAACCCTAATACTTGCTGTTGCTGTTCATCTTAATAAAGTTCTTGAAAATATTTTATTGTTTTCACTTTTTTTTTTAAATTTATTTTATGATTATGCAGTTATTACGATCCATATCGGGGAGTGATCGTATATTTTCGAGTCATTGATGGGACTATAAAGAAAGGTGACAGAATTTACTTTATGGCCAGTGGGAAGGTGAACTACTTTTTCAACTTTTAAGTCTTTTCTATACCTTTAATTTGAAGATTTGTGGGATAACCTTATCAAAAAATAACTTTACATACATGTGTTTGCATTCGGTCTATCTGTTTTGTTGCAAGTTATTATAATGGTCATTTAGGTCTTTTCCAAATTTCACTCTGTGAGGAAAGCTGCTAATGTATTTTGAAAAGTGTAATGAGTGATGATAATTAACTATAGGTTTTGTTCTGTGATAATCTGGAAGCAGTTTCAAACTTTGTGACAACTTTGTAATAACTTAGTCTAAACTTCAGGATTATTATGCTGATGAAATTGGAGTGTTATCCCCCAATCAAATGCAAGTGGAAGAACTTCAAGCAGGTGAGGTAAAATGATTCTTATCCATTAGCATCCTTCTCAGTATGACGTGTTGTTTCATGTTTTCATAGTATCTTTTTATTTTTTTGGTGGCTGCTGTCTTCCTCTCTCTCTCTCTCTCACACACACACACTCTCTCTCTCTGTGAGACAGAGGGATAGAGAGTACGAAATAGAGAAGGTTATCTTTATTGTCTATTGCTGAAGTAAAAGTACAAGACATACAGTGTTAAGACATAGGGAAGATACCTCAAGAGACAATACACAACTTATATGCACTTTACACTCAGTAGCACACAATGGTATAGATGTAAAGTCAATGTATAGCATTTATTGTCGCCAACTCAGTAACACTATACCATTGGACAAATAGGATGAATGGTTGGAGGTTGTTTCAAAAATTTAAAATATAAGTTAAAAGATCTCTATCCCTTATGTGTATGGATATATTGCAAGCTTCTATGCAGTTTTCTAGCTAACCCTTCTCCCAGTTATCTGGGCCTTTATTGTAGGTTGGCTACCTTTCAGCTTCTATAAGATCTGTAGCAGATGCTAGAGTGGGTGACACTATCACGCACTTCAATAGAAAGGCAGATAACTTGCTACCTGGATATGAGGAAGCCACTCCAATGGTATTCTGTGGCCTGTTTCCAGTTGATGCTGACCAGTATAATTCTCCAGCTTGTTCTTTTTGGCTTTCTGGTACGATAGAATGTAACTTTGTTGACGTCTATGCCTACACCATCATTTGTTGTCCATTTTGTTGGCAGGTTTCCGGAACTGCGTGATGCATTGGAAAAACTGCAACTTAATGATGCTGCCTTGAAGGTAGTGAAATTGCTAATATGCCATATACAAGGGTTGTCTGTTTTAAGAATATTCCTATTGAACACATCCTTAATACTACACTAGAAACACCATTTCAGGAGTTGAAATTGTGAAGTTCATTATCCTTCTAACAGTTTCTGACTCTTGAAGTGATTTAAGAGATGTGGTGACTAATGAAAGAGAGACTCAGAACTAATTATAAAAAGTTCCCTTAAAATGAGGAGGATTTGAATATTGGAGTTGTTTATTTAATTATTTATTTGCATTTTAGTATTTTATCTGGTCCCCTAATACAACTTATGAAAGGAAACCAAGTTTAAGCGATTTCAGCTTTCGTTCTGTTAATTATCTTGTGAAACACCCAAAAAAGCTCTCGTATTTTGAAGTTCCAAATAGGGTATTACATTAGTCTTAGTTGAAACTAAATCTAGGTTTCTTTTTAGGTTACTTGTCCATTGAAAAGATTCTGTTGTTTGGTAATGCTTCTTGAATTGTTTTACTTATATTATTATCCTTTGTTTAGGAAGTAGTCTCAGGGGATTTTTTTATCTGAGATGCTTGTGATAGCAGCCTTACAGCATAAGCTGCACTTGCTCTCTATAATATGTCTCTTTCTTAAAGTGATTGGAGTTTTAAGGGTTCATGAACATTTTCATTTATGTTTGCTGTAAATGCAAGATGTGTACCCGCTTATTTTTTAAATAATACTATTAAGAAGCAGTGCTTCATCTTGTTATGATGCTTTCTTTGCAGTTTGAGCCTGAGACTTCAAGTGCCATGGGTTTTGGCTTTAGATGTGGGTTTTTGGGTTTGCTTCACATGGAAATTGTCCAGGTTTATTCTCTTTTCAACTTTGCTAGTATTATTGACTTGTAAGTTGGGGAGAATTTGGAAAGTTGGTATTGACCCTTGGAAAATTTTCTTGCAGGAAAGGCTCGAGCGAGAATACAATTTGAGCCTGATAACTACTGCCCCAAGTGTCGTGTACAGAGTGAATTGCGTTAATGGTCAAACTGTAATTTTTTAATCCTGAACTTCCTGTATCTGGTCTGGTTTTTTTGCATCTTCATAAGCATGTGGATTTTGATGTTGAAAGTATGGCTGCCACATCTATGCATAGCATCTCCAGGATGTAGGAAAAAGCTTGAAAATTCAGATTACATAGAACCAATTCTGCATGCTTATGCTTTTCATTTATCTAAATAAATAAAATGATTTAAAGGGTTGAAGGCTGGTTAAATGCCTCTATCTTGGAACCATAGATTGTTTTTATGAGTGGGCATTGCTGTGAAGGAGTCTCATATCTGATACTCGTACTTGCTGCTAATGCAATTACTTGTCATGCCTTTTTCTGTCATTTTGACTTTGGATTTAGTTGCAACTCAATTTTGTCACTTGCTTATTTTACTGGTACTAATCTCTTTCTTCACTCTTCATCACCATTTCCCTGCTCACTTGCTTGAAGGCTTACTTGTAACAATCGTTTCATCCACACTCTGTTTCTTCTTCACCTTCCTTTATGTTACTGTCTGCTTCATCAGCATTTTGCTGGTTTCTTACACCCAGTCCAGACAAAAATATCAACTTTAAATCCTATTCTCCGAGTATTGTACTTGTTATTTTCTGTTTTGTCGGCAAAAGTAGTATTTGAAATGGAAACAAATGGGTCCTAAGTTGTGTCCTCCTTTTTTTTTTTTTTAATTCCCTAATTTTTTTCATCCTGGATAGGTGAGATTTGGGTTGAATAATTTTGTTGCAAGTCAATGCACAAGAAGTTTTAGTGGATAGAAAAAGTGTGATGATGTAATTTTCCCCAGATAAAAGTTCTTGCATTTAATATATATTACATGTGGGTGTATCGTGTAATCTCGTATTTCTTATTGGTATACCTTATAACAACATTCTTGAAGGTTGAGTGCTCAAATCCTTCTTTACTTCCTGAACCTGGACAAAGGAGGTCAATTGAAGAGCCGTTTGTTAAGGTTACATCTTTCATCTTTAGATACTTGTTACTTCTTCTGCTGTTCAACTCCAAATTAAATCATTCTTATGGAGCTTTAAAAATTAATAAGTTACTTTAATTTGATATTTTCCCTTCAGATTGAGTTGCTTACCCCAAAAGAGTATATTGGTTCACTTATGGAGCTGGCTCAAGATAGAAGGGGAGAGTTTAAGGAAATGAAATATTTTACTGAGAGCAGAGCATCTTTAATCTATGAATTACCCCTTGCTGAGGTAACATTCGGCTGCTTGTTTCCCTTTTGCATTGATCTGGTTACTTGAAGCCACTTCTTACTATTTTGGGCTTCCCTTGTTTAATTTTTCATATTTTGTTTTTTTCCTTATAATTTCTGTATATTTGTTTGCAGATGGTGGGTGATTTCTTTGACCAGTTAAAATCTAGAACTAAGGGCTATGCTAGCATGGAATACACATTTCTTGGGTAATCATTTTTAGTGTTTTCCTTTGTGAAACTTCTGTGCATGTTATAGAAATAATCATTATTCATTAATTTTCAGCTTCTTAATGTTCCCTCATGGGAAACTTTAGCTTGAGTGTGTCATAAATAACTTTAAGAGGAGTAAAATGAGGAAGCTGATGATACTGTTGGGCTGCTGAATCAATGGGTTTAATATTGTTCAAAAGCAGGATAAAAGTAAATTAACTCTGCTATGTGAAAGGAGTAATAAATTGCATCTTTTACCTATGAGATATTACAAGTCCCCATCTAAGCTAGTGCTAAAAAGAAAACTCCAGTGGCCCATTGTACATTTGAGCTCTAACAACCATATGTACATATTTATCATTAAAGCCATTTAGAAGGCTTTCACAGTCTAGTTTTCCTTCATTAAATACAAAAAGGTAAATCTCATTTATCTGAAAAACAAGAATATTCTTATCCTTGTTTGTACAGAAGCTACATTTTCTTAAGGTGAGTACCAGCCTTAAGAAAATACAAAAAGGTAAATCTCGTTTATCTGAAAAACAAGAATTATTATTATTTCCTATATGCATCCGGAATTTGGATTTTGAGTCGTATAACTGTGTATCACATACATCTGTTTAACATCTCTCTTTTTACGGGTTGGGTTTGTACTTGCAATATTGCATAATTTCTTCTCAATCTAACTGTCAGGTACAAGGAAAGCCAATTAATAAAGCTGGACATATTAATTAATGGCGATTGTGTCGAACCATTGGCAACTATTGTGCACAAGGATAAGGTTAGTTAACTTTGGCTCATCAGGATATAATTTGTGGATATTAATCTTAAGGAAAACTTCATGGAATACGAAAATGCTGCAAACCTTGAAAAAGGAAATGCTTAAGACAGGCAGACGAATCTTCATCATGCACACAACTTTGGGCTTTCTTTTATTTGGAGTGATTACCAAATACAGAACCATGAAAACTATAAGAATTTCTTTTTATTCTTTCTTATTTTTGCAATAGAAAGTTATGGAAATTTACATAAGTAGCTAATTTTTGTTAATTTTGTTAATACATGTAAATTTTGAATGGAAATGGCATTGATGTATGGAATGTCACCAGCCATGGCTAATATTTGTCCAAGAGATGGCTGATTTTACCTAATAATCTATATTTGCTCCACCCTCTCCTTTAATTTCAGTAC
Source organism: Citrus sinensis (assembly GCF_022201045.2). Classification (NCBI taxonomy): domain Eukaryota; kingdom Viridiplantae; phylum Streptophyta; class Magnoliopsida; order Sapindales; family Rutaceae; genus Citrus; species Citrus sinensis. The sequence goes on along the minus strand of NC_068562.1, from coordinate 6,243,690 downwards.
GTTAAGGACTTACTTGTTGCTTGTTGTTAGTCGTTTTAGGATTAATTTTAGTATGTTAAGGACTTACCTGTTGCCTGATATTCGTCGTTTTAGGATTATCAGTTTGAAGAAGTGATTTTCATAGATGGCCTCACCTGTGGGCTCTAAATTTATATTTTCTTTATATGAGTTATAGGGTAAAGGCTGCTGTAAAGTTTGAGCTGGAACCTTTCGAGAGTTAAATTTTTTTCCTTAGACAAAATTGTTTTGAGATCCAAGCAAACTCTGTTTTTCAGGCATATGCTGTTGGCCGGGCTTTGACTCAAAAGTTGAAGGAGCTTATTCCACGACAAATGTTTAAAGTACCAATCCAAGTAAGATTTGTAAATCCTTTCAGTATGCCTAATGGCAATTCATCCTCTCCCCTACCCAAGTGAGAAAGGTTAGAACCCCCAATCTCTTGTACTACCCCAAGAGGCTTTACCAGCTAAGCAAACTAGCCCCCAATTTCCTCCCCTTCTATGCATCTATATTTGAATGCATGTTAAGGGTCAAGGAGTGTGACTTAAATTGGGACATAAAATTCTCAATCGCTGTCTCTTTAACCCAATGGTACATGTATATATTTGTGCGTATAATGATACTACATATTTTTATGTCAACGAGCTTGTATCATGCCAACTACTTGTAGTGCTGGTGTCTGTGTATCATAAATACAGATGCTGCTTGACACAGAAACTTACGTAGTAATGCACATAATGGTGTTGATTTTTGCATTCCAGAGCATTCTGGTTAGAATCTCTTTTTTTTTTGGGGGGGGGGGGGGGTGGTTGCTGGTGATATTCCATTCTAAAACTTCATATGTTGAGACAGAGATACAAGTGGCTGATTCTGGAACATACTCTTTTTATTTTATTTTTATTTTTAATTATACACTAATTTGGTTAAATGTTTATGTAATATGACATTGACAGGCATGCATAGGTTCAAAAGTGATTGCCAGTGAAGCTTTGTCAGCAATTAGGAAGGATGTATTGGCCAAATGCTATGGTTAGCCTCTTAAGGAACCTGTACATTTCTTAACGATAAATATTCTGTAAATATACAATATTTTTGCATTAATTTTGTGTTACTTGAGGTTAGCAGCAGAAACTATGCATTCAACTATTTCATACGGACTCACGTTTTATCAATATGGATGTTTGTTGTCATGTGTGGCCTCTAATCGTTATCCAACATAACTGTAGTTCAATTTATTGTCAATAATTATGTTAAAAGTGAAAATCGCTGGTGGAAATTCTCTCACTTTCTTTGTTCAATTTGTTATATTTCTACTCAACAGATGAAAAAAAATAAAAATAGTCCTTGAAATTGACAATTCCAACCTAACATCTCAAGAATATGCTATTCAGTTAGGAAAGTATCAATGTTCACTTGTATACACTCTTTGAAACAAAAAAGGAAAAATGCACACATATTTGTTCTAATTTAAGTAAACAGAGATGGTAGTATCTGTTTAGGTTTTTTCAAAAGGGTTGAATTGGAGTGCAGAACTGATATTTGAGGGTGTTGGGATGATTGGAAAAATCCATGTGTAGTTATAAAATTTAATACGTCTTATTAATCACAACTTATTGCTGCTTGATGTTTTATTTAATGTCCAAATATTTTTCTTTTATCATTCCAAACATGGTTATATTGATGATAGATGAGGGATCATATTTTTAATTTTCAGAAAGATTTCAGCTTTGGAAATGCTGAACCTTTTATTAGTTGAAAGCAAAGTTTAGTTTATCTCTCCCTTTCCTCTCATTCATCACTTTCTACAGATTAATTTCTTCTCCGTCCAAGACCAAAGTGTTTCTTATATTTTACATCTGTCAAGAGCAGTAAAGATACAGTTTTATTTGGCTTTTTCCATGCTAATTGTTTCCAGCTTGTTGTCTTCTGTGTAGTCATTTGCGGAAGAACTTCTCAATTGGGTTTGCTATGTTTCTGAACTGAATGTTTTCTGTATTTTTGCTTTATTATTTAAGGTGGGGACATTTCAAGGAAAAAGAAATTGCTCAAGAAACAGGTATTATATCTTGCCAAAATATTATATTTCCATTTTTCGTATGTCCTCATTCCTCTCACTGATGTTTTAATGTTTCAAGTTTCAACAGTGGGAGGTTGAGCTTGTCATATTCGGTTCTAGTCTTACAATTAAAGAAATTAGTAGTTATCTTTCCCCCATCTATGCTTCTTGTCACTTTGACCTAAATTACTTGCAATTAAAAGCTTGGTTGCATTGAATCACATTTCTTACAATCAATTACTACAGAGCCGTGTTTGGCAGAAGTCTAAAGCACGGTGCGTTAGTGCTTATAGGCAATATGCACATTAGAACGTTGAATATAGGAAAGCACTATGCTCACATGTTTAGGTTGAAATTATAGATGTAACTTTTTCTCGTTGTTAATGACATGTAAATTAGGTGCAACATTTTATTACGTCGCTCAGTTTTTCATTGCAACCCGGGGAAATGGCAACTAACTGGATTTCACAGTTCAATAACACAGTTCTAGTAGTGTAAATATTTTCAGCATGCTATTACTCCTGTACTGGATGGAGATTTTAACTAAACTGCTGAATAATTTTGGTTTATCTCTTGATCGAGCAAATTGTAGGAAACAGACTATATACTATGATTAGCCAGATTAGGCTGTGCTTATACATTATTAACTGATTTTGCATCTATTTTGGTTGTTGCCAGGCTGAAGGGAAGAAACGAATGAAGGCAATAGGCAAAGTTGATGTGCCCCAAGAAGCCTTCATGGCTGTGTTAAAACTTGAAAAGGAGGTGTTATGATCGTGTTAAGTTGTTGCTTGTAACATAATAGTCAATGAAATAACAAAATTTAAATTTACTGCCAAAAGCAGAATCTTTCTGCAGTTAATTAAGAATCTCTCTCTAGGCAGAAACCAGAAAGCAGTGGATTCGTGCAATTTGTTTCTGTTTTGCTTGTGCACGCGCGACGGGCGCTTAAATATTTCAGGGTCTAGTCTTCCTTTAAAGGAAAAATAAAAATCAAAATAAAAAATCTAGGCTGCTACTTATTGACTCATGTATTGTACGGACACAAGGATTTAAATTTTGCCAAAATTGGCCAAATAGTCCATTAAAAGTCGATTGATTTGAGTTGAGAACGATCTGTTGAAATCTTTGGTTCACGAAGGTTGAAGGGCCTGTGTGTTGGTGATTTATATCCAAGTCATTACATGAATATTGCTTTACGTCAGTACATAAAAATAGGAAGTCTTCTCATGACTCATGAGTTTGATATTTGTCTAAATTTATGTCTTTGGACCCTTCAAATTATTTACCGTCATTTATCCTTATTGGTTATATTTTAACACTTCTGCTTTCGTATGCACGAATCACGATGAAGTGCAAAACAAAGAATTGCATGCATAAAAGAATGTAACAGAAGGACCTTGTATGTATGACTGTGTAAGAAAGAGACTTGTAAACAAATTTGAATTGAAGAATTTAATGTATAATAAAAGATACTTTATCTTTTTTACACTGATAATAAGAGGTTCAAAGATTCAAGAGCTCAAAAAGATCCTCCCAGCCCAAAAAATACGAAAATGATTTTAAGGAAAAATTTCGGGAAAAAAAGACGAAATGGATAACATAAACTACGAATGCAATAGAAACTCCAAACGAGAAACAAAGGCAAATAGGCAATTGAAGAAAAACGATCTTGCACTTTGTACACAATCGACACGCCCGTTCATTAACTCGATACATCATCTCTTGTAAATCCAACCCAACGATTCTCAGCATAAGGCCAAATCTTTTAGCATAACGTCGAGACAGCCCTGTACCACCACTAGGTGCTTCTTCACAAATATGGAATGCCCGAAGAAGGGAGGACTTTGGTCTCGAGACATACCCTCATTTCGAAGGTCAACATATATCTCAAGTAACATGCATGACAAGGCCTCTTTTATAAGGTATTACTCTCAATCACTCCAATAATGATTGTATATATCATTCCGCAAATTATCTAAGAACATCAACCCGGTCGATAACATCTAGTGCCTTCTCCTTTTCTATACCAAAACCAATTATGGGAACATGAGAAGGAAGCCTCTTAGTTGCTGCTAATTCCTTGCTTCCCCTTTGTGGGGATTGCCCGCTACTCTTGCTCAGCCTATCATACCGTTTCAATCTGATCTTGTCAAAGTCCAGGCTTTTACTAATTCCTGGGACTCGATTTCTCTTCGCTACCTTCTGCAAGAGCTCCTGTTCTTCTGAGGTTAGTGGTGGAAACGTAGATGGCTCAGGTTTCGTGTGTTTATTTGTCTTTTGAATGGATGTGCCAACTGGATATTTGATGGCTGACTTCATGCCACCACTGATGACCCCAAACCTGGCCTTGTTGACTAGCTGATGAAGCCAGAGCAGTAAATCAAGAATATAGGCTTCTGTTTTCTCCTTATCAGCATGGTAAAGTGTCTCAAGACGAATCACATCAGTTGGGCCAGCTGGTTTTCGGTTTAGGTCGGACCTTATTCATGAATAATACAGAGTTTAATTTTTGCATATGTTTTTATTTCCATAATGAAATCACTTTCAAGGGGGAAAGGAAAAATAAAACTAAAGGACAGAAGAAGAGAATTGTCACTCACCCTAAGTTAGCCCACTCACCAACCCAACCAAAACCATGATGGGCTCTGCATCAAATTATTGGCAACCAAAAACAACATGAATATTAGATCAAAGAGAAGGAAATGATTTAAGGATATGAATACATGTTAGAAAGAAATGGAAAAATATATATTTGCAGAATAGGTGGCCATCTTACTTGGCTGTGTTAGTAGCAATTGGAACAAGCCACTGCAAAGTCTTCTCCATCTCATCTTTTATTTGTGCAACAGTGAACTGCAGAGAGAAATGACAGCCACAACAGTGAATGAGTACAAGGACTTTAAAATGATCAAGCAATTCTCTTGTTGCTGAAAGTGAAAGAGACTCGGTAGAGGAAGAACTCCGGTTTAGTTCTTCTTTTATCAACTTCCCCTGTGCAGTGAAATAGTACGTATCATCTGAACTGTAACACTCACGTTATTGAAACATGAAATACCTCTTCTTTGACATGAAAAGATTGTAATTTGGAACGTAGTGCTGATTTTATGCTTGGTGGTAAACTCTGGTATAAAGCATCTCTTGTACTTGGAGGCATGGAACTTGATCGGGCAACCTGATGGCAGAAGCTTACCAAATTGAAATCTTGAAGACGTAATTTAGAAAGAAACCGACATTGAAGGTATGCATATAAGAATAAGATGCAGATTACTTTTATATTTTTGTGCAGATTAACGGAAACAATGGCTTTCTATTCAGTTGAAAAAGAATAAAGACAATGAACAGAATTAATAAACTCACTAGAGAATCAATTTGCAAAATAATGTTTGCATAGTGCAAGGCCAGGCCAGCAGGTCCCAGTCTTTGATGATTGCTCATGGATCCTTTAAATGGGAAATGATCATCTGTAGGAAGCCAAAGGAGAACACAACTTATATTAATCCACAAATATTATGTTTCAGAAAACGTCTTGGCTTAATATAAAAAAGCACAAGTGTATAAAAAGAAAAAAGAACCATACATTTACTTTCTAGGCAAGATAGCATATAGGCTGCCATGTACAGAGGAGAGGGACTAAAGGTCAACTAAGAAAAGGACAAGAAATCCCAAAGACCAAAAGCTACAAAGAAGAATCTCTAGCCAGTAAAAGAAAACAAAAGAACCCCCAAAGATGCAGTCATAATCCCCACAATTTATCAAGCCATATAAATTGCAATAAAATTTAAATTAAAGATAAAAGCTTTAGAGATTTTGAGAAAAACTGAGTGAACAAGAAAACATAGAAGGCCACTAAGGCAACTATATCTAAACCAAGATTCATTGGCCAGTATTTCACCCATCTGAGTAGATATCAAAATTATGTTAATACTTTTGACTCCTTAAAACAAAAGAAAACACAAACTGAACCAGCAAACAGAAACTACAACAGTCAAACCTAATTAAGCAACTAGAAAAATCCTAATGAAATATAAATACGTACCAGTACTGCCAAAGGCATCATGCATCTCTAGTAGTAAAAAAGTGACAATATCTACAAGCTTCTCCATCACCTGCAATCCAAAATGACACTTACACTCTTAGCTAATTAAATTTTGTTTTTTTATGTGTTGACATTTTTATACTTTAAGAAAGCACCAATAATTAACACCAAAACAAAAATTATATTAAGAAACATTATTTTGACCAGCGATGTCTTCTTTTTGTTAGGTTTTGACCCGTCTTGAATCAACAATATAAAACACACAAACACATTGCATGCTTCTTCAAACCTCCCAATAAATCTAAGCAGTTTATATAGTTACCTCTTCCAAACTTCTGGACCAAAGAGACTTTTTCCTCAAAATTTTCACTTGCTTTCTTTGGCTCTTTAATTCTGCCCTCAATATTGCGAAGCTCTCACCTAGACATAAAATATTGAACAAGCTGGATAAAGATTTTTACTAGAGAGCAATTATGACTTTTTCTTAAGTATCTGCAGAAGCATAATTAGTACAAACAATTACCGTGCAAATAATTTTCAAACATATACACTGGTAGTAAATAAAGGGCAGATTCTTCACTCAAAGTCATGTGAAAAAGGCAAGTTCTACCCAAAACTCCAAAATTATCTGGTTCATGCCCAACTGTCAAGTGCACTAAATATGCGATATTCGTATGCCCACCATAGGTAGTTTTATCAGACTGTATTCATGTATAACAGAATGGAATAAAGTTCTTAACTATGTTAGAACATGAAAAATTGTATTTGGAATATCAATGCAAGTTTCACTAATTTAATACTTGATTAGACAGATTTGGTTATATATTTTGTTTTCTTGAAGTTGGTTTATTGTATAGATTATAGATGATTTAGAAAAGGTATAAAACTTTTAAATACTTGGTTTTACGGCAAAAGGGAATTCTGATTTTTTTTTTCCCTTGAGAAATATACACCAAAGTTTAATATTATTCAATGGTTATCTTGCGCACAATTGGAATTCAATTTTAATTTTTCTTATTGTGTTTTTTTCACTTCAAATGCAAAATTCATCATGTTCCTTGTGTATGTTCTTCCTTTCTTTCTTTTCTCATTGAATTAACTTTTTAGTACTACAAATATTCTGTAAAAAGTTTCTCTATAGAATATAATACTTTTGAGTAAGCACTCTATTGAAGTTTCCAAAAAGAATAGTTTATCACGGCGTAGAAAAATATCTGCACCACATCAATGTATAAAGTGCATAAAGAGAAGAATAAGCAAATTACCTTTTTGGCTGCCAACTGGATTATCCTCCTCTTGACGCTTATGCTGACAATCTTGTTCAAATCTATCCAATATTTGCAATTCGTTGTATAATTCCTGTGAACCCCAGAAAATTAGTATTTTTTTTTTCTAACCCCCACTTTTCATGTAATTTTACAAAAAATGTGATAAATCAATGATCAGCAGTTAGATATTCACAAGAAAAGGTAATTTTAGTTTACAGTTTGCTTGTGTTACTCCAGTGTTATACAACAAGAAACCAATGCGCACAAATAAACGAAGCAGAGCCCATGGATTAGACTTTGATTTCTTATATTGTTTAGCAATACAGAAAGAGAGGTGAAATTTTATACAATAATGTTGATTAGAATTTTGTGGATTTCCTGCTTGGAGGTAAGAGATTGGCTAGAGATAAAGGAATCAGTTGCAGGCTATTTAGAATAACGAATTCCCCGGTCATGACAAATGGTCACCTGAGAGGCAAAATTTATACCTCCATGGGTCTAAGGCAAGGAGACCTACTTTCATCTTTCTTATTTGATTTGGTGATCTTGAGTTAGGTTACAGAGCAAAATAGGGAAGGTAATTTGTCTTCTGATGGAATTTCCCGCTAGTAAACAAATCCCTCCCATTAACATAGCTCATCCATGCATCCTAACAATGCAGTATTAACTACTGCTACCCATGACAAGAATCATACTGGTTAGTTTAAAACTTCTGCATTTACATTTTTGCCCTTTCATGTACAGAAGGGTCCACACATTCAATAATTCAAGGTTCTTGCATACATAAGAGAACAAAGGATGAGACTCACAGCTGTATGCTGAACTAAAGTCATCAATTGCTCCATCAACAATTCTGCCTCTTGCTTCAGTTGCTTTTGTGGGATGAGTTCTCTGCTAATCCTGCAAAATAAAATAAGACACTTCGTAAGAAATATGATGGTGCAAATCATGACGTACATAGTGAACTAGACAGCCAAAGTGGATAGAGTTTATCCATATTACTTCTCAAAATATCGGCCCAAGTTGTGCCACTGAGGATCTTTAGAGCGATTTCCAAAACGAACAACTTCCCCAGTAAAAATTTTCAAATCATCCCTGCAAACATAAGTCAGTCTTAAGATACTAACTCAAAGAAGCATCAGCAAGGTGATTAGCAATCAAAGCAAGCTCATCCAAGGAGAAGGAATTGTCATGCCCATTTTGTGCAGTTTTACCTCTTGTCAGCTGCAAAAATCTTCAGGAGTTCGTCCATATCTTTTGAAACTAAATTTTGCACGCCTTCTGCAGGAAGCACAACTTCTTTCAACTGTCTGACACTGCTTTCAGAAATGGATAGCATAAGATTGGAACCCTTGACTATCGTGTTTGCAACCTCAAAAGCTAATATTGAGAGTTCATTGCTTTTAGTTCCCACTCCAGAAAATCCATTATTAGGGTTTAAATTTGTCATGCTACTCCCAAGTGTATCCAAGACATCCACTGCCTTTCCTAGTCCAACAGTACCTGCTCTTCCTAAACGTGCACTTACCTCCGAAACCTGCCTCACAGGAGCACTTTGTTACTGCTTTCTGTACATCATAAGCAAGTGAAGCAGTGAAAGCTAATCACATGATTAATTGCAGAACTTCAAGTTCAGCAATCTTTTAACTTCAAATAACATAAAGAGGATAAGTTGCTGATTATTTGTAAAAGCTTTTCAAATGACTTTCAATTATTATTTTTGCTTCTGATTTTTAATTCACACTCAAACCCTTAAAAAGTGTGAGTTATTCTCTCCCATAAAAACTCCCTAGGATCAGAGTTGTGTGATGTGGGTAGTATTTTGAACTTTTCTATCCTGTTTACTTAAAATTTTAGCAATCACAGGCATCTGAACTAATTCCCATTCTGTATAGCTGAAAAATCACCTACTCCCAACTACAAAATTTTTTAAAATTTGACTTCACCCAACAAGATGGAGGGTGAATTTCTCACAAATCACTTGGCTAGAAGACTCCATTAAGTTAGTTGGCAACAAGTAATTCTAAATCATTTCCTCATTTGGTAATGGCCATCGACCAATTCATGCATTGGTCCCATCAGAAGCCAACAAAAGACAGAGTCAATTTCAGTTTCAACAAGTAGAATATAATAACCACATATGTTTTGATCAACCGTAATTGACAGAGGGCCGGAGAAATTAGAACTGAAAACTGGAAAAGCAAACCTTTGCAACAGCAGCCTGAGTAGACCTGACAGACTTAGATTTCTGGGAAAGCCCCCCATCGAACCGCGGAATGCCATCATAAAAATCATCAGATTGAGGCTTAGGTAAGGAAGAAAATCCCTTGTGCTGCTGCTCCAGCGGTGATGGCGATGGGTTCAGTTTATGATTCTGTAACCCATTTGACTTGAGAGAAATCGAACGCCTTGTATTGTTTTTGTCGGCTTTAGAGGAACCCTTTGAGCACTGCCCTCCCATTCTCACACCATCAAACAAAGACTCGATTTTCTGCACAAACACGGTAAATTAATTAAATAATTGAAACAATAAATAAGGGAATAATTAGACTTACAATAAAGAAGAAGAAGAAGAAGAGATGAAATACGTGGATCTACGAAATGGGATTTCAAAACGAACAGAAAGAAAGAAGTTCGAAGTTGTTTCAGTCCAATCAAACGAACATTAAGAAGAGCGATGGGTAAGAACAGAGAAGAGAAGAAGGAAGTAGCAAAAGTCCAACCAATTGACATCGCCCGCCAAGCCCCAACAATGATATTATTAAATTGGAAAATAAAACACACTCGCATTCACACTCGTCAGCCTCGGCCCTCAGGTCAGCCGGTCAGGTGCATTATTATCATGATAATAATTATTACTATTATTATTATTTTAATTCTAGAACGACACGAGGAGACGAGAGACGCGCAGTGGCAGATGACCGGCTTGGACTTGGAATAACTGGTCAAACAATCAGACATATCGTTCTGCTGACTCTATTATTATTATTATTATTATTATTATTATTATTATACGGATTCGGTTACGATACAATTCACATATAATAAGATCTGAATTTCAACTACACAGGTAAAGTAATAAATAATAAATTATAATAATTTATTTATTATTATTATTTTATGTATATAATTAAAATTTATATTTCACTATAAGTGTACTTCAATATAGCCATAACTTTATTATATTCTTCATCATCCCCCAATTCGTTGATGCTCCCTCTTGTCTTCTTCTTCCATTTTATTTCAATTTCATGTCTTTTCTTCCTTTTTTTTTTCAGATTTTTTTAATGCAAAAAAAAATCACTTTTGTTTCCTTTTTGCTGATGCAAGATCGACATATAAAGCTTACATGTGTAATGTCATCACTGTAGCGGTGATGATTCCTTAATTTTGTTATCTTACCGAGACAGTGTAATCTGTATAAGAACTGAGTGCTTGTCATGTCTACTTTTGAAAAAACGAGAGAGCTCCATCATCGAGAAAGTTTTAAGGAGAAAATCACAAAGAAAAAAAATAGTGAAAAATACTGATAAATGTATGATTATTGAATTACTGAGGGCATGATAGTGAACTGTGTAAATGAAGATATGCACAGTGAGAGATTTACACGAGAAAACTAAATGAAGATATGCCACTGGGGTGGGGGCTTCATTTTGATGGGTGGCATTGGCGAAGGCGATTGGCTCCAGCCTCAAAGTAAGGTAGTGTTTTGATGGGCTTGCCCATGTGGTTCTCTTGCACCGTGCATTCATGTTCGTTGTCTTTTCATACGTGATCCCTTGATGCAGAATTTATAATGGGTTTTTTTAAGCAGATTTTAACTAGGTGGCGCAGAGTGGTTGGCAGAATTGGAAACCGACAAACTCTTAAGAATTATCTTTTTGTCTTTTCTAAGAATAATGTTGTTACACTCCTCAATTAATAATATCTCAATCCCGCTTATGGCTCGTAGTTTATTGGCAACTATGTGTTGTGTTGTATTGTATGTATGAGTTCGAGTCTTAGTAATAATTATTCAGAAAAATCTCGATTATTATTTAATTGTAATCATACTAAGATAGTGAATTAACACCTGAGATAAGTATATTGATATAATTTTTTAATCTCAAATAATGACGGTGGCATCCTGAGATACATATTACATAATTTTTATCACACCATATTGCCCCTTTGTCATTTTGTTTTGCGCTTTTTTTTAATTGAAACAGCCACATTTTTTGGCTTAAAAGAAAATTATAATATTTGAAAAGTGTAATAGTTTTTTTAAAATAAAAAATTTGAGATATATGTAATAAATATTTAGAAAAACTGCAATTCACATAAATATAGACCTAAAAAATAGAAGAAAAAAATCTGATAACTTATGTATGCAATCGAAAATAAATAATGAAAATAATTTTAATCCGTAGAGTAATGAAAATAATTAAGAAAATATAATTAGAGCTGGTAGTAAGTAATACGCGAGAGAGGAGAGGGGAGAGGAGAGAGGATGAGAGATATTAAGGCGAGAATTGAGACAAAAGTGCACAAGTGGAGGGCGGGCAGGTGAGATGAGTTGTGAGAAATTACGTTCCTTAACGACCTTCTCCTCGTCTCGCACTCGACGCGCTCGGTTGAGGAAGGAAGGAGACAGACAAATTAGTAAAAAAATATGAACCAAAATCAAACCAAATCACTCTGACTGTGTAGTGTGTATCCTTTGAACGGAGCGGTCAACGTTCCTCAAAATCACAGCAGAAGCTGCTGCTATTGCGTCTTGGAATCAATTTGTCGATAATCAATCATCAAAATCAATTATTGGAGTTATTAGTTAATAGCATCGGGTCGGTTGGTCAATCACTCGCTGACGTGATGTGATGAGTGCCGTTCGATTTCAATTACGTCGTCTGCTGCGGTCGTAACAAGAAGAAATAGATAGATGTTCTCGAGTAATTTGATAGGCTTCATTTTGGCTGTGGTCTCAAGTGCCTTCATTGGCTCCAGCTTTATCATCAAGAAGAAGGGCCTCCGCAAGGCCGGCGCCAACGGCGCTCGTGCTGGTATACCCTTCTTCCTTTACTATTATTCTTCTTCTCTTATTTGCTCTCTTTTTTTTCTCCCCCTATTTATTTATAACTGTTCATTCTTGTTATTTTTTTTCAGGTTCTGGGGGTTATGGTTATTTGTTAGAGCCGCTATGGTGGGTTGGAATGTTTACGAGTAAGTTTTCGAAGATAATTTATCATTTCTTGATTCAATTTTGCTTGTTGCCCAGAATGATGATTTGGCTCTTTATTATTTAACAGTGATAGTTGGAGAGATTGCCAATTTTGTAGCATACATTTACGCCCCTGCAGTCCTGGTGACTCCACTTGGTGCATTGAGTATCATCGTTAGGTGAACTTGATTTCTAATTTCTCTTTTAAGTACTTCTCATAATACTAGGGTGTTCAAACAAGTTTATCTGATGAATTATGAACTGTGTTTGCAAACGGGCAGTGCTGTTTTGGCACATTTCATGTTGAATGAGAAATTACAGAAAATGGGAATGTTGGGTTGTCTTTTATGCGTAGTGGGCTCTACAATGATTGTGCTTCATGCTCCTCTAGAGGAGTCTCTTAATTCGGTTCAAGAAATCTGGGTGTTAGCGACGCAACCCGGTATGCTGCTGATACCTTTGTTTATTTCAGTTATTGAACGCTCACTTTTTTGGTTCTTACCTTCTTCTTTTTTTTTTTAATTTCCTTCGGTGATTTTGTCTCCAGCATTTCTTTTGTATGTGGGCTCAGTGGTAGCCGTGGCACTAGTGTTGATATTGTATTGTGCTCCTCGATATGGCCAAACCAACATATTGATCTATATAGGAATTTGCTCTGTGATTGGCTCATTGACAGTTAGTACTTTTCATGGCTCTTGTTCTTCTCTTTCTGCTCTCTCCAAATTTTGGTTCATTCCTTTATTCTTGAAGATTGATATATTTTCTGGAAAAGGCATTTTTATATTGTTTATCTATTGACAATGACCAAGTGTTTTTTAATGTGTATTTCTTTCAGGTTATGAGTGTAAAAGCCATTGGCATTGCAATAAAGCTGACACTAGAGGGCTTGAACCAAGCCAAGTGCATTGAGACATGGATTTTTGCGATGGTTGCACTTACCTGTGTTATCACTCAATTAAATTATCTAAACATGGTTAGTGTCTTATGATACACTTACCTCTTGTTGTGGAAATTTTTTGTTCATAATAGAGCGGCATAAGCAATATTTTAGTGCTCCTATCAAGAAAAACACAGTATTCTAGTGTCACTGCTTGATAGTTAAATTGTCCATTTTATTCTACGTAATGCCTGTAATGAGGGGAGAGCACTATTTGTGCACAGAACATGTCAACTTCTTATCTTTTCTGTTTGGGTCAGTCAATTAGGAGCATTTCCTGTACCGTTTTGTGGGCTCTGTTTTTCTATTTTACTGTTTAGAAATGCTTGATCAGTATTTTTCCATGAAAACTTAGCCAAAAATGCTAAAAATTATTTGCTTTTTAATAATTTTGATATTCTATTATCTAATAAGCACAAAACAAACTTTTCTTATTACTCTGATCTCAACCAATGACATGTTTTTCTCGTTTATACCATTAATGAATGCAGCTATAGTTAGATTTTAATTGATGATAGCTTAGCCATTTGGGTCTGCAGGGCAAGAGTTAGTGAGCACATCTTTTATTTAGGCCAATTAACAGTGGGAACTCGTGCATTGAGCTTAGTCTTCTCCTGCATGGTCTTCGAGAGAGTCTTTAGAGGTATCTTGAAGGAGACTGTGTACATGAGTTTCTTAATTTGTTGGCTGATTAAGGGAGCCTGGAAGAGGCAAATATCGTAGATCTTACTTTTCAGTTATCTGGGTTATTTTCATTAAGTTGCTAGATCCACTTCTCTCTGTTCTTTCTTTGACTGATGAAGGTGTGTCAAAGTATGCATTCTTTGTAAGCATTTGCTTTCTCTCCTCTTTTCCTAATAAATGGAACTACACGAAATGGTGTCTCTGTTGAACAGGTCAAAATCAGTAAGTATTCATTCAACACAGTAATGAATTGAAAGGTGAAGAATTTTCTTCACTCCAATTTGGACACTTGTAAAATTGCATGGAGTATAATTTTGAACTTTAATCCTAGCAAATCAAATTCCAATCCAATTCTGAATATTTGTATGATTAATGGCTTTTAAACAATGCTCTTAAATCCAAAGTTTGCTTTATACACCCATGCTACTAGTGTCTGAGTTTTCTACTAGGGTGAAAAGGGACGGATTGGAACTGCATCCTATCTTTCCCCATTAATATGAATGTTCAAAGATTTAGATATAAATCCAGGGTGATCATCTTAACAACGTGTATTTGATATCACTAGAAATAAGATCCAGTTAGTTAAATAATTGCCTTGATCCAGTATCACCGATGTTTCTTTTAAGTGTATTTGCATTGGTTTTGGAGATTTTTTTTTTTAAAAAAAAAGAACCCTATGTTCAATTTCTGATCTTAGTTTCCTCGGAGTTGTTAAGGTGTTTTACAATTCAGCATTGCTCAACAGTATTCTGAGGAATTGAAATAGCTGACATGTTTCTTTGAAGTTCAAGGTCAACCGGGAACAAATTATTGTTTGGATTTCATCTTTTCTGGCACAAACATCATCTGGTAACATTTTGGCATGATTTCAGGCATTGGATACTTTCAACACAGCAGTTGTTTCTCCTATCTATTATGCCATGTTCACATCTTTTACTATTTTTGCCAGTGCAATAATGTTTAAGGTAACACTGCTATCACAC
The DNA here is from genome assembly GCF_022201045.2 of Citrus sinensis. Taxonomy (NCBI): domain Eukaryota; kingdom Viridiplantae; phylum Streptophyta; class Magnoliopsida; order Sapindales; family Rutaceae; genus Citrus; species Citrus sinensis. The sequence goes on along the minus strand of NC_068562.1, from coordinate 6,228,526 downwards.
AGTCATATAGATATTATAATATTTCGACAACTGTCCCTCATTATCTGTATCACAATGTTTTTGATATCATGTTTGATATCCATAGGATTATTCTGGTCAAAGTGCAAGCAGCATAGCGTCAGAGCTCTGTGGTTTTATCACCGTTTTATCTGGAACTTCTGTTTTGCACAGCACAAGAGAGCCAGATACACCCTTGATTACAGGTATATATATCTCCTGAGATTTTATGGACAAATCTTTGCTATGAAATCTTAGTGCTTTATATTTGCTTTAAAGCTTAATGAATTTGCCCTCTTAGTACTTTTAAAACACAAATACAAAGAAAATCCAGATTGAACTAAGGCTATTAATGACAATATATTTTGAAAAAAAAAAATTAGGTTATTCATCTTGACCCCACTCCCTTATTTGTGATTTTCAGCATCAGGTATATATCTACGATGTGTGACTAGCCTTGTAACCTCCATTTGATGGTTTTTCACAAATTTTTTTGTGTGGTGCCTTTGTATTGAAATCCTACATAGATTCCTATTAGCAACTACAGACTCTCTGTAAATGATAAAGAAAGAATGCAAAGTAAAGTTCACATTTGTTTTCCCAATCATGCAGATCTCTATACCCCGTTATCTCCCAAAGTATCATGGTACATTCAAGGCAATGGGGAGCTTTGGAAGAAGGATGAAGATGGGTCACATCCTAATATGATCACGATACGACCAGACTATTTCAAGTAAATTAAATATGTTTGAGATTTTGAGCATCAAAATTTTGAGTGTTGCACCCATCTCAAAAATTCGGGTTGCGAGTCCTTGTACACTTGTGCAGGTGAAAAGGCATGGTAAATTTTTGTCCACATTTTTTAATCCTTTTTTTTCCCTTCATCACTGTGTTAGATTAGATTATGTTACGGCCATTCGGTGCAAGGTCTTGTGGCCCATAACGACTGATTTGCTCATCTTGCCTTTGCATATATCTTTGTTATCCTTGTCTAAACATCCCTCCCTCTGTTTCCCCACAATTTAGCTGCATGTTTACTCTGTAAAAACAAAGTTCAATCTTAAAGCAAACCAATCCATGTAGGTCAGTTTATGTATCTTAATTCTTACATCTCTTCTTGAAGATTGGTAAAGTTTGTTGCTTTCAACTCCTGGTACAATATATCAGACGCTTTATTCTTGAATATTATTGACAGCCAGGTGAACATAATTCTTCAAAGGCGATCTCACTGCTAGTGCATGAATGTATAGTTGTGAAGAAATTGTAATCGCAGTTTATAGGCTACTAGTTTATGTAGGAGCCACGGTTATGAGATATTGAGATGGCTTTAGAATACGAGCCAGATTAGGATCTCTCTCTCTCTCTCTCTTTTTTTTTTTTTTTTTGAATTTCATCTTACTTCAATTTATCGTTTAAAAATATGAAAATTTCAATTTACTCTTAAAATATTGTTATTTTTATTGACGTTGACTTAGAAAAATATGAGAATGCTCATAATCCTAACTAACCAACAATTTTGTGTGGTTAAGAAGGATAATTTTATTTTGGCCCTTAAGATATGACATATTTCAAGTTAGATGACAAAAATAAATTTATTAATCAAAGCCCCCATAAAGAAAAAAAGAAGTAAAGATGTTTAAAAATTAAATCAATTTTTACTTATATTTTTATTGAATGCCATTTTAGTATTTTTTTCCCCAAACGTGGAGCTAAGGGATAAAATAGTAAAATAACTAATAATTTATAAATATTTAAGTATATCCAATATTTATCATTTTCTTAGAATAATATTTATCATTTGAATTCATTATTCTTATAAATAACTCCTTTTTAATTTATGATTAAAATGTTAAAAACGAAAAGTTATAATCTTTTAAAATAAACTTTGAAAAAAATTATTCCTGATTTGGGCTTTGAAATCTAATAAATTACCAACCATGCCATCCACTACGATTCATCCTTAATTAAAATTTAAAATTGCAGTTCAATTTCTTCTTCTTCTTTTTTGTTATCCAAGTTCTTTTTTTTTTATTCTTCATCTTCTTTTCCTTTTTTTTCTCTTGTTTGTCTTCTTTTTGCCTTTTCTTCTTATTTCTTCATTTTGTATACTTTTTCTTTGGTTTGTTTTTGTTTCGTTATCTTATTCTTTGTTCTTATGCTTCTTTCTTCTTCTTCTTCTTTACATCTATCTAATAAGGGGTAAAATGAAATTAATTCTTTATTCTTTATTTTTTATTTTCGGGTTAATTCTTTCACCTTCTTCTGTATATTTTTTCCTTTTTTTCATTTCCTACTTTCTTCTTCATCTTCTCCATGTTTCATTTTCTCCAAGCATCATAAAGCCACAGTAGCCACAGCAGCAACACACGGTGAAGATTCAGCGCCGCGTGATGGTGCACCAACGCCGCTATTCCAAATCTTGGGCCATCTTCTCCATTAAACAAACCTTATCTTCTTCCTAACTTCACAAGTAAAGCTAAAACCAAATTAATCATTGAAATCATCAACACCCATTTGCTTGAATTATCGTATGCTTGGCATGGCGGTGCACGACCATGGGCTTGCTTGGAATGGTCGGGCACGGCCATGGGTTTTGCTAGGCAATGAGCATGGTTTGAATGATATGTATTGTTAATTTGAGTGGGTTTTGCTTATTAAGGTTTCGATTGGAGTATTATGATGAAGACAGAGTCTTTCTCTAAGAATGAAATGAAGATTAGGTGTGCTAATTTTGGTTAAAATTCGTTTATTCGAGTTTGGATTTGAAAAAAAAAATTGATTCGTTTAATAAATAGGTGGATTCAATTCGTTTAAAAATTAATCGAATACGACTTTGAGGACATTGATTCATTTATTTATTTAGAATTCGTTCAATAAATAGGTTATAAATGAATCGAATACAATCCATTCATTTAAAATTCTATTATTGTTCGTTTAATTAAATTTCTTATTTATCCATAAATATTTATGGAAAAAATTTAAAGTTTAAAGGTTATTGTAGTAATTATAAAAGATAATAAGTTTGTATATTATAAGATGTTAAATTTGTGGTCTTTTTATATTTTATTTTGCTTAATTTTTTTATTAATAATAATGTTTTTATACAAATTCATATTTGATTCGATTCGTTTATTAACTCTACTAAACAAATTAAACGAATCAAATCGAATATTCATTTAATAAACAAATCAAATCAAAATCCTGAGATTTCAATTTGTTTAATAAATGAATCAAAGCCAAATCAGTAAAATTTTGACCTAATTCATTTACGATTCGATTCTAATACGATTCATTTATTTGTTTTGCCACCCCTAAATTGAAGACTATGATTATTGGACTTTGATTTGTAGAAATTAAGTTCCATTTTTAAATAGTAGATTCAAAGTGAGATTATAAAAAACAGATTTCAAAGTGGTTGTGGAGTTGTTAAAGTGTGTGAAAGAGGGGGTAAAGAAAAAATGAAAAAGAGGCGAAGAAGAAGATTAACAAAGAAGGGAACTATGAAGATGAAGAAGAAAGAAGGGAGAAAAAAAAATCTCCTTTTTTATAGTTTTTGAGATTTTGGTTTTTTGATTGTGTTATAGTCTCTAATTTTGATTATAATAACCTTGATTGATGTAGAGAATTATTTGATTTGATACAGAGAAGAAGAAGAAGAAAGAAGTAGAAGAACAAAAAATAAGAAAAAGAAACAAAGGTGAATGGAAGAAACGAAAAAAAAGGAGTACAAGATGAAGAAAAAGAAGACCAAGAATAAAAGAAAAAAGACTTTGGAAAAAAATTTTAATTAAGGATAAATTATAGTGGATGGCAGTTGGTACTTTATTAGATTTCGAAGCCCAAATTAGGAATAATTTTTTTTTCCAATAACTCGTTTCAAATTTTATTTTAAAAGATTATAATTTTTCATTTTTAACATTTTAATCATAAGTTAAAAAGGGTTTACTGTTCAAGATTCCTAAGAATAATGAATAAAAATGATAAATATTATTCTAGGAAAATGATAAATATTGGACATACTTAAATATTTATAAATTGTTAATTAATTTACTATTTTACCCCTTAGCTTCATGTTTGGGAAGAAAATATACTAAAATGGCTTTCAATAAAAAATTATTATTATTAAAAGTAAGTAAGATTAAAATTTATAACAAATGATATTAATAAAAAAGAAACCAATAAAAATTTGGGATTAGGATTAGAGGTTAAGGCTTCGGTCTTTGAATTTCTCTAAACTTTATATATTTTTTATTTTTTACTCCATTGAATTTATATTAGTAATGGAATGTCAATAAATTTTGTCTTTTGGATACTTTGAAGGGTAAAATGGTATTTTGGATGGTAAAAGTCAACTAATTGGTTAATGATTTATATTCCCAGAATATTTAAATTCAAGATAATAGTAAAAATTATTTTTTATTTTCATTATGGTGTTATTGTAAATAAAAATTTGTGATTATCATTTTTTATAAATTAAAATATAAGTAAAAAATTTTTTACTATTTTTTTCTATAGGGAGTTTTATTAATAAATTTATTTTTGTCATCTAAGTTGAAATAGGTTAGACCTTAAGGGGCGAAATAAAATTATCCTTATTAATCCTACAAAATTGTTAGTTAGTTAGGGTCAGGGGCATTCTTGTATTTTTTTAAATCAACATCAGTCAACCGTTGAAAATATTCTCGTATTTAGGGATAAATTAAAATTTTCATACTTTTCGAGGGTAAATTGAAGTATGTCAATCTAGTAGGAGTAGGATGAAATTTATCCTTTTTTAACCCTCTCTTCAACCTTTTTTTCCTTCATGAACTTTTTATATTTCAACGAAAACGATAACAACACCCCCTTTCACTAACAAAAAATTAAACTCGATCGTTGATTCAACAGTTAAAAGTATGCGGCTATTTGAACTCACTAAATTCTCTTTACATTTATTTTAAAAAATAAATTCATTATTAAATACGTACTTTACAATTGCACATTCTCTTTCTATTCTTACATTCTACAAACTAATTTGCTCTCTTTTGAATTCAATTTTTTAGTATTTCTTACTATATCGTGATCTCTATTTGATGCTTTCTATAAATGAGATTTTTTTTTTTATATTCATTAGGTTTTGTGTTTAGTAAAAATTAATTTCTTGATATTTATTAATTTCATGGCTTACAAAAATATGTTGATGTTCATTTTTAAATCGTAGGTTTTGCTCCTCTTATTAGTGATACTAGTTATATGCAACTAAAAATATATATTTGAATGAGTTTACAAGTATTTATGAAATTGAGAAGTAAAAGAGAAGAAATGGTTAATTAAGTAATTTTTGAAAAAATATTTAAATAATAAAATTCTTAATTCAAAAGAAGGTATAAAGAGAAAATTAGTGGGTTCAAGTAGCCCCACCCTAAAAATACACATTAAAACTTTAAATGACAATTTTAACCCTGACCTTGGATGAATCCATGTCTTATAAAGATTCATCTGCCCATTAAAACTTTGGGTAATTGTGTGTAAAACGAGAACAAGGAGTATTAAGGACTGTTTTGAACTCTTGATAGGCTCTCCTCGGACATATCCATGGTTAACTATAGCTAATGGGCCGTGTCGGCCCACCAACTATCGGCCCACAAGGGCTCGTGGGCCGTGCCGTGCCGTGCCTACCTTTTTTTCGGTTGAGCCCAGCACGGCCCACGGCACGAGCCCGCTCGTGTCGTGCCCAAAAAAAGCCTGCCAATTTTTTTTTTTAATGTGCTTAAAAAAGTCCACGTGTCTGACGTGCTTTATTCAAGCCCACGTTTGGTGGGCCGTACCGTGTCATGCCTATCTTTTTTTCAGTTGAGCCCAGCACGGTCCACGGCACGAGCCCGCTCGTGCCATGCCCAAAAAAAGCTAGCCAACTTTTTTTTTTTAACGTGCTTAAAAAAGCCCATGTGTCTGACGTGCTTTTTAAAGCCCACCAACAACAACAACAACATAATAATAATAATAATAATAATAATAATAATAATAATATTCATAATCATAATCATATTAATTTTTATTAAAAGAGCAATTAACATTTTATTATTAGTTTATCACAATTTCACAACTATATATTTTATTTCACAATAATCAATCATAATTCATAACACAACAATACATAAATTTAATTAAATTTAATTCCATAGATCATAATAATAATTAATTAAAATTAAAAATACAATCCTCGAATAATCATTACAATAATTCATAACTACGAAATATTAATATAACAAATCATAGGTCACAACTTACAAGTTACAACTACGAAACGCGAACTACGACCAATTGACAAATAACAAGCACGAAAAATTATAAACATAAATAAATAATTAAATAAATATCATAAATAAAATTAAATATCATAAATAACATTATTCATTTATTAAATATCATAAATAACATTATTCATTTAATAAATATCATAAATAAAATTATGATATTTATAATTTTATTTATTAAAATCATGATATTTACTTATTCATTTAATAAATTATAAACATAAAAATTAGAATATTTATTTAAACTAAGATTTAATGATTTAAATTAATTTTTAAAAGTCTATGCTAAAAAATATATTAAAACATTTAATTTCAAGATATTTTACTTTAATTTCATAACATTTTATATTTATTTTTTGTTAAAAAAATTTACTTAGATATATTTTGGCCCACGTGCTATTGATGGCCCACGGGCCGCGTGCTAGCCCACCAATTAACCGTGTTTATTACGTGCTTTTTCGCGTGCCGTGCTTTGGCCCATCTCTAATTGTGCCGTGCTTTGGCTCATCTCTAATCGTGCCGTGCTTTAAGGCCTGCGTGCTTAAAATTCTAGGCCTGGCACGGCCCACGTGCGTGCCGTGCCGTGCCTCGTGCGTCACCGAAACGTGCTCGTGCTGTGCCGTGCCGTACGGACACGTGCTCGTGCTGCCGTGCCACGTGCCGCCCGGCCCATTGGCCATCTTTATCCATGGTTACGAAGCATTGTCATGATCTCATCCCAGCGGCTTGCTAATTGCTGTTGCGACAGGTTTTTATACTCAAATAAAACTTGACACGTGTCCACCTACGTGTTATTATATTCCAACAGTGATATCAAAACCTACGACGCAGTGACGTGATAAAATAGCAAGCATTCATTTTCTAAAGCGAATATAGGCACCCCAATTCTTTTACAACAAGACAATAGTTGACAAATGATAGTGATGGAGGGATCTAGTAAGCCAGCAATGAAGTGTTTCACCTTCAAGAAGAATTGAATCGGTCACCCCCTTTAGCTGGAATGAGAGAGAATGTTTCATCGTTATTTGCTAAATGTCAAATGAAATCTGAGAAACTTTGGCATGGCAACTTGCATATTTAATTCGGAGCTCATTTCCATAGATAATTTCAACTTCAATTAGGTCGCCCTCACTCCTCCATCAAAAGAAAAGACAAAATTAATTAATTATTAACCCTCCCTTCAATTATTTAATTATATACACATATTACTGCTATTATTTTTATTCGTTTAATTCTTTTTACTTTTTTGGGTCTTCTCCTCTCATGTGGTCACCTTATTCCGTTTCTCCGAAGACGTAGAAAATTAAGCCTTAAAAAATCGAATGTCAATTTATGAGAGGGTGCAAGTCTCTCTCTCCCACTCCCTCTCTCCTCCTTCAATATTTTAGATAAAAATGGTTCTCATTTTGCCCCTAATATTATTTACCAGTGATGGATATAGATAGATCGTTCGAAATTGCCATAAAAAGGAGCAACAACGCTAGCTATTACAGCTAATAATCAACTAATACAAAAAAAGAAAGCAACTAATACAAAATGAAATTAATCCAGTTTTGCCTTTTTTTCAGCACCAATTATCTTACCTTCAGAAATGCAATCGGTATGGTTATTCAAAATGCAAATGTGCCGTGATATTCGAGTCACTTGTAACACCCCAGACCAAAACAACAGTTTCGATCAATTTATTTTATTATGATAAGATGGTAGTTAAGCGTGGTATTACTCTTAATTGAAGTTAGGATTAAATCAGATTATATTCAGTGAATTGATTTATATCTTCTCATAAATAAAATCCCCTGTTAAACAATTAAGTACGGAATATTCCAATTGAGTTCCTCAGCTGCCTAACCCTAATTTTGTGAGATCCGGTTCTCACTCACATAAATGATGCTGGATTCATTCTATTATGTGGAATCTAAAAAGATTCATGTGGTGCCAGTTGTCTCATCTAGTCAGTCAACTTAGCTAGTTAATAACTCAAATAAACCGCCCATCAGAGTCTTATTCCCTTCCCTCGTTAAAGCCTAAACCTTTCATCTCCTGACAGCCATTTGATACTAGATACAGTAAATCACTGATCCATAACCATAACCACACAAGTTTACAACTACATGCTCTCTATAACAGCCTGTACAAAAAGAGACAAAGTACAAGAGCAAGCAATAGTATATAATAAGTGCAATAGCAATGGCTGCTGCTGCTGTTCCCCCGAACCCGGTCCCAATCGCCTACCAAGGTGGCACCTCGGCAGCAGTACCGGACTGGCTAAACAAAGGCGACAACGCATGGCAGATGATCTCAGCAACACTCGTGGGTCTCCAAAGCGTCCCGGGGCTCGTGATCCTCTACGGCAGCATCGTCAAGAAGAAATGGGCAGTCAACTCAGCTTTCATGGCCCTTTACGCCTTCGCGGCCGTCGTCATTTGTTGGGCCACCTGGGCTTACAAAATGTCCTTCGGTGACAAACTCTTGCCCTTCTGGGGCAAAGCCGGACCTGCCTTGGGACAGAAGTTTCTCATCAAACAATCCGCCCTCCCCGAGACTACGCAGTTCCACGACGACGGTTCCGTTGAAACGGCAATGGTCTTGCCGTTTTATCCCATGGCTTCCATGGTTTGGTTCCAGTGCGTGTTTGCTGCCATTACGTTGGTTATACTGGCCGGGTCCGTGCTGGGGAGAATGAATATTAAGGCTTGGATGGCGTTTGTGCCGCTTTGGCTTACGTTTTCGTACACGGTTGGGGCGTTCAGCCTGTGGGGTGGTGGTTTCTTGTTTCACTGGGGCGTCATGGACTACTCCGGTGGCTACGTTATTCACCTCTCCTCTGGGATTGCCGGCTTCACTGCCGCTTACTGGGTTTGTTTGTTTGCTAAATTAATCTTGACTAATTAACGACTTGCAAATTAATTAATTGTGATTAATTATTTTGAAATGATGGAGATTACTGATGTGATGTGGGCATTGGCAGGTGGGGCCAAGATCAACAAAGGACAGAGAGAGATTTCCACCAAATAACGTAATAATGATGCTAGCAGGGGCGGGGTTGCTGTGGATGGGATGGGCTGGTTTCAACGGTGGAGATCCGTACACGGCGAATATCGACTCATCAATGGCCGTCCTTAACACCAACATTTGCGCGGCAACAAGTCTTCTTGTTTGGACTTGGCTCGATGTAATTTTCTTCAAGAAACCTTCTGTTATTGGCGCTGTTCAGGGCATGATCACTGGCCTCGTTTGCATTACACCTGGCGCAGGTCTACTTTGCCCTCCACTAGCCTGCATCTGCATACATCCTTATACAATATTTAGTCAATGAAATCTCAATTATTCTTTCTTAAAGCTCTAACCATATAAAATAATTGCGAAAGAAAAATGGGAAATAAATAGTCAAAACTTGGAAGCACTGCATAATCAACTTCCACATTCATTATTGCCAAAAATGTCCTCTAACATATGCATTAGATATCCAATAGAAAGTATCAATACTGAATAAAAATCCTCTCCTGATTTGAGTTCTCATGAGCTTTTAAAGATCTTGTACTATGTGTTTTTAGTGATAATGTATGTGTAAAATTTAACTTCTTTATTTTTTTATTTATTGACTAACAATCACTAACATATATTTTTACTCAGGAGGAGATCGGATCAGGAAAAAATCCTGATCCATCAATACTGCTCTTAATGCACTCATTTTTGTTCTTCTTGTTTATCTACATTTTAATATCCATTTTAATGATGTTGGAGTCTTTATTAACAAATGAGAAGTGAAAATGCTATGATACTGATGGAGTTGTCTTGTTTCGAGAGAAAAATTTTAGAACACTTTCTTTCCTTCAAGGTAATTAATTTTTTGTCGACTACGAATGTTTTTAGGCTAAAATTGATAATGACCCGCAATCTTTGGTTATTTGCTTAGTTCCAAAAAATTTGTGCTTTCAATAGTACATTTTTTTTTTCCAACTTATATTTTGAAATCATCCATTTATACAAGTTTTGCAAAGTAAAACATTATTTTATGTTCAAATGTATTCGGTTGGCTTGAGTTGCAAATCATATGATATTAATTAATTTATGTGAATTTTAATTAATCAGGTCTTGTTCAAGGATGGGCTGCTATAGTAATGGGAATTCTATCAGGGAGCGTGCCGTGGTTCACTATGATGTTCATACACAAAAGATGGACACTTCTCCAGAAAATCGACGACACACTCAGCGTGTTCCACACCCACGCCGTCGCCGGCCTCCTCGGCGGCGTCCTAACCGGCCTCTTCGCAGAACCAAAGCTATGCTCACTCTTCTTGCCCGTCACAAACTCAAGGGGAGGCGTCTACGGAGGCTCCGGAGGAATTCAAATCCTGAAACAATTAGCAGGCGCTGCCTTCATCATCGGTTGGAATGTAGTGGTCACATCAATCATCTGTGTCATTATAAACAAGGTGATCCCGTTGCGTATGACTGAGGAGCAGTTGTTGATCGGAGATGATGCTGTGCATGGCGAAGAGGCGTACGCATTGTGGGGTGATGGCGAGAAGTATGATTCCACCAAGCATGGCTTCTATTATGATGATACAACTCACCTTAATAAGACTACTACTTTAAGCAGTGGTGCTACCCAGGTGGTTTAATTAGTGACTTGAATATGTCTGTTGTATAATGTTGCCTTGGGAACGACGAAACTAAACTGATGAATTTATTTGTCTGGTGGATAGTTGTTTGAATACCGTGTGCTAATTAATCAATTTGCCTTATTTTACTTGACAGTATGTGAATTTACATAATTCTATTACAAAAAATATTTAAAAAAAAAGAAGAATCTCAAAGCTCTTTAGCTAATTCACTTCTTTCTTTCAGATTAACCAAACAGAATACTTTGAAATAAAATAAAAGAAACGCAACAGTGTTCTGTTTTTGGGGATCGCAGGACCCACGAAATTGAAATCAATTTGCCTTATTTTACTTGACAGTATGTAATAGAATCGATTAAGTTAAAGTCGTATGATATTTCTTTCGACTGCCAAATTTCTTTCTTGCAATTTGCAAAGTCAACAACCAATCATGCTGCATCGGGCTACTGAAGGCCTAAAATTTTTGGCCTCATGCCTTTTCTTTTTTTCACGTTAATATTATAATTAGATTATAACTCACATTATATGAAACTACTATTAATATTTATAAATCAAATTATTATTAAGACTGATTTACATTAAATCTTATGAAATATTATCTAAATTTTTTACTCTTTCTAATATTTAAAGAATGTCTACTTCATTCACATTTAATAAAGGAGAAGATTATATTTAGTCAATTATTTAATAATTAAGAAAAGACTAAATTTCCCTATAATACTATTATGGAGATCGAATAGTTGCTCTCATAGTGATCTAACGTTAAACTCAACCAATGGACCTTTGACCCAGTGGTAGAGCTCTTACACTTGCAATGTTGATTATATTATGGAGGTTAAGTTTCAGTCATTCCTCAATTATCAAAAATTGAATAGAGACAGTCTCTCACTCATGAAACGTGAGTGGAGCGAACACCCTTTTAATATTAGAAAGGATAAGAAGATCAATATATACGTTATGAGGAAGTTCCAATTGTATAATTTAATTATAAATATCAATTGTAATATTTGAAGTAATAATAGTAACGTCCTGTATAATAATATTAAAAGAAAAAAAGGTTAAACTCTGGCTCTAGGGTCCAGGCTATTTTTTGGAAGGGGTAATTTTGAAATTTTAGCAACAAAGTGGCCGGAGAACATTGTAATTAGCAGATATTATGAGGACTGAATGTAAATAGAGAATTTGTATCGGTTCTATATTAATTCGTTTTGCATCCCACAACGAGGGGACGAAAGAGAGAGGCGGGGAGAGAGAGAGAACGTGAGAACTTTCTACGTCGCAAGGGGAAAAAAAATAAAAATAAAAATCAACAAAGAACAGCTAGCTGTTTCTATTTTCGCCTCCACAAAACTCTCCATGCATTTCGCTTAACACACTTTGTTCTTCTTCTTCACTGTAAGATTTCTCTTTAATATGACCTTTACTTTGACTGCTTATTATTTCAATGCGGTTACAGGAAAAATATACATATGTTAATCGTGGCGGGAACCAATTTTTGGACACTAATGTCGGTAACTTTGATTTAATTTGTTGAATGCAATTGAAGGATCCTATAGCGTTCAATGTTCATTTCTTTGTTGTACGTATGTAGCATTGCTGGTGGACTGACTCGTCATTGATTGCTTGTTCATGTGACGATTTCAATTTCGTGGGTCCTGCGATCCCCAAAAACAGAACACTGTTGGGTTTCTTTTATTTTATTTCGAAGTATTCTGTTTGGTTAATCTGAAAGAAAGAAATGAAATAGCTAAAGAGCTTTGATTCTTCTTCTTTTTTTTAATATTTTTTGTATTTTGAATGAACAAGAAAAAAAGAGAGGTCTTTTGGTCGAGTCAAAGAGAAGGCAGGCATCTAGGGTTTCTGTTTTCTGCTACTTTTACTAAATCTGTTTAAATTCTGATTGCATTTGCATGGTTTAAATTGCACTTGGTAAAAAGTTAGCTACATTTTCGGAAACATCTTTATTTTGTAGCTATTGATTTTTGTTAACTGAAATTGGTTTTGTTGTTCATTCTTGTTTTGGGGTTTTTGTATTGACATATGCATTGCTTGTAATTCTTGAAGTTGACTTAAGCATTTGTTATAATTGCTGAATTATTCATGTGCATTTCTTGAACATGCTGTTGCTGTATTTGTTACAGGAATGTAATTGTTGATATTGGGTTTGCATCTATTTGTAGGTTTTTTTCTACAGGTGATTTCTTGGGTGGGTTTCTACCATGCCTTTGTTGAAAAGGAAGTCTTTTAGTTTGGTGGAACCCCCTCAAGATTTGGAGCCGCATGAGCTCGTATACCAAGTTCGCTTTACAAAAGAGATTTTTCGGAACTATCAGTATCCTTCTTCTGATATTCTTGATAGTTATTGTCAATTATTATTTGGAATTTGGCTGTTGATATGACTATTTTGACTTGATATGTTGATTTGATGTTCTGCTGTTTGTTCTCTAAGATAATTATATCATATCAAACTAAGTAATTATCATGGATTGTGTGGGTGGAGCCTTTTTGCTATAAGTGGTGAAAGTTCACTTTCTTTTGTGTTTATACAGCTTCGCTGAATGGAGCAATATCATTTGTTTGTTGTTCTTGACATGGACCAGCGAGTATTTGAACAGGGTAAATTTATATCGGAACAGGGTTTGGATGTGTAAATCTACCGGAAAAACTAATTTGACCTATGAAGAGGCCTTGGTGTCAGAAAAGCATGCATTGGAGAAGCTTCAAGAGCTTCCCAAAGAGCTAGTGGCACCTGCTCTGCGTATCATCCAATTTAGTAAGAATTTCCTCCCCATGTGATTGATGGATATCTAGGTTTGCTATATAACCTGTTATATTGAAGTTTTATTACAGTTTTTTGTTGCCACATTGAGTTACATAGTAGTCTGGGAATAAAGTACTGAGGTGAGATATCTGTTTGTTCTATAAACCTTGGATTTGAAAAGTCTATTTTCCCATTTTCAGTGGTTTATTTACCAGTTTAATAATGGTTTTTGGGCATTGGTTTATATAACCTTGGGCTTAGATTCAAAAGGAAAAAAAATTTAAAATTGGACTTGCTTATAGATTATGTTTGCAAGTAAGGCGCATCTAGATTGATGTACCTTTCTTCTTTCTTTGTAAAATTTCGTCTGAGTTATTGTTTGTATCGGTAATATTGATTGCAATGAACTGGTATATAAATCATATAACCTATGAGCGAGGTTTGTTATTGGTGGATCTTTTTGCTTCTTATAACTACTTTTTGATCCATATGAAATCCTTCACAGATATCATGGAATTGTATCACATTATGAGTGTGGAGGGTTTGAGGGATGGAAGAGAGTAACATCTATTTTTTGTAGTCCATAGGTCCAACGGGCCTTAAGTGTGCCCAAAACACACGCACAGAATAGACATAAAAGTTGTTTGGTGTTCAATGAAATTGTTTAACCAATCACAATGAAAAGGTGGGTTGGTGCAAAGCAATACCTTAGAAGAAAGTAGCTGTAGACATGATTGTTAAAATCTTATTGCCTTGTGGATTTTTGGACTTGTTGCTAAGTGTGTTGATTTTATGTATCATATCTCTCATAACTTTCAGGTTTCCAGTTCACTTGAAATTTCAATATGCAGGCATTTCTGTATAATTTATCAAATAGCTATCTGGCAGGTATGCTTTCCTTGAAAGATCTGGCTGATACAATCGCTACAAATTTAGAGGAACGCTTGTATGTCGGATCTGAATATTATGGAAGGAAGGATAGTGGTGTGCATCTATGCAAAATATTAAAAGTTGTGAAGGCAGATAACAAAATTACCAAATATGAGGTAGTTTGGCTTGACAAAAACAAGAAAACTACGGAAAATGGCTTGTTAGATGGAGAAAATCTCGTAAAGAAGAAGTTGCCTTTTAGTAGAAATATTTTGAAGTCTTTTATTCGGCAGTCCACTTACCGGAGTTTCCCTTGGGTGCTTCATGAGAAATTGGCACGAAAACATGATATCTCAATTGATCCCCCACAAGAGTTAAGGAGCAAAATTTCCTTCCAAAACGGACTAGTAGTCTGCAAGAAGCGAAAGAAAAATGAAGTAAGAAACAATATCAGTGTTACTTATATAGTTTCAATTTTGATTGCTAATGGATTAAGTTCATGAAATAATGTTTTGTCTTATGATTTTCAAATTTAGGAAATGAAAGAAGAATCTGGAAACTGTAAATGTAACAAAGTAGGAAGTGACAAACTGGAAGGTAAATCTATGGAAAAGAGTAATAAGGTTTCTTTTTGCTTCAGTATACAAATGATCTTTTTTATATTACTATTTAGTCAAATTGGTTGCTTGAAGCACATCTCTGTATTGGCATTTTCTTTCTGTCTAGAATACGTGGCTTTATAAGTTATAGTAGGTTGTGAGACTGTTAATTTCTAATTGAAGGCTCACTCTGTAACTCCCTTGATTTGTAGATGATGATCACCAGAGGGAAGAACCTATCAAATATCCAGTTGATGACCTGTTGGTGCAGCCTAGTGCAGACGATCCAGTTTTCAGTGATCGCCCCTTGCCTTCTAGGGACTTCAGTGTCCCAATGGAATGTGTTGGGGATCTTCTGATGGTCTGGGATTTTTGTACTTCTTTTAGTAGGACGCTGCACTTGTGGCCATTTTCTCTTGAAGACTTTGAAAATGTTGTCTGCCATAAAGAAAGTAATTTGGCTCTCATTGTGGAATCGCATTCAGCTCTTTTGCGGTTGCTCATAAAAGACAATCGTAAACATTTTTGGCATATGAAGAACAAAAAGCGAAAGGTAGGCCAAACTTTTCACTCGTCACGAAAGTGTATTTTGTTAAGATTTTCCTTTTGTGGTTCATTTTTCATTCTCATAATTGATATTGTTTCTTCTGATCCCTCATGGAAGTGTTCATGTGCTCGTAGTGATGCTTGATATAGTATGTCCTGATGATCTCTCTCTCCCTTTGTCAGATTACACTAGTCAATTGGGCGGAGTATCTGTGTGATTTCCTGGAGATTATCAAGATTCCTGAATTATGCTCGAATATGACAACCATTAAGCGGGGTCATTATGGTCTTTTAGATGCTAATATTAAATTGAGAATCTTAAAGGAATTGGTGAATCAAGCCTTTGAAACAGATGTTTTTAGGGATAAGATAGATGAGCATATCAATCAGCGACGAGCACTTGGAGCCACCAGAAGAGAAGAAGCATTGGAAGCAGCTAGAAAGGAAAGAGAAGCGAAGGAACAGTTGAAAATTCAGAATGGCCATACCTCGGAGAGTGCAAAAAGCAACATGCATGAATCTTCAGAGAATAATTATAGCGGAGAAAATGGGGAAATAGCAGAGAAGAGTATTGCAGAAATCATTGCATCTCAACCGAAGAATCTTCTGTAAGAAATATAGTAGTGCTAAATGAAACCAGCCTTCCTTCTGCCTTTAGTTCTTTAAGCACCCTTTTGTTATCTCAATATTATCTTTTATTGAAGTGACTAAAAGAGATAGAGGTTTAAGAACACTGACAGATGATCCTTTTTAAATGTCTAACCACCTAAACTCTCTCTGTTCTTCTAAAACCTAACTTGCCATAATGTTTTTGACAAATATAGACCTTTCAAAGTGATCTAAGATAAATGGTTGCATTCAACGTAACAACATTATGTCCAGAAGAGTAAGGACCAACAAGGCTGTTTCAGTCCACTACTCAATATTTTGAATATGTGTAGTTTTGACTTGCTGAATGGAGTTGTTTATTTGAAGACAAGTAAAAAGGAAAAACCAAGTAAAAGAAAAATTTATAAATGGTCTGAGTGTGCTTAATAATCAGTGAATATCGGGTGGTTAGAAAGTTAATGGAGAACATGTTGTACCACTCTTTTGTATGTTAGAATAACATTCTTAATGAAGACATAGTTTGACTTGAATCTTAAAATTTTGTGACAGCGAGAATAAGCATTTGGATGCCTCAAAGAAGATGGCCGAAAGGCAGAATGTGGATGTGGAAGTACAAGAAGTAAATGGAAAACAGTTATCCGGGAAGGAATTATTAAAACAGATGGGCGATGACAAAAAGGAAGCAACAGAACCGAGGAGTAAAGATCAGAGGGTTCAATTCTCTCTCTTTCTTATATGTGAAGTTTGTTTCTGTCTGTGTCTTTGTATTTCACTTCATTAATCTTTTGTTGACATTTTTAATGTATCAGAGAGAATATTTTGAACGGGAGATGGATAAACGGGTCATACGTACCAACCCTTTGGGTAAAGACAGGCATTATAATAGGTACTGGTGGTTTAGACGTGATGGGAGAATATTTGTAGAGAGCTCTGATTCCAAGCAGTGGGGTTACTATAGCTCCAAGGAAGAGGTAATAACAGCTGAATAGCTGCCATGTTGGTTTTCTTGATATTTACTAACTCCCTATTGACATCTGAAAACAGCTTGATGCATTGATGGGTTCTCTGAATTGCAAGGGTGAGAGAGAAAGGGCCCTTCATAAGCAACTAGGAAAGTTCTATGCCAAAATGAGGTGAGCTGGTTCATTTTAGCAATGATAGGGTTTGTCATGGAGTACCTTCACCTTCTTTTACATTTTCGAGCTCCATTTTCTTCTAGTTGAATATATATATGGCATTTGTTCGATGCAAGGGATATTAAGATTGTTGAACCTTTTATTGATTGGCAATTTTGTAATGGATAAATGATTTTAGCAGACCAAACACAATTTATACCGTTTAAGGTAGAATGATGCTTAAATGCAATGTAAGAAGGCAGATCTTTTCTCTATTGGTGTTTGTGTGGTAGGGTTGGGCCAGCCAATCAATTTCTGTGTGGCTGTTGGTACACCTTGAAAACGGCTGGTATAGTTTTCTGTCATCATTTTGATTCCTCTTTCAGTGAGTCAGAATTTTTATAAGTTTTCAAGTTGGTTTCAATCAATTGGTGAATATCATATGATTCATGCGTAAACTGATTATACAACTAGAACTATGATAACTTTTTTTCCTCAAGGGTAGTAGTTTTACTTTACTATTAATATTTGTTAAAACACTGTTAACATTTGTATTGGTGATGCTTTTCCTAAAAATGTTTCTACAGCTCTGAATTTGAAAAGAGATCAAAGAGCTTTGTTGGAAAGATTGCATCGGAGGAGGCTGTGCTCCGGAGATCTACACGGGTGCGGGCAACACCAGGGGTAAATCCTGCTAATGCTTTCCTCAGATATGTCAACAAGTGGAAGCAAGACTAAAATGGAGGCTGACTATTTGAGTTTGATGGTTAATTTCCATCTAATTTAGATTAGGTACCAAGTTAAGAAAAGAAATGCGTATTTTGTTGGTCTGAAAATCTGGAGTAGAGGGAGATTTGGGTGCCCAGATGGGGCAGTTTTTTTATATCCACTCGTCTGGAGGTTTGCAATCATGAGCTAGTGCTTCACCCCCGGGTTTTCATAGACGAACATATTTCACATTCTTTCATTGTTTTTCCGGATTGGTGGCAACACAGATATCAAATTTTACAATTTTTTGTTCTACCCCATGAGAAGATTGACTGTTGCCAATCTTTGGAAGAGATTTTTTTTCTAAAGATAAATTCTACCTTTGAATATGTATGCCTCCATATCCTCTTAAATGTAAGATTACATTGGAGAAACGATGAAAATATATCTCCTAGACATCTACCATATGTTCTGTTAAACAAGTTGATAAATCCATAAGCTGGCTTAAATTATAATGAAAGGATTTACTCAAGCATACTCTACTATAAGGGTAAAGCAGAAGGCTAGTCATCTGATTCTGGTGAAAGGTACAGCAACATAAAATGAGCAACAGTAAATTTCCACTTTCTTCAGAAATCAAAGTGCCATTAATATCAGTGGCTTCGCTCAATTCTATTAAAACAAAGATTTTGTTTTCCTGGAGTAGTCTGGCACAAAAGCGAAGAACTACATTATCTCAACAACAGCACGACTGAGAATATTTCCCTTACATTATCTCAACAACAGCACGACTGAGAATATTTCCCTTATTGAGATCTTCGTAAGCTTTGTTAGCGTCCTCGAATTTGTATTTTCTTGTAACGGCATTGGCGAGATTGAATATACCTGACTCTGCGAGTTTGACCAACTTGGGAAGATCTTGTCTTGCTCTTCCTCCATAGGATCCAATGACTTGTATCTGCACCAGGGGAGCATTGCTACAAAGGTCAGAGTTGCTAACATGGAACACGATAGTCATCCTAAAATTATGCGGAGCAAATTGTATAACATTTAATATGATATAAGCCAGACACAAATACTAAGTGGTTTAAATATGCAAAGCTACTCCGTCAAAGAAAGGTCATTAATGAAGGGTCAATATGAGATAACACTGAGTTCTAAGATGTATGTTAAGACTCACATCGCCAAGGTCTGATAAAGCTTATGCTTCTCTCACCTCAGCTCCTAACATACTTATGAAACAGAGAGAGAGAGAGTTCATTTCTGAAGACTCACATCGCCAAGGTCTGATAAAGCTTATGCTTCTCTCACCTCAGCTCCTAACATACTATGAAACAGAGAGAGAGAGAGTTCATTTCTTAAGATCTTCTAATTATACACCAGAAAGCTAAAAAAGTGTGAGCTTCATAAAAGAACAAAACTTAAAAAAAGAAAAAAATTCCAGAAGTGGTATTTTTGCCCTTCTATCCCTGCAGACTGCAATGGCTCCATCTCCATCTACACTGGAAGATAGAAGAAGGATATTACAGTTTTCATTTTCAATTCTTTACAACGTGCATAAGTATCGAACTTCACTTCAGTATAATGGTTCATTGAACAGATCAGCTTTATTTAATACATTTACTTTTATTCTATCTTTTAGTTTCTCAATGTTTTTCTTCCTACTATTCAAGTGAATCTTAATTCCCATACCTGGGGAAGGAAAAACTGAAACAAGATAATAGCTGTGGCTCAAAGAAATCAAAATATAGACTGTTGATTCTATCAAATTGCTTAATGACAACAAAATGTATACCTTTCTACGAACAAGACGATTTATATCCACCTCCCCAACTGCACCAGATTGTGCAAGTCCAATCATCACAGCTTTGCCTCCATCTTTCACACTCTGTACACACTGCAAAAATGTCTGAGGTTTTCCCAAGGCTTCCACAGCTATGTCTACACCCATTCCTCCGGTTATTTCCTACCCCCAAAAAAAAAAAAGGACAGAGACACTAAGTGAAAAGGCTTTTCTCTCAGTTAATTGCTCTAAACTTATGGCGAACAACCATTAATCCCAAAACCTTTTTAAAAGGAATAGGCAACAATAGTGTTCATCAGAATTATTATCATCTAAAAGAAACAATATTCTTAACAGTACAGAGAAAGAAGGAAGTCATTAACAGAAAAGGAGGAAAACTAAGACAAACATTATACAGAAACAATAATATCAAGTGTAAAAAATATATACTGTTGTTAAGGAGAGAGTGAGAACAGCTATAACTGTGGTGTTAAGAGCAGCAAGACCAGTATGACATAATAACAGTCCAATGGGGAAAATGAAGCTAATATCAACGATTCCCCTTTACAATGAACAAAATGGAACATAAATAGAATGAAATGTATGCAAGCAAGAGTTAAAGGCATAAGTGGTTGTTTGAAGTCCACTGGATAATTTCTAATAAATCTTGGAAACAGAGATATTTAACTAGTTTATTAAGAGAGAGTGAAAATGCATAAGCCTCCATGGGCCTAGATTTATGCAGTTCATCAGACAATTTTAAGTGAGATGCTTCAGAAAAGTGTACAAATGAGGCAAGTATGGTCATTTTTGAAAAGTGGTACTTTCTTATTTAATTAAAAACCTAAAAAGATGTAATAAGCACTGAAGCACATACCCTAATCTTTTCAATAGCATCTTCTTGAATAGCATTTACAGTGTGAGTGGCACCAAATGTCTTAGCCTTCTGCAGTTTTTCATCATGAACATCCACAGCAATAATATCAGACGCACCAAATGCTCTTGCTATCTGCAAACAACTGGAGCATATGATGTAGTCTAATTATGTTGGAGGTGGCCCAATTAAAACCCATCAAAAGATGAACTGAACTCCTGAAGTAACTATCCGTTCAATTTTGACAACTCTTCTACTCCAACATGTAAAATCAATTATAGTATGTGTGTATATATATATCTATATCTATATCTATATATATATATATTGTTTACCTTGACCCTACTCCGCCTACTCCAATCACAGCAACAGAATCACCTGCACGCACCTCTGCTGCGTGGGCCATAGCACCATAAGCAGTAAAAACAGCACATCCTAAAATTGCAGACTCTTTGTATGGTAACGAGTCTGGTAAAACAGACAACGCATTTGCTGGCACGACACAATATTCAGCCATGCCTCCCATACTATACATGAACACTGGTTTTCCTACAAGATGCGACATATCATTAACAATTCAACCTGGATGCGTATATTACAAAGACAATACCAGAGAGATGGATGATTTATCGGTGTAAACAAGGTAGAGGAACCACACGCACACACACACACCCTCTCTAGTATTTATAGAAAGTGAGTAGCAACTTGTGCATGGATGTTAGACAAAATGTTTGGTTTAAAGCGATCAAAGAAAAGGTTGGTTTTGCGTGCCCACATGTCAAATTATAGTCAAACAATCAGGAGTTCTAACAGTGTAAAACAAAGCATCGGCACAACTTATAAGCACATAACAGAAAAAAGAAATAATAATTTACAGAATTATTTTTTTCTCTTAAATACCACTATTGCGGAGGAACAGCCGAGTTTCACCATCATAAAGAGTTCCTTTAGCCCGGTTATAAGCAAAGAAATCTTCGCATAAATCATCATGGCCCTATTATTCAATGAAAAAGTCAATGCTATCAGCCCAATAGTTTGCTATCTATTCTCCCCCTACGAAAATGTCAAAAATTAAAAGCAATCCTAAAAAAATATTCATGATAACACATAGACTATCCAACCATCACCTTAGAACAGAAGGAACAGTTGCCGCAAGGCATGATAAAAGCTCCGACAACACGAGACCCAACCGGTAGTCTGAAAATACAAGTAGTAAATCTGAAGATTAATAATCAAAGAATATTGTTGGTCTTATTATAAGAAAAATAAAAAAGCTAAAAAATCTGAAAACCTTTGAATGGTTTTATTATCAGTGTGGGGACCGTGTTCAACAACCTCCCCGGTAATCTCATGACCCACGACGCATGGATTTGAAAACGGAATTTCGCCTTTAATTACATGAAGATCTGAGTGGCACACTCCACAAGCTGCAACCCAATTTCAAATATATAACTCAATCCAACTTATGATGCAAGAAGGAAAATGGGCATTTTAGGAAGAAGAAAAGGGGCAAAAAGAAAAAAAAAAGTACACCTTTGGTTTTGATGAGAATTTCACCCGCTTTGGGTCGAGGCATGTTGAATTCTTCGATGGTGAGGGGTTTATTAGTTTCCCAAAACACTAGTCCACGCATGGAGCCACCTGAGCTCACGTGATATGCAGCAGCTGCTGCTGCTGCTGCTGCTGATGATGATGATGGTGATCTTTTAATAACATCATTGTCACCCTTATTGATTTGATTATTGTTTCTGTTTAACAACCAAGAAGATGATAATACGGAGCCGTTTTTCTTTGAGGAGAAGAGCCTCTTGCAGCCACTGCGAATCATCATTGTGTTAAGAATACAAGAAATGTTAATCGATCAGTGAAAATTTCGTTAAATCCCGGCGATGCGCTTGTTTATCGGTGCTGACAAGTGACCAGGATCGGAGAGCCTTCATTATGTGTTCTCTCACTTCATTCCACGTCATCGTCCTCATCATCTGCAATTAAAAAATACAAAACAAACCCCTTTTTTTTTTTTTTTTACTTTTAAAATTTTAACACAGATTTAGAAATTGTGCCGTAACAAGAATTTTTAATTTTTTATAACTTTTTAGTCCCGTTTTTGTGAGGAAATGATAAACAATTGCTCGTTCATTTTTTCATTTTCAATCAATCATATATAATAAAGGATGACAAATTACACATACTCTAAACTTAAGAGCCCAAAGGATAAGTACTTACAATTTAGTCACATGCATACTAGTTCAAATTTTAATATAAAGATATTGCCTCAAATCAGGCCCTCTACCAATGATTTATTGTAGATACAGTTCAATTTGACCTCAGTGCTAAAGATAGTATCAGAAAGCTTCTCAGACACAGCTATCAGCTCAAAGAGTCGCATTGCCTCTACAATCTCATCCAATCTCTTATGCAGCCAGCCCACTTCCAGCCTCATTGATTCGAGATCTTGAAGCTCAGACAGCATGGACTTGAGCTCAGTTTCTTTCAAATCTTTTAATTTTGCTTTTTGCAATTTTTGGATGATTCTACAAACAATCTCCAGCAGAGACGAACGGCATTGCTTGGACTGCAAGCAACTGTTGGCGGCAATGTCTCCATGCTTCGAAAAAATAGCTTTAATGATATTTGCAAATTCTGCCTTAACTGAATACCCACCAACATTTCCCATATCAGCTGCCTCAGTCTCGGTATGGGAAGATTGGTCTTGAACCCCACTTTTAGAAATATTATTGCCATTCTCTTGTGGTTCTGGCCTGTTACCATCTACATTTGATGCCAACGGAGGAGCAGTTGAGGATTTTTCTTCTTGTGATTCCTAACAAATTGAAGAGTCCGTTAGTATACAACAGACCTATCACATCAAAATTTCATTAGCACAGATACAGAAGGGACCTCCCCGGGTGAAAAAACAACAACAACAACAACAACAAATCTTATTAACTTACCTTGCTCTCCAAATAGGTGATGAAGTCCTCAAGGGAGGTCTTTGAACCTTTGGCCTTCATGAGTTCACCGGCAACCTCAGCAGGGGAAACTTTGACCTTTTCCATAAGTTTTTCAATGTGACAATAAAGATCATGATCATTAATATCCAAGTAGTTGGCTGCCAGCTGCTTGAAGGTGGAGAATGTACAATAGGAGAGGTTTATGTGCCTGTCCATACGCCCTGCTCGCAGTAATGCAGGGTCGATTCTATCTTTGTAGTTAGTAGTGAAGATAGTGATCTTTTCGTCTCCACAGCAGCAGAGCAGACCATCAATGGCATTCAGTAGTCCAGCAAGAGTCACCTATTTGGATTAAATCATAGTTAATATAAACATAATGTTCAGACGATGAGGTTTAAGCCGCAAGTGCAATTCTGCAAATTGATAAAGATCCAACTAACTCCGTGTTACCCTCATTACCAACCTAGTGTAGTCAAACACTGTGGATCTAACAATGAAAGCACAGAAAGGGAGCCCTAAAGTATATTTGGTCACATTGTGTTTGGTAAGCTCTATTGAAGCAGTTCAGTTCTTCGAGTTTTAGAAGTCTCTTTCATCATTTACATTAAAACCCAGAAATCCTTGCATGTCACATAACAAATACTCAATTACTGAATCGAAGAAGTTAATAGACCACAATCTTAAGAGCCTACAAACTCATCAGCCCACAGATGCTAGGACAATAATTTCAAAAACAAAAAGAAACATCCACCAAAACCTCAGTGCAAATAGTGAAACAAATTGCTTGAACCACTCTGTTCATAATTTAGGCTAAAGTAACTTTCAACAAATATTCAAATTGCTATTTCTCTATGCAATCCTACGAGCAATAGACAAACAAAATCATTCATCAGAAAGAAAATCTTATCCCAAACACTCACAAATGAACCCTGCTCAGAAAACCACAAAAAAGAGGCCTAAAAAAATAATAAAAAAGTGCAATTAGTAACTAAAGCACGCAGTGTCAAAATAAATTATTGATACCTGAGGTCCCCGATAGGAATCAGCTGGTTCATCCCCCTTCTGAGACTCGCGATTCTGTAGTTTGATAGAACAGTCGATATCCTCGACAACAAGAATTGAACGGTTAGGCACATGGAGCAGCAAGTACTCAAGTGAAGAATCGGAAGTGACAACCGATAAGTTCAAGTTGTAAATATCATAATTCATATAATTAGCCATAGCAGCAATCAAACTGGACTTGCCGGTTCCCGGTGGCCCGTACAACAAGTAACCTCTCTTCCAAACTTTACCGATCTTCCTGTAATACTCCTTCCCTCTTCTGAAACAATCAAGATCGTTCAGCACAGTCTCTTTCAAGTCGCCGTCCATAACCAACGTACCAAAGGTCATCGGATGGTCGAGATTCACTCCACTGGAGCTCCAGCGGTCATGCCTTATAGTGTGGAACCTCACTATACGATTCCGATCCTTGAACATCTTAGCCATTTCAAGAACATGGACAAGATACTTCTTCTTGACCAACTCAGCGTGCATTTTGTGAAACTTGAGCTCGTACCACCTCGTCTCGAAGTGGCTGGTTGAGTTGATGTCAGAATTGAACTTCCACTTCATGGTCACGCCTTGGAAAACGTCGACGATCTCGGAGTTGCGCTCGAGGCCGTAGGTAAAGTTTCTGACGTTCTCGTTCTTGCCGACGGTGAGGCGTTTGGGGAGGACGGAGTTGGAGAGAGCGTGGCCGTCGAGGTAAGTGACGACGGCTTTGAAGAGACGGTTAGTTGAGCCGTCGTGGGATTCTTTAATGACCATGGTGATCTCCGTTGAGAAGCGGCGAGTGATGCTCCAAATATAGCCGCGTACTTCATCCGGAATCATTTCGTTGAATGTGCTCCGAAGTATGGCCACTGAGGCCACCACTGAGAAAGCTGATCCCATCTCGCCTTGCCTCTTGCCTTGCCTTGCCTTGGCCTACTCAATCAATCAACTTCACAATATTAATAATCGTTCTTACACACAAACATATATACACACACACACACACACAAACACACATAAGTCAAGTACTTTAATTTAAAGAAATAGTACATGTAATGTATTACTAGGAAATAAGTTGTAAATTATCCCAAGGGTCAAGGGAGGAGTCCCAGTGCATGAATTTATGTGATGTATAAAATGTGGTGGGGACACAGAAGTTGAAAGAAAGTTTCCTCCTTTTGGACTTGTAATTTCTAAATCCAACTTTCCACGCCTGTGGAGAAAGGGAAAGAGCACTTGTCTTCTTCATATAAATGATAGAGATTCGAATGTCTTGATCGAAGGTTTTGTTCTGGTGCGTTTTTTACTAGCGGCGGACGGTGCATCTATCCTTTTTAGTCGGCCACTACTTCGATTGAAATAAATAAACTCTTATCTTCTGCGCTTTGCGTGGACTGGTTTGGTGATGATACAATCACTTGCAGACTAACTGATGTCATTCATCATACGTTTTATTATTATTGAATGGTGATGTCATTATGTGTAAAACAGCGAGGGAGAACAACCCTTCAAGCGTAAAATGTCCTTTCCCTCGAATATTTATTAACTGTGAGATGATGCTTCTAGCGAAAATAAACAAGTTGCCAATGTTGCCAACTTGCCATCGCTTCTATGACTCGTAGCAAAAGCAAGCAATTTTGTCTTCATTAATTCCGCTTTCCTATTTTATTTGTTAAAGTTGTGCGCTGATAGGACGGTCTGAGTCTGACACGCTTTGAGCTAAAATTCATGAATCCACGACGCCTGTGCCAATCCTAGTCAGCCTTTCATTCATTTTAATTGGAACCACGGAGTGCGAAAATCGTTCGGTAAGCTTTGTCCCTAGTCTACTATGCTCTTTTCTACATTGTAGGATGATGATTCGAAAGATGGAACTCACAATTCACAGTACTAATAGCACTATTTATGGTGTGCTTTTTTCAATTAAAACAAAATTGGGATGGTATCAAATTAGAATGGAGAATATTAGAATAGGTTGGTTATTTAAGTTGTAAGAATTAGAATTGAAACCGAAATTATCTATATTCTTATATATATATATATATAATCAAAATATATTATTACAAGTTACTAAAATACCTTTTGTTAAAATTATAATTCTTTTTTCTAACAAAACAAATAAGTAAACATTTTAAAAGGAAAATATATGCATGTTTAATATGACATTGAGGTTATGTTTGGCAAGGAATCAGACTGGATTAAATTTGATTATATAATACAACCTTATGTTTAGTACAATATTGGATTGAACTATATTAAATTATATTTTAATGAAATTAAATCGCATTTAAGTTGACATTTAAATATAAATATGAACTATTCATGAATATTTAATAATAAAACAATTATTAAATTTAATTTAAAAAACAAATAATAAAAAATTAAATGTATAGAAAATTAGTTAATAGGTAATCATGATTATGATAAACAAAATATAAATTAGACTAAATTAAATTAAAAATTGTTTAGATATTTAATTTAATTTTTATTACACATTTTAAATATATTTTATTTTATCAAAAAGTTTGAAATAATATATATAAAAGCAACCAATTACTGGTATTATTAATTTTCATGATTAATTTCAATAAGTTATTATTAAATTAAATATTACATTAGATATACAAGTAATAGTTAATTAAATAGAAAATTATTTTTAAAATTAATCCTAACTAAACCCATGTGTAAATTGCGATTGGTAATCCCATGATTTTAAGACTAAATTCAAATTTAGTCCCCTAATCTAATCCAAAATAAAGCTTGCCAAATATAGGATAAATGATTAATCCCAAAATTAGTCCATTCCTACACTTGATCCTTGCTCCCAAACATAGCCTAAGCGCAATACTATAATTTATTATTATTATTATTATGAAACAAATAATAATTATTTTTTAATAATAATAATATTTAATATTTAAATAGGTAAAAAATATTTTTTTTTAATTTTCTTTAAGGATAAAAGTGTCAATTTTTTCCTTATTTTTATTTTCCCATTTTCATTCTCACCTCTCTCATAAAAAAGAATTTCCGTTCTTCATTCTTCAATTGAATGGGACCTACCACTCTCATTCTCATTTCACAATTAATTTTATAAAAATAAACACACAAAATAAAAATGATTTATCGTTTGTTGATGCGAGATTCCGGTTCTCCTCGTTCTACGATCAGGATCTCTGCTCGATCAACTTCGTCACGACCAGGAGGTCTCCTCGCCAGGCTTCTTCTCCAGAGGTCCCTGCGTACACAGATAAGTCAGAGTACGCCGGTTGTTTTCCCGGCGCAAACCCTCCGACGCTCAAGTCAGATATGAAGGTTCGGGAAAAGCTTGCCACAGGTCTTATGGCGTTTTTTGTGGTTTTCTCTTCTTTTTAGGTTTTTTTTCTCTTCTAATCTCAAGAATGCCAACCCTTTTACCTTCGTTGGCTACATTTTTATAGGCTTCCTCTGAATCTCAGTCTTCCGCTCTTTTCGAGACGGTATGGGACTCCAACTGCTGCGTTATGGGCAAAACATGGGATCTAGCGTGTTACGCCACGGTTCAGGGGAAAGCGTGGCTGCCATGGCTCTGTGAGACCTTGCGTGTTACGCCACGGTTCTGGGGAAAGTGTGGCTGTCATGGTTCTGTGAGATCTTGCGTGTTACGTCGCGGTTCTGGGGAAAGCGTGGCTGTTGTGCCTAGATTCTCGTGCTGGAGAGCACGTCTTGCCAACTGCCGTCGACCGGGTCTCCTCGCCTCTCGATCTCTAGCCGGAATGGCCTTATGCCTCTTATAGGAATTGGCCTCGCGGACGACAACATCGTGGACGAGCAGGATATTTCTGCTCCTGTTCTTCCACGCGCCAGGCTTTAACGGAACACACCGGTTCGCAGAACTCCGCCATCAGATATCAGCTCGTCATTCCTGGTCCCTTCGACGCATTTGTCCCAAACAGTATCCCTCCCAAACACCGGTCCCCCAGTTTCTGGTGTTGGGTAATGTAGTGGACCAGCAGTAGAAACTCGATAGTACTCGCTCGCGTGGGTTTGGAAAAGGCTGCCAGGAGTCATGTCGCATTTAATTGCGGACGAGGTGACGTGGCAGAAATCCCCCCCTCCATTTGAATTTCAAACCGACGGTTACGAGATCCTCGGGATTCGGCGCAATTATATGCTGGCAACCCAAGAGTCCGTCCTCATTTGGAAAGCCAAATCCTCTCGAACGGCATATTCACCATTCACTCTGTCTCCGTCTACGTCTCTGTTTCTCCGGCAAAGAAGTTCCGGCACGAAGCCCCCCCCTTGCCTTTCTCCGATTGAAGCGGTACTTCAGGTATTACCTCTCTCTCCTCGGTCTCGAATAGTTTGCAGATAACTTCTTTTTTTTCTTTCGTTTGGGTAGTAGTTGGAGGTGTTGTGGTTAGAGTTTAGGGAATGTCGAAAGGCAAAGAGAAGGTCGTTGAGGTTGATGACGACGAGTTGGACTTCCTGCCTAGTCTGCTCACCAATCCCGCCTTTGACCCCGAGGTCCCCTTAGAGCCTGTTAGGCCTAGTGTCAGGACTAGTGCTAGGAGCATGTCTCCCCAAACGACCTCTACAAGCGGGAGTAATGGTGAGGACGGATCTTCTGACTCCGAGGATACTTTGAGTGAGGGTCGAGGAGATGATTCTGGTGAGGCGTCCCCATCGGGGACGCCGCGACGAGAGGGGAGGAGTACAATAGGAGGTAGAGCCCTATCGCGGGATTATGCTATTGATTACATGACGTGCACGACCACGTTTGATGAGCTCGAGGACCTCCGGCTGAGGTATAGCATTCCTGGCGAGATACTTCTTAAGGTCCCGGGAAAGAAGGATGCTCCCAGCCGGCCTCCTAGGGGATATGTTACCCTGTATCTGGACAGCTTTAAGTACGGGCTGAGGTGTCCCTTGCAACCTTACTTTGCCCGGATACTTAACGGGCTAAATTTAGCTCCTGGTCAGCTGAATCCCAACGGGTGGAGAGTGCTCTCTGGTCTGTTCATATTGTGGGACAGATGTTGCCAAAGCGAGCCCACGGTTGATGAGGTGAAGCACCTGTACCAGCTAAAGAGCAGCCCCAAAGATGCCGGCTGGTACTACTTCCAATCTAGCACCAAGAGCAGGAAACCTATAACCGACCTCCCTACTGGTGGTGGTGGGAATTGGAAGAGAAAGTTCTTTTTTGCTGGGGGTCCTTGGGGTCAGGTCGCACAAGTGGACGGGAAGGATTATCGGGTCCCACCCCGTTTCACGGTCCCAGGTTGCCTGCTCGCTCCAGATGCCTTGTATCCATAATTGTTCTTGTTTCATTGGCTTGTTTCTAACCAAGTGTCTGTTTATGTTGTAGTTTCTTGGGGCGTTCATTTCCCACTCCGACCTGGCCCGCTCAAACGGGTTGAGGCTGTGCTAGTCAATTCCTGCTCGAGCCGGGAACTGATATCCACATACAACTTGCTCGAGTCTCGTTTGATACTTCCTGGCCATAGGATGGAGGACGCTGTGATTGGGGCTCTGACCCGAAAACGTTCTCGACCTCCGACCACGAAGAGGGACGAGAGTAAGGATGCCCCTACCGCGAAGCGGGCCAACATCGTGCAGCAGGCCCCAGCCTTGAAGATTTTACCTCCGGCTCCTGTAGAAGTCGGGGAAGCTAGTGGAGTAGCCACAGATCCTGCTACCTCTTCTCCTCCTGTCGGGCCTCGACCTCGCTTACCGGACAGCCGAGCAGAACATCTGGTCCCTTACCTCAATGAGTTAACTAAATCCGTGAGCAAGAGGGACCTGGAGGCCTTTGACGGCCGCACCTTGGGTGAGCTGGTGGGGGCCATGCAGCATAGCGCTTTCCACCTCAGCTGTATGACCACCTATTACAAGGCTAAGGTTGGCCGCTACGACCGGAAGATGAAGGAGGATATCCAATCGGCGACGAACAGAGCTGACGTTGCCGAGAAGAAAGCAGGGGAGCTGAATCTCGAGAATCTGAAGCTGATAGAGCAAGAATCACTTGCTCAAGCAAAAGCCATTACCCTCGAGGAGGAGTTTACCAAGGTCAAGGAGGATTTGCAAAGGCAGAAGGCTATGTATGAGGCTCAGCTCGAGTCTCTCCGTGACTCCCACCGAGCTCAGGTCGAGAACTTGGAGAGGGAGGCCGACAACCAGTACGACCAGGGACTCCGGCATTCCTATCGTTGCATCATGGCCGTCCTCGGGAAGCAACACCCTGACCTCAAGATGGATGACCTTGCAGCTGGCGTTGCTCGGCATATGGATGAGGAGGCGGCCAAGGAAGATGCCGAGGGGGTAGAGCCGATCGTGATTGAGGAGGAAAACTCTCCTCCTCGTGGAGTCCCTGCTGAGGTTGGCGGGGCGAGCACCCCCCGGACGCAACTGGCGATACCCCCCTCGCACCTGAGGAGGTCCAGCCAACCGATGCTGCTCGGCTCACAGATCCGCCGTCTTTTTGATATATTTCTTTTGTTGTAACGGATAATGTTCATGAAGATTATCCCCTCTGTTAATCATTAACCAATTAATAAGGATATATATATATTTTTTTTGATTACTTTCTTGTGTTGTAATTATGAGTTAATTTTTGTTTGAGAATCTGCTTGTCTCTGTCTAGACGAGCGGATTCCGGCTTGGCTCATGGTTTTTACCACATGCCTCCGAAGGTTCTTCAATGCTTGGGATTCGGCTCGCCTTCTCGTGGTCGAGCAGATCCTGGTATGCTTGGGGATTCTGCTCGCCATCTCGTGGTCGAGCAGATCCTGGCATGCTTGGCTTCTGTCTCGCCATAAGACAGGCTCTGAGACTTGGCGAGCCTTTGCATGCCTTAGGATTTTCTTTAAACGATTTGGATTCTGCTGCCTTCTCGTGGCCGAGCAGATCCCGGCATGCTTGGCTTCTGTCTCGCCATAAGACAGGCTCTGAGACTTTGCGAGCCTTTGCATGCCTTAGGATTTTCTTTAAACGATTTGGATTCTGCTGCCTTCTCGTGGCCGAGCAGATCCCGGCATGCTTGGCTTCTGTCTCGCCATAAGACAGGCTCTGAGACTTTGCGAGCCTTTGCATGCCTTAGGATTTTCTTTAAACGATTTGGATTCTGCTGCCTTCTCGTGGCCGAGCAGATCCCGGCATGCTTGGCTTCTGTCTCGCCATAAGACAGGCTCTGAGACTTTGCGAGCCTTTGCATGCCTTAGGATTTTCTTTAAACGATTTGGATTCTGCTGCCTTCTCGTGGCCGAGCAGATCCCGGCATGCTTGGCTTCTGTCTCGCCATAAGACAGGCTCTGAGACTTTGCGAGCCTTTGCATGCCTTAGGATTTTCTTTAAACGATTTGGATTCTGCTGCCTTCTCGTGGCCGAGCAGATCCCGGCATGCCTGCCTTCTCGTGGCCGAGCAGATCCCGGCATGCTTGGCTTCTGTCTCGCCATAAGACAGGCTCTGAGACTTTGCGAGCCTTTGCATGCCTTAGGATTTTTTTCGGTTTCAAGCGAATGAAATTCGTCGACGTTCCATTAATGGCAGGATTTGACTTACATGAAATTGTTCGGACATAAAACATAAAAATAAAAGATAAACAGCATGAGCAGAAATTGCTTTAAAATGTGAGCAAGTCTTACTGGAAGTATTTTCGGAGGTGTGCTGCGTTCCATGGGCGTTTCACTTCGTGGCCGTCCGCGCGGACCAGCTTGTAAGCCCCGGGCCCCGCTATCTGCTTGACTCTATACGGCCCTTCCCAATTCGGTCCCAGCACTCCTTGAGTCGAATCTTTGGTGCTCTGATTCACTCTTCTCAGTACCCAGTCTCCGACCCTGAATTGCCGTATGTTCACCTTCTGGTTATAATACCGAGCCACCCTCTGCTGGTAAGTGACTGATCGCTCGGCTGCTTGTTCCCTCCTCTCCATTAGCAGATCAAGATTCAAACATATCTGCTCGTCGTTCTCCTGTTCATTGAAATAATCTGTCCGGTGTGTGGTCGTTCCTACCTCAGCCGGTACGACCGCTTCATGTCCAAAAGCCAAAGCGAACGGTGTCTCCCCAGTTGCGGTTTTGTGGGTTGTTCTGTATGCCCATAGCACACCTGACAGCTCGTCAACCCACGCACCCTTTTTTGCTCCGAGCCTGGTTTTCAGAAGCCTCTTGACTGTCTTGTTGGCTGCTTCTACTTGTCCATTCGATTGAGGGTGAGCAGGCGAGCAATACTTCAGCTCTATCCCGAGGTTCTGGCAGAAATCCCTGAAGCTGTGATTATCGAACTGCCTGCCATTATCCGTTACCAAGGCATATGGGATCCCGTATCGACAGACCAGGTTTCTCCACACGAAGTCTGTTGTTTTCTTCTCTGTGATCCTGCTAAGGGCTTCTACCTCTATCCACTTCGTGAAGTAATCTATAGCAACTATTGCATGTGTTGCTGCTCCTCGTCCCTTTGGCAATGGGCCGATCAGATCAATTCCCCATTGAGCGAATAGCCAAGGGGAGGCCATGGAGGTGAGCTTCTCTGGTGGTTGGTTAGAGAAATTTGCAAAACTCTGGCAGCTTGCACAGCTCCTGGTCTTCCTTTGCGCATCCTGGTGCATCGTCGGCCAGAAATATCCCTGCCTTAGAACCTTGTGGGCCAGGGACCTCCCGCCAGAATGATTTCCGCAAATTCCTTCATGTACTTCCCTCAGCACGTAATCCGCGTCGTCATCGTCCAAACACCGAAGGAACGGTAATGTATATCCTCGCCGATACAGTACCCCATCGATCATCGTGTATCTCGAGGCCTGAGCTCTAATCTTCCGGGCTCGTAGCTTATCTGGTGGTAAGACCCCGTCTCTAAGGTATGAAACTATCGGGTCCCTCCACGAGCTTTTTTGTTCTATCCGCAACACCCCCAAATTTTGCTCGATACTCGGGCGAGACTTCACTTCTAGGGGGACCGACTTTGGCATTTTTGGGTCGGCTACGGCTGCCATCCTAGCCAAAATGTCTGCTCGACTATTCTGCTCCCTGGGGATTTGTATCACCTCCACTGCTTCGAACTTCCCCATCATCTGCCTGACTATCCTTAGGTACTGTTCCATCTTCTCCTCTCTTGGTTGGAATCTTTCACTGACATGATTCGCAACCAGCTGGGAATCAGTTCTGATCTTAACTCTGTCTGCTTTCACGGCCCTAGCCAATTCCAGCCCTGCTATCAAGGCTTCATATTCTGCCTGGTTATTTGTGGCTGCAAATTCCAACTTTACAGCATAAGAGATCTCCTCCCCCTCTGGGCCTTCCAGGACAATCCCTGCTCCTGAACCCCGCTCTCCTGATGACCCATCCACAGATATCTGCCATACTTGAGTTTCGTCGTTGCCTATATCTGCATCTTGCTGATCCAAGCATACTTCGGGCTCCGCGAACTCAGCTACGAAATCGGCCATTGCCTGGGCCTTTATCGCCGCGCGGGGTTTATAGTCTATGTCGAATTCGCTCAGCTCTACAGTCCATTTGACGAGCCGACCAGAGGCATCTGGCTTGTGCAGAATTTGACGCAATGGCTGGTTGGTTATTACCGAGACCGGGAATGCTTGAAAGTACGGCCTCAACTTCCGAGCAGCAACCACAAGGGCCAGTGCCCATTTCTCCATCGTTGGGTATCTGGTCTCAGCGTCGAGCAGGGCCTTGCTGGTGTAGTATATCGGATACTGAATTCCTTCTTCCTCTCTCACTAGAACGGAACTGGCGGCCCGATCAGATACCGCCAAATACAGATTCAACTTGTCCCCATCCCTCGGTGTGGACAGTAGCGGAGCTTGCTGCAAGTAATGCTTCAAGTTCCGGAAGGCTTCCTCGCATTCTGGGGTCCATTCCGTTTTCTTTCCCCTCCTCATCACTTGAAAGAATGGCTGACACTTATCTGTAGCCTTGGATATGAATCTGCTCAACGCCGCCAACCTCCCCGTGAGGCTCTGCATCTCCTTCAGGTTTCGAGGAGACGTCATTTGCACAATCGCCTGGATCTTCTCGGGATTTGCTTCAATCCCCCTATGGCTCACCATGAATCCCAGGAATTTCCCTGACTCGACCCCAAAAGCACACTTCTCCGGGTTGAGCTTCATCTTATACTTCCTCAAAAGCTCGAACGTCTCCTCGAGATGTCTGACATGTTCCTTCGGGATTTTGGACTTGGTGATCATGTCGTCCACGTACACCTCCATGGTTTTCCCGATCAAGGGCTTAAAGACTTTATTCACCAGCCTTTGATAGGTGGCCCCAGCATTCTTGAGACCGAATGGCATCACCCTGTAACAGAACAGACCTTGGTTAGTGATGAAAGCCGTGCTCTCCTCATCCGGCTCGTACATGGGGATCTGGTTGTATCCCGAGAATGCGTCCATGAAGCTAAGCAGACCATGTCCAGCCGTTGAATCTACTAGCTGATCGATCTTTGTTAAAAGGGAAGCTGTCTTTTGGGCACGCCTTATTGAGGTCTGTGAAATCCACACACATCCTCCACTTGCCGTTTGCCTTCTTTACCAACACCACATTTGATATCCACTCTGGGTAATTGACTTCCCGAATGAACCCTGCTCTCAGAAGCTTCTCCACCTCATCATTTACAGCCTCATACCTCTCCTGGTTGAAGCACCTCCTCTTCTGCCTTACTGCCCGAGCACCTTTCTTTATTGCCAGCCTATGACATGCTACCTCTGGGTCAATCCCTGGCATGTCCTCATGTGTCCAGGCAAACACGTCGGCATGAGCCTGTAAGCATTTCACCAACTCCTGCTTTTGCTCTCCCTCAAGTCTCGACCCGATTCTGATCGTCTTTCCCGGGTTCTCTGGTCCCATGCTTACTGTTTCTAGATCCTCTACGGGTTCTTGTCTGCCAGTCTTGTTTTCCACTCGGGTATCGAGGGATGTTATCTGCATCGCCTCCCTTACTGCCGAGGAGTAGCAGCTTCTTGCGATCCTCTGGTCTCCTCGTACCACTCCGACTACCCCATTCACCCGGTACTTCAGAGCCAGATAATGGTTGGACAACACCGCTTTGCTCATCCTTAAAAATGGCCGACCTAGGATCATCTGGTAAGGACCTTCCTCGTCCACTACGACGAAGTCCAGTATCATTGTTCTTTCTGTCGGGGGGCTCCCGATTGTGATAGGCAGTTCGACCACGCCCAGAGGGACCAGCTTCCCTCCTCCGAACCCCTTCAAGGAGGTGTTGGTGTATTCCAACTTCCGGTCGGCTATTCCCATCTCTTCCAAAGTTGACTTAAATAGCACATCAACTGAGCTCCCCGTATCAACCAGTATCCGGTCAAACTTCTTGCTAGCGACCGTAGCCTTGATGACTAAAGCGTCCTCGTGGGGGTATAGAATCCCTTCCTCATCCTCATCCGTCCACATGATTGGCACTTGCCTGACCCTTACTCGTTTGGCTGCTGGGGTGTTGAAGAGTATCTCTTTACTGGTCATGGCGTATCTGGCATAATTTTTTCTCGATCTGTTCGAATCTCCGGCCAACGTTGGGCCCCCAGCTATCACCCTTGCTGCGGGCGGCTCGTGTCTCAAGATTCCATCACTCTGCTCCCCTTCATCTGTTGTGGCCACCATCGGGAAAGTCCCATCCATAAACTCGTCCAGGTACCGATTTCTCACCAAATCTTCGACCTGGGTCTTGAGATCTCTACACTCTGCTGTGGTATGGCCATGGGTGCCATGGAACTTACAATAACGTCCTCTATCCCTCCTGTTGGGTAGCTTTGTTATTGGTGTAGGGAGGTGCAGCAGCCCTCGACCCTTTATGGCCTCGTACACCTCATCCAGGGGCATCTTCAAGGGAGTGTACCGCCCATAGTCCTGGTTCTGGTCGACCAGATGCACTGCTCTTTCTCTGTTTGCCCCACTGTGAGTTGGGGGCGGTGGGAGTGCTTCTGGTCTGCTCGTCCTGCTACCGTGGCAATGTTGATGAAGATCGCCGGATGCCGAATCATGTCTTCTCCAAGGCTCCCTAGCTGGGGAACGAGGAGGTGGCGCCCTGCTGCGCTGATACTGTGGCGGCCTCTGATGAGGCTGGTAAGCAATTACCCTACCTCCTGCTCCACTACCGGAGATCTGGTGGTCCCTCCTCCTGATCGGCCCATTGGTTGGTAATGCTTTCTTCTCTTTCCTCCCTAATCCTTCCAACTGGTCTGTCTTGATCCGTGCAGCCTTCTCCTCCTCAATCTCGATGTCTCTTTTAGCCTGTTCGTATGCGGCTGCATACGTTTGAATAGCTGGGCTTCTCAAATTGTACCACAGCCTTCCTATCTTCACCCCTTCTTTCAGTCCCCTTAACGCCTGAGGGTGGTTGAAGGCTCCCAAGTCGAGGACAGCCCGATGAAACCTCTTGATGAATTCCCGAAGGGTTTCTTGCTCCCCCTGTTTCATGCTCTTCAGCTCCATCATGTCATCTTCCGGTGACATTGCCCCACTAAACTGCTCTGCGAATTCCTGGCACATCTGCTCGAAGGTTTTTATGCTGCCCCGAGGAAGTTTCCTGTACCATTCTCGTGCACGTCCCTCAAGGGATAGTGGGAACACCCTGCACCTTTGGGATGGAGATAATTCTTGTACCCCCGTTATGTCGTTGAAGCGCTCTATGTGCATCAGCGGGTCAGTTCTTCCCGAGTATCTGAGGTCGGGGAGGCGGAAATCTCTCGGAATAACTGCCCTCATGATCTCTGCTGCGAGCGGTGATTCCCCGTCCAGCATTATCCTCCAACCAGGGGCTCTGTTCCTCCCTTGCATGTCGTCAATTATTTGCGCTAGCCTTCGCACTTCCTCCTCCAGCTGTCCTGCGCGACCAGGGTCGCGTGCTGCAGCTTGATCCCGCTCTCGCTCTACATCATGTAAGTGTTGCCTCAGTTCTGTTTCCTCTGCATTCACCACCCCGTCGCCCCCGTCACAAGTCTGTCTTACCGGGGACTGCTCTCTTTCTCTATGAAATTCTCCCCGCAGAGGTACGTTACCTCTCTCACCACCAAATCTCCCAGCGGTTTGACTTTTCTCCGCACTATCGGTACCTGGTGCCGCTCCACCGCCTCTCACCCTTCCCTCTTGGGTTACCCTTCGCTCGTTCCGCAGCTCATGCAGGATGGTTGTCAAGGTTTCCATCTGCTTTTCCATTCGCTCCATCCGGTCGAACATGACTTTTTCCCGTGCTTCGCTGATTACCTCCCTCAGCGTCACGGAATCGTTAAGCCTTATGTCACCCCCTTGTGCGCTACTTCCTCCTATCTCCATTGCCTTTCGCTTACTCCACCCCTCTTCTTGCTATCGACAGAAGCTTTTTGCTCTGGATCCCCACAGACGGCGCCAAAATGTTGATGCGAGATTCCGGTTCTCCTCGTTCTACGATCAGGATCTCTACTCGATCAACTTCGTCACGACCAGGAGGTCTCCTCGCCAGGCTTCTTCTCCAGAGGTCCCTGCGTACACAGATAAGTCAGAGTACGCCGGTTGTTTTCCCGGCGCAAACCCTCCGACGCTCAAGTCAGATATGAAGGTTCGGGAAAAGCTTGCCACAGGTCTTATGGCGTTTTTTGTGGTTTTCTCTTCTTTTTAGGTTTTTTTTCTCTTCTAATCTCAAGAATGCCAACCCTTTTACCTTCGTTGGCTACCTTTTTATAGGCTTCCTCTGAATCTCAGTCTTCCGCTCTTTTCGAGACGGTATGGGACTCCAACTGCTGCGTTATGGGCAAAACATGGGATCTAGCGTGTTACGCCACGGTTCAGGGGAAAGCGTGGCTGCCATGGCTCTGTGAGACCTTGCGTGTTACGCCACGGTTCTGGGGAAAGTGTGGCTGTCATGGTTCTGTGAGATCTTGCGTGTTACGTCGCGGTTCTGGGGAAAGCGTGGCTGTTGTGCCTAGATTCTCGTGCTGGAGAGCACGTCTTGCCAACTGCCGTCGACCGGGTCTCCTCGCCTCTCGATCTCTAGTCAGAATGGCCTTATGCCTCTTATAGGAATTGGCCTCGCGGACGACAACATCGTGGACGAGCATGATATTTCTGCTCCTGTTCTTCCACGCGCCAGGCTTTAACGGAACACACCGGTTCGCAGAACTCCGCCATCAGATATCTGCTCGTCATTCCTGGTCCCTTCGACGCATTTGTCCCAAACAGTATCCCTCCCAAACATCGTTGTCATTTCTAAATCTGAAAAATAGACATACGCTAATCCCGTGTGCCTTCGCTTTCTTGCATTCAACTCGGACCCAAAATGCTAACTATGTCAGTCTGACTGGGGGAAAAAAATCAGTTAAACTCCGCCTTTGTCTACCGGGTTTGGTCATTTTGGAACGACTGGCCACTGGCCCAAAAGTGCAACCAGGCTAGTGAATGCCTGAAAGCCACGACTCATCCCCTTATGCCTTAACCTTTCGTGTTAATATATAAATAAAATAACAAGACAAAATAAGAATAAGGTTAAGTGAAACAGGAAGTATGAAATGTTGAATCTTTTGTCTTCACTTTTGAAGTACATAGTTGAAGTGGAATGCAGTTGATACACTTTCCTCACTATTCCTAGGGATGACAAAATTCGAGTTTGGTTCTAGTATGGTTAATGTCCGGATTCAATCTAGATAAACTTTTTAGACACCTAGGTTGGACTTAAAAAGTCCAGTATCGAGCCCCTTTTTTAACCTGAATTTTTATGCATGGATTTTATATTTTGTAATATTTTTTTATAATTTTTTAATTTATTTTAACGAAATTAGACATAAAATTATGAATATTTAAATATTTAAAATTCTACATATATATGTATAGTAGATAGGTCGAATAAATATAATTATTTAAAATAATATTATATATATATATATATATAAAGTCCGAGTTCCAGCCAAGACCACGAGCTTATTAAATGATGATGCTTGGGATCGATCGAACTTCATCTTTAGGCTGGGTATTATCCTGCCCGCATTGCCCAAGTTCAATCTGGATTCCAGTCTAGGCTAGACAATTATTTTTGATACCTCAAGTTATTTTCGAATAAATTTACCATATAAAAATATTAAACATCTTAATTCTTAAAAGACTTAAACTGAAGAATTGAACTCAGTTGCTCAGATCGAGGCTGAGGTCCAGGAACTTGATGTTAGGCCTAGCCCGACAATCGAGATTGGGCAATTTATTAGCAGGTGGAGCCAACAAAGCCCATTTAAATAGATTCATCATTCCTATTTTAAGATTAATTAATTAAAAACTCTTTGAAATTTTTTCCCACACTGACATCCCAATTCGATTAGCACTCACTAAAAACTGTCAATATTTTACAATGCTCAGCTATAAAAAAGTACAATCGCCAGTCAATATAAGGCGATAGTTTTTCATTATTTCATTATAGATATTTATTCTGCCTTTTGTTTTCGTACGTTTTTATTTGCGGGCTTTTGCTAAGTTACAGTCAGTGTAAGTTGCGTCCCATACAAAAAAATACAAAAAAATAATGACGTGACCGTAGGCCCACGTGATCATTGTGTGGACTGTAAGTTACAATCAACTGTAAATTAGCAAGACCCTAATTTGTGTGCCTAACAATGGATTGTAGAATGTAGGTCCTGTAGCACTGGCAATACGGGTCGAGATTTGTTTATTTAATTCGAATTACAAACTAATTTTTAATTTGAATGAAGAACTAATTTGATAATATTTTAGCTTTTAAAATAATTATTTATAAATGTACTGTAAAAATAATTAGTTATAAAAAATTAAATATTTGATAAATTTTATTTTTAAAAATTTTGTAAATATTAAAAGTTATCGTATGTGTTTAATAAATCTTACTACTAAACTACTATAATAATGAAAAGTATTAAAATAGACATAATGTTAAATTAAATTTATATGTATCAATATGTATATTTAATATATTTTATTTTGTGCATCTCTCTCTCTCTCTCTCTCTCTCTCTCTCTCTCTATATATATATATATATATAAGACAATTGATAAATAAAATAAATATTCTAATTTTGTTATCTCGAAATAATTGGTAATAATAGCAATCTCTTTAAATTCAATGATTTGTTTTTCTTAATTGAATAAGAGTAATTTAGATTTTTGTATTATATGTAAGGATATGTATGAAATTGTATCAAGTATAAAACTGATTTTCAAAATTATATTTTGAATAGTCATTCATTTCGTGCTTTTTTAAATCTTTGTAGGATGGGATGACTTTGTCAAAAGTGATTTTTTAAAAAAATTTATCAAACACTAAAATTAACTTTTAACTTTTCAAAATTACTTTTAAATCTCTCAAAAGTAATTTGAAAGAGCCCAAAATAGTTTTGGATTTGAAAATTTTAAATAAATAGGTCAAATTCTATTTATCCACTGAATAAATAAATTAATTAAATTCAGGTTGGAGCTCATTAATTCGTTTATTAGCTTATGTCTTGTTTATTAAACATAAACAAACTGAATACGAGTTTAATTCAGTTAATTGAATTACTTATTTATCTTTATAATTTTAAATTTTAGAAAACAAAAATTACTAAGTTATAAGGTTATTTGTGATTTTTTTTCTTGATTTTAGTTATTATTTGATATATAATAAAAAATTTAAACGAATTGAATTTTATTTTGATTGGTTGATAAATTCTGTTAAATAAATTAAACAAATAAAAAAATATATTTGTACATTTAACGAAAATTCATTTATCAAATAAATGTAATTTGAATTATGAAGCATGGAATAAAGATTTGTTTAATAAATGAGATAGATTTTAATTCTGCCGGATTTTGACAAAATTTGTTTAGGATTAGTCACCAATTCGTTCGCGTTGTGAACAATAACTGAATTGCAACAACATTTAATTTGCTATATTAGATCGAACGGCCTATAACGAAACGATCAGAAATTGATGTTCGATTTGTTCTAACATGTCGCTTTCTGATGGTGTCGGGGGTGCAGGGGAATAAAGCCAGCATAGTCGATCTAAAACTAGAAGTTGAAAACTAGGAGAAAGAGAATCCAAGTCCAGCAAAGCGCTGGAACATTTGCTCAATTCCCGACGCGCTGTCTCGTGCACAACCCCTCCTTTAGATATCACTGTTCACAGCACGCTCGAGAGTATCCAATATAAGTGTTACTCGCTCTCTTGCAACAACATCTGTGTAAGTAGCAATATTATTTTTGGGACCAGACAATGTTACCCTACGGTGAGCCACGTATGTGGTACCTCGAGGCCCCAAGCCTTGCTTTTGGCAACAGGTAACATGAATGGTTTTGTAATGATGACAATGAAAAGATTTGTTTGGGCAACTCTAGTATTAATGTCATCTTGTGATTCCATCCGAATTTTGTAGTTAAAAATGTTTAGATGAGAAGAGCATTAAGATAGATGATTTCTTAGTTAAGTACTCGTGTTGCACATTAAAAATAATAATAATAATTGAGAAGATTATTCCATATTTTGAAATAAATATTAAATTAATGTAAACAATCGAAAGATATTAAAAAATAAAACTATTGGAGAGAGTTTTGAATATCTCAGTATACACTTTTACATATACTTATTCATGTGCCTTTTACTTAAATCATATATGCATATATGATTATATGTATGATGTGGGTAGCGAAATAAAATCCCAAAAATATTAGGCGACTAAAAATCGATTTCAAATTTATTTACTCTTTTTTTTAAAAAAAAATAGATACATATATAACATACAAAGCACTTAGTATTATTCTCAATTGAAGATTAATATTTTATTAAGAAGTGAAGAAAAAACATTTAAGATGTAAAAAAAATTATTGAAAAAAAACGTTTTCATAAATTTAGCAATTATATTGACAAATCACAAATACATAAAAGGAAACACTTGGTGAAAGTGGAAAATGGAAGAAAGCCCGGTCAGGAAACCCTCCCCCTGTCCAAACACGTGTCCTAAAAAGACAGAAGCGTCAAAATAGACAG
Source organism: Citrus sinensis (assembly GCF_022201045.2). Classification (NCBI taxonomy): domain Eukaryota; kingdom Viridiplantae; phylum Streptophyta; class Magnoliopsida; order Sapindales; family Rutaceae; genus Citrus; species Citrus sinensis. Next base: position 6,185,804 of record NC_068562.1, on the reverse strand, counting down.
GTCACCCCACGGTGTAATTAGACTAATCCTTCCCCACCACAGCACATATTAAGCCGCTTTAGCTTTATCGTGGCGTGCCGCAGCTGCTCCCATTACTGTTTAATTCGCCATCGAAACTGAAAAAAGGGCAAAGAGTCCTCCTCCCTGTCCTAATCTCAGCGTAAATAAATTACAATTAGCGGTAGTAACAAAACGCTAATCATAAAGCTATAAGAGAGAGAGAGAGAGAGAGAGAGAGAGAGAGAAAAAGAGTTAGCAACTAATTTCGCTTCTCTAATTTTATCTCTGTTTACAGTCAGTGAGTTATAGTCAATAGTCAATTTAGTCATCATCATAGCGTTGATTGAAATGCTGAAGTTAATTCGTGTATATCAGCTCTTCTTAAATTTTCTTCACATAGTCTCTCTCTTCCTCTCAGTCCTCGCAGGTATGCCGTCGTTTTATATTTGTTTCCTTTCTATAGAACAAGAATTAGGAAAAAAAATTTTTTCGTTTCATTTAAATTCACCTTCGCTTTACCCGTTGATCTGTTGATTTCGTGTTCGCATCCTGTGTTTGTTGTGTTAGATCTTTGAGGTAACATTTGTTTCAACTGCTTACGATCTGACCACGGCAGAATTTATGATTTTCAAGTACATACTGCTCCAAAATTTTTTAGATAATTTTGCTTATGTGAGTTAATTTTAGCAACTAAAAGGAAAGTGTTTAGGAGCAGAGTGACAGTTTTGATTATTAGTGAAAAATCTGAACTAATCAACAATCATCTTTCCAGAATCACCATATAGAAAGAGTCTACTGGCAACAATATGCTAATACTTTGTAACTTGCATTCTGAATCAAATTAGATGAGATTAGACAAGAATTTATACAGGCATCAGTGTACTTATCTGCCATCTGGCATGTTTGTGTTCTTGTAGGAATAATTTGTAACCAAAACAAAGAAGGGAGAATTTTTATAAAATATGCTAATTTTATGAAGAAAAGTCATAAATGACTTGATGTTTTTCATTGAAAGAGGATTCCCTCTCCTTTGTCAGTTTGTGCATTATTCACACTACTCACAAGATGGATTAAAAAACTTTCAGCTTCTTTACCTTGTTGTTTAATAGAAAGTGTCATCCTATATATAACATGAAAGTGATAGTATCAATATACGCTTCAACATTTGTTGTAAAGAATAGTGAGGAAAAAGAAAAATTATTTCCATTAACTTATCTACTTCTCAACTAGTTTGGAATATATATGTGTATGTGTATGTATGCATGCATACATGCATACATACGTGTATGTATGTTTATATATAAATATATATAGGTTGACACATTGATATGTCAGAATGTAATCAGGAGGTGTTCAACTTACTGATTGTGAATAATAAGTTACCATGACCTCATGATTGAAATCTTCTGTGAGTAAGCCTTAATCCATACAACTAATTGTTGTACAAGTTGATATATGGGCCTACAATCTGATAAACAATGCATATAAAATGAATGACAACCTACCATTTATGCATGCAACTAAAACTATATGAATATTATTAATCTTAAAACATAATGTTTGACACACAGTTCTAAGGTCGTCTACTCTAACAAACTTGATGCAGAAACTGAAATCGGCTTAAGTACTATGAACTTAAAGTTATCATTTTAGCACATAGTTTTATAGCACTATCTGATTTTTATTCTGTATCTAACCTCTGCTTTATTCTGCTCTATATTTAATCACATTCCTTTAAAATTAATGAAGTACTATGGCTTTCATCTTACCTTGAATCTTTTTTTTTCTCAAAAACAAATGTTTTGCAGAGTAACGATGATGCAGTATCAACTTCAAAGAAGTTGCGAACACCAGAGTTTCTTTTAGTTTTCCCTTCAATGAGAAAAAGTATGTTTAATATATGTCAAAATTTGAAAATTAGCAGATGCAGTGGTTCTATTTCCTATCATTGTTGTTACGTAATTATTCTCATGTTGTATTTTGTAAATGCTTTGTGGCTTCACGTCTATCATGTGATTGAGATGCGTGTTTGTGGGATTTGAAATCTAACTTAGGGTTAAAGCCATGCAAACACTCTTTTAGAAGAAAGATAATCATTAAATAAAGATGTTTTACACAGTTAGATAATGTTATTACGATAATGGCATCAGCATGTTGAATTGTATTAAATACTGGATTGATGTTGGGGTGGCTGGGGTGGTCATGTGGTAGCCATGGATGTCGTCACATAAGGGGAAGTTGTGCAGACAGGGATCTTAGCTGATACATCGCCAGTGTTTTGACAAATAGAAAGCTTTTTTTAAAAAAAAAATTTGTTATATACACATGTTTACACTTCCTAATGCATTAACTATGGAAAACACTTTAGAAAATAACATGATTTATCTGAGACCTTTTTTCTTTATTTGGAAATACATCAAGTTGCCAGTCATGCTGTGGCAAATGTGATAATTGGCTTTATTAGTGCAAAGATTAGTTATTCCTTTGTATTGTGGTCGATTGTGAATGAGATGGCCTTGTAGTTGTCATTGGGGGAATTTTGATTTTTCAATCTAATTATGAGTGGTACCTATTGAACTGTGAGAATTAGCTTCAGCAAACTCTAGAATGATCAGTCTTCCGCAGTACTTTTTATATTAGTGAGGTTAACAATATTTGCAAATAATTGTCAGTTATTTTTTTTTTCTGGTAGAAGCTTTGATGCATGGATAGCGAAACTCAATTAGCTCTTTAGATATGCTTGATAATTTAGTTTATTTTTGAAAGAAAATGATAAAACAGGCTGCATGTGGAGTGTGAATGTTTGTCTGAGTTGCCTTTCTGATCACTGATTTTTCAGCTAATTTCGTTGGAAAATATTTGACTTAACCCAATAGTTGTCCTCTCATTTGTTTGACTTTATTTTTTGCTGTACTTAGATCATTGTTATTCATGTGCTTTCCTTCTACATATTTTTATCTCCAGATATAAGCAAAAAATGGCCACTGAGCTCGTTAATTCTGCAACAAGTGAGAAACTTGCAGACGTGGATTGGACGAAAAATATTGAAATTTGTGAATTAGTCGCTCGTGATCAAAGGTTTAACTTACAGAACACTCCAATTTTTTTTATTAAATAATATTTGTTTATTGTTTTGGTTCATTTTTATTGTGCTTTAATGTTGCATTGATTTATTTATTTATTTTTTAATGTTTCATTGATGATTTAGGTTTGCTTAGAGGAGATAGAGCTGAGCTTAGATTAAATGTGCTCTAATCCTCTTGTGGCTTGGTTTTCATAGTATTGGAACTTCTGAAAATCATGAAAAAAAAAAAATTAGTCATTTAGTTATCAAAGGAAAATGTTCATCTTTACAGTAGACAGTTATGAGGTGCTCATTGATGATTTTCCTTTTCACTTTTTGGGGGCTTTTGGACTGTGAAGCTTTACTTATGTGACATATTGCTAATTTGTAGTCTTAATATTTTGCTATTGTTTCTGATTCTTTACTTGCAGGCATGCTAAGGATGTGATTAAAGCTATTAAAAAACGTTTGGGTAGCAAAAACACAAATGTACAACTATATGCTGTTATGGTGAGCCCTTTTATTGTCTTTTATCTACTTAGTGTTGGGAAATTCTCATTTCCCCTATATTTTTCGAGTTTCAATATGACACTGCAGTTGCATTTTCTTTTTCCTTCCTATAAAACTCTCAAGATCTGGTCATGAAATGACTCTGCAACTTCAGCTTATTTCTTGCATTTTTTTTTTTGGGGTTCTACAGCTTATTATAAGATCACTGATCTATTATTCAATAATGCAGTTGTTAGAGATGTTGATGAACAATATTGGAGACCATATTCATAAGTTGGTTATAGATACTGGGATTCTCCCTATTCTTGTGAAGATAGTGAAGAAAAAGGTGTAAGCCGGTTTCCTAATGCACAATTTGTGATGTGTGGCTGATTTTTATAATTATCACTTAATTTGCTTTACTTTCTTTTCTGACAGTCAGATTTGCCTGTACGAGAGAGGATATTTCTTCTTCTAGATGCCACGCAGACCTCCCTTGGTGGTGCTTCTGGAAAATTCCCTCAATATTACACAGCTTATTATGAATTGGTGGTAGGTACAGACTCAGAATTTTTCAATTTGGTTTTGTTATTTATTAGACATAATTGGTGTGATGCTAGTTTCTTTGTCATCAAAGTTTAGTTAACTGAGGAAGGATCTTTATTGGTTTTTCTCCCATCATCACTGCTAGTGCTAAGAAATTGATATAAAAGAGACTGAAATGAGATGTTTTGTTTCCTGAAACTTTTACTTCTCCTGTTGTAAAATGGTTTTTTTTTATAGTGCTTATTAAGGAATTTCATTGAAAGTTCTTTTGGCTGGGGCAGTAGCAAATTCTATCCTACATGTCTATCTTTTTCTTTTACGGGCTTTGCTGGAGAGAGGCAGAAACTGTTCAGTAATTTTATGTCTTATCTCCTTCTGATGTGCTCTATTGGCTAATAAAATTCTTGTTAGGATAATATTTAGTGGAATTCTTTTTATTAATTTTTATTAATTATTTTTGCAGAGTGCAGGAGTACAGTTTCCTCAAAGACCTCGTACAATACCATCAAGTCATCCTTCTTCCGATGCAAATAAGAAAGTTACACTAAATGGAGAACTTGCCTTCTCTAGAAATGAAGGTGTTACTCTTGCTCAGCAACCAGAGCCTCAGATTGTTCCAGAATCCAGGTACATTTTGTTAAACTTTTTTCTGCTATTTTTCATCCATTTGAAGCATAATCAAATATTATAAATGCATTTAGCTATACTTGAGAGAAATTAATTCACAATTTCTCTTTCAATTTCTTTTTTAATCTTCTTAGACTTCTGATTTTCATTTTCAACTATTTGATTATTGTAATTGTGATTAATTATTAATTATACATCTCAGCAGTATCGTTATTGCTTATAAATGATTTCTTGGTTTTCTTTCCTATACAGTATTATTCAAAAGGCTAGTAATGCATTAGAGGTTCTAAAGGATGTCCTCGATGCAGTTGGTACTCAGAATCCTGAGGTATATTAGTAAACTATGATTAACAATATTCAATGCCAATTGTTTTTGTTGTCTCGAAATTTAGCTGTGAATTATTAATTAGCATGTGTCATTTTGACTGTATTTTTAGGGAGCAAAGGACGAATTTACACTCGATCTTGTTGAACAGTGTTCCTTCCAAAAGCAACGAGTTATGCATCTTGTAATGACTTCTCGGTAAGTGAACTTCCTAGCTTCCCTTGTGCCTCGTAGTTATAATAAATTTGCTTCTTAACCCTTGCTTTCTAAACTAAAGGAAATCAATGCTATAGATATTATGAAGGACAAGGCGGGCATCTATGTGTTTGTGCATTAATGTGAGTAGGTGTGGGGTTGGGGATGTACATTGTTTCTTTTTTTTTGGGGTTGGGGGGGGGGGGGGGGGGGTTAACTGGTTTATTCACTGTAGGTAGAATAAGTGTTTCAAGAGTGTGGGAAGATGAAGGGATGGGAGGGAGGGAGTACATCCTTTTAGACCTAATTTCAGTTATCTTGTGACAGATATTGTCACTTACTGATTAATTTGTGTGCATCTGTCATAAGGAGTGAGATTTGCAGCCTGGTGGGTAAGGGAGACGGAAAAATTAACCTGTCATTGTGCATATACCTTCTGTACTAATCTAAATTGATGATAGATCTAATTAGTTTCTGATAGTTTTTATCGTTTCTTTTGTAGTGCTTGATACGCTTTCTTTTGGGTGGTTCAGTGGATCTTTGGTCCATCTTTTGTTGTTTTACATCATAACATGCTCTTTATTTCTGTTTCTTATCAACATACATGCTAAGTGTTTTTCTCTTGAAACTTGAATTAATTCTTCTTCCTTTACAAGGGACGAGAAGGTGGTTTCTCAAGCAATTGACTTGAACGAGCAGCTCCAGAATGTCCTGGCAAGACATGATGTCCTTCTCTCAGAGAGGTCTACATCAACTGCCAATCATGTGAACCATCAAGATGGCCATCTGTCGACTAGATCTACCACCACTGCCAATCATTCTGCCAATCATGCTGACCATGAAGAAGAAGAAGAAGAGGAAGAGGCTGAGCAACTTTCCCGGAGGTACTTTTATCTAAACTGATCTTCAGCGCGACCTTTGTTTCTTCTTGGATAATATGTGTGCTTTCTACCAGCCTGAATCCGATTTTTGCACAAGTTAATGGTGCATGGCTCTGATATCGTGATAGACAAAAGCTTGCTTAATGAGTGTCTATCTTACAACTGTTGTATGTTAAAATGGTCTCAAGTTCTTTTGTTTCTAGTCATAAGTTTTTCGTTTCAGTTCTAAGTTTTGCTTTTCAAAGAAAAAGTTCGTGAATATAAAGAAAAATTTGGAGAAATGTAACAATAAGCTTGTGACCGGCAACAAAAAACTTATGAAAATTGTAACATGCAGTGGCTGCTGGGTAGCATTTCCCAGTTCATAACTTTCAAATATTCCTCGGTTTCTTGATGAGACTTCCATGTTTTGGGTAAAAAGAAATTCCCATTTCTTGGATATTGCTCCCTCTTTTGACTGTAAATCACATGGCAGGATGCGGAAAGGAAAAGCATGTGCAAGGCCTGAAGATGAAGAACACTTGCCAGAACGTCATCCCTTGGGCATTCTTGGATCGTCAATTCCAGCAGCAAGGCTGAACCGACCACTTATACGTCCAGTGCAAACAGAGCCACCACATGAAACCAATGCACATCCTCAACCTGTTACAATACCGCCCCCACCTGCAAAGCATGTTGAAAGGGAGAAATTCTTTCAAGAGAAAAAGGTTGATGCTTCAGCTGCAGCTGCTCACATGAGGGGCCTCTCCTTACACAGTCGAAATGCCAGCAGTTCTCGGAGCGGGAGTACAGATTTTAGCGATTGACCATCAAAAAGAGATTCTGCCTATCATTCTCTCCTTTATTCGATGGGATATAATATAAGGTTGGCTTCTCATTGTGTGCAAGTGCAAGTGGTTTTTGCTTTTTGTGTCTAGTGATTTTAGGAATTGGTGGAATGGGGTAAAGCATTTAACCGTCAAGTTTAACGATAGTCCTCCCTACACGAGAATATTTGATATGCTGTTCTAGTTCTCAAAGCTTCCCATCGGAGTTTGCACTTTTAAGCAAACTGCTTCTCTGTTTCCAGCGTAAGGGAGTTCATAGTTGTTATTATTTTTTAATTAAATATTTGTGTTTTTATTGAGACATAGCATGAAAGCGCTTCAAAATTCATGAAAACGTGCTTCAATCATGCTTTAACCTGCACGAAATGTATTGGTGAGTGGTGATTTTATCCTTGGTAAGTGATGCTTTTGTCGATGACCGGTACCAAGTTGGACAAATGTACTTCGTCAAATTATCGGGTCAAAGCTGCCCGTTTCCAATTTTCCCTTATAATTTGTGCATGCAATGTGACAGGAAAAGTCTTTAACGGAAAAAGAACAAGGGTAGCGACGATTTTAAGTTATACATTAAAAAAAAAAAATTCACTAATTCGTATTTGGAAGGAAAAGTGATTGGGGAATTGAAGTAAAAATTAATAACACACTTAAAAAATGTTTTCGGTTAATTTAAAAAAAAATTCACTTAAAAGAATATGATTTTAGCTGTGTTTCTATCAATCTTTCACTAGGTTTTAGTACAAATATCAGTGTTCATTTGAAAATTGTGTGTATTATTGTGAAATCAGTTTAAAGATCAATGTCTCAATTATTTCATTTCATCTGTGAACATCTTTGTTTTTTTTTTTTTTTTCTCTTTTGGGTCATAATATTTACAGAGTGTGACTTTTAAGTAAAACGTGCAAGCTAATCAATGTACCTTTTTAGAAAAATCAATGTGCCTTTCTAACAGTAAAAAAAATTTGCTTTTTCCGACAATTGTATGGACAGAGAGCCTCTATTTAAACTGTTAAAATGTGAACTGCTCCCCCACCCCCAATCAAATCTGCCTCCGCCATCCATAGCTTCTCCTCAGCATCTCGCCTCAAGCACCAAGCATAATGAAAAAAACCATAGCTTTATACCCAGGTCCAGCGTTCCACCACATGATTTCAATGGTGGAACTTGGCAAGCTAATCTTGCAACACAGGTCAGACGTGTCCATAACAATCCTTGTTCCATCCATGCCCTTGGAAGAATCCAAAACTTGCTCGTACATCAATTCAATCTCACACCGACTCAATCCGATCATCTCCTTCTACTACCTTCCCACCATCCAAATGCCCTCCGAGACACTATCCAGAGCCGACATCGCCATCGAATCCATCAAACTTAATTCTTCCAATGTCTTCCAGGCCCTGGAAAACATCTCTCTCACTTCCAAAATCCTGAGTTTTATAATAACTTCAACTACCAGCTTCTCTTATCACCCAAACATTCCAACTTACACTTACTTCAATTCCTGTGCTTCCACCCTCGCCGCCATCCTCTACTTACCAACTCTACACAACCAAATCACTTCAAGCTTCAAAGACCACCCAAGCTCTCTTCTGTTCATTCCAGGATTGCCCCCGGTTAAATCATCCTTCATGCCCGAACCTGTGCTTGATCGCCAAAAGCCCATCTATGATTTCTTCCTCAACTACTCGACTTCGTTATCCAAGTCAACCGGGATTATAATCAATACATTTGACTTCCTTGAGCAGCAAGCAATCAAAGCTATTGTCCATGGTGCTTGCGTCACAAATGGCACAACTCCACCGCTGCACTGCATTGGACCCTTGATCGTGGACGCCAAAGATCGTGCTGGCGGCGTCTCCGATGATGTATCTTCCGATTGTTTGACGTGGTTAGACTCTCAGCCTAGTGGGAGCGTTGTGTTTTTGTGCTTTGGAAGCAGGGGTACATTCTCTGCTCCGCAGCTAAAGGAAATCGCAATTGGACTCGAGAGGTCTTTATATAAATATGATATTTTTATTCATGCACTTCCATTTTATAATAATGTACCAACAGTCAATTGATGATCTTTAAATATACTACCTGTTCATTGTTCCTCTAACAACTAATATATTATATTATGTTCTATGATATGCAAGGTGCAATCAAAGATTCTTGTGGGTCGTGCGAAATCCATCAAATGCTGCAGAGGCGGAGCTACCGGAAGGGTTCTTGGAGAGAACCAAAGAGAGAGGACTGGTGGTGAAGTCATGGGCACCTCAGTCTACTATTTTGGGGCACGAATCGGTGGGGGGTTTTGTCACACATTGTGGGTGGAGCTCAGTGGTGGAAGCAGTGACATATGGAGTGCCGATGATTGCATGGCCTTTGTATGCCGAGCAGTTCCTGAATAGCGTTGCGTTGGTGCAAGAAATGAAGGTGGCAATGCCAATGTTTCTGAACGGAGAAGAAGAAACCATTGGCAATGGGGAAGGGGTGGTGAGTGCAGAAAGAGTGGAAGAGAGGGTAAGAGAATTGATGATGGGATCCGAGGGGAAAGCCTTGAGAGAAAGAAGCTTGGAGATGAGAATGATGGCTGCGACCGCTTGGAATAATAATGATGGTGGCTCGTCGTTTACAGCATTTTCAAACTTGGTGGCTTCTTGGAACTCACTGTATTCATAAATTCCTAGCGATTATGATGATTTTGATGCATTACTCATTTTGAGTTTGAATTTTGAGATGAGCAAAATACACCTCTACCCACTTTTATATGTTTATTATCATTATTATTAATATTATATATTTTTTTTTGTGTGGAAATAGATTGTGCATGCTCTTGTGCCAAGTTTGACTTGTGGCAAATTTGACTTGTGTCAAAATAAAGCAATTGAATAATAAATAATAAATATCTTGTTATTAAGCACTACTCAATAAAATAATAAATATCTAATAGTTGACTGATTGCAATTGAAACAAAACAAATAAATAAATATATATATATATATATAGCCAATGGGCCCGTAGCCCATTGGCACATCCATGCACCCAACAGCTTTGGGTGCATGGTTTGAGTTTCAGCGCAGTGCCTCCCCTGTATATTAATGGTTTATTTGTCTCCTTATGTTGAGATAGAATTAATATCTTTCTAATATTAATAGTGAGGGTTTCTCAATCTCCTTCTAAAATTAATTGTGAAAATAGATTTCTCTTTAATTTTAAATGAGGTTTGATATTCAGATGTGTTGTAATAAAATTATTTAAAAGAGTACCGATTGATCTCTAATTATAAATATTTTAAGTGAGGATTGACATTCAGGAGTGTTGCAATATAATTATGTAAAAGAATTATGACTGATATTTAATTATAAATATCAATAGCGCTCTTATTGTAATATATAGTGTATCAAAAAAAAAAATTGTGCATGCCAGGAACGTTTCCATAGTAATTTTTGAGATGACAGACAACTAATAATATTTTGTTAATAAAAAGATATTACCCTAAATAAACAAAAAAAATAAAAAATAAAATAAAAGATAAGGAAGAGAGAGAAGTCGTGGTTGGCTTCATTCAGTTCTCATGCGTCACTCTCTCAAGTCTCGTCAGTCTCACTTAATTTTTCCTTTTTTCCCCCCCCAAAAATATAGGAGAGCACCAAAATATCAAAATTCACTCACAATCTTGACCATTCATTTGCAACCTGCTCTTGGTTATTAATTTTTCGATTTAACAACATCCGGTGATTTCTTTTATCTTATTTATTGGATTTTGTATAAATTTTTCTTCTACTTACTGTTGAAGATTTTATTTATTTATTTAGTTTTGGCTTAGACGGCTACACAACAGTGAGTGAAAATGCAGATGAACAGTGCTACAGCTCCATGTCCGCCTTCTTCTTGTTCTACTTCGTCTACATTTCCGCCTCCTCCTCGCTTCACCTCCGTTTCTCGCAACTCCAAGTCCCCACTGTATGTCTCTCTTTCACTCTCTTTCTTGCATATATCTTGTATTTTGGACATTGACTAATCGGATTCTATCAACTGGCTGCGCTCAAATTATATACTTTTCGTTCTAATCATCAACTGTCTGCGTGTCTGTATGAGTTTTTCTCTGCGGAAAATGGTGATTTTTTAAGATTTCATAGTTCTTGCATCTCATAACTGGTAGCAATTTTTTTTTAATAATAATAATTATGCCTTTCTTTGCTTATTGAATTTTGGGAAGCTTAGTGACTGAGCAATTAAACTACTAAATTTTTATTACATTTTTTTTTACTCTGTGCTTATTTATTCATTTACTTATTTATCATCATCGTCAAAAGTGGCCTTTCCACATGTTATTGTTTCTTTAGTTAAGTAGTATGCGGCACTCATGCTGCATTTGCCAATTGGGTTCCGAGTGACTGCTTCATTGGATTTTAATTTATTTATACAGAACTCTGTTCCTTATCAATGGGCTTATGTTATATGTTAACGATCAATGTGATTTGTGTGATTTTGAAATTTTGTCATTCCTTGCTCTCATAGGCCATTGCCACGGGCAGTATGTACCTCACAAAGGATGTATCGTTCCGCTGGGGTTCCTAACGAGGCCTATCTTAGTTCTAACACCTCAACAAATTACGTAGTTTCCAGATATTCTTTTGGATGGTCTGAAACACAACCAATACTTCCTAAGCAATCGGTCAACAAAGATTTATCACCTTTGGCAGCTTTAGTGACCTCTAAATCTCAAAATTTCTCGACAGCGTCTCTTGTTGGTGATGAAAAGATTGGCGTGTTGTTGCTCAATCTCGGAGGACCTGAAACACTTGAAGATGTGCAGCCTTTTTTGTTTAATCTTTTTGCCGATCCGGTAACATTATCCTTTATTTATTTATTTTTTGGTAATAAAACTAATATTTCTGTGCCTATTCACTGAATCTAATAAGTGTAGGTTAAAAAAAAAAAAATTGCTGGACCAGTAGTCTCACTTAAAGAAAAGATCATTTATTTAATTTTCTAGTCATAAGTTTTTCTGATTTTCCTTGATATCATTTTGTTACCTCTAAAATTTACATATGTTATGATGTCAGCTTTGTCCTCTTTTCCTAACACAATGTCTTGTGCACAGATTAGTGCTGCAATGGGATAGTTTACATTAGTTGAATTTGATAATGTATTTGCTCACTTTCTATATTCTGTATGTACCATATGCTTTTTCTTGTTGGGTTCAGCTTAATATGTATATTTTATGTAGCATTATTTTAACTATTTCATACTTTGACATTAACATAATCATTGGACTTTGCTGAACTGAACAGGACATCATACGACTGCCAAGGCTGTTTCGTTTTCTTCAAAAGCCTTTGGCACAATTCATATCTGTAGTCCGGGCACCCAAGAGCAAAGAAGGCTATGCATCGATTGGTGGTGGTTCTCCCTTGCGACGGATAACTGATGCACAGGCATGATTTAATTGAAAAAAAAAATTGCTTTTCTTCTGGATTTTCATCATTTTCTTTGCATAAGAGTGAGACTATACTTCAAGGGACATAAGCTTTACACAAATGTAGATCTAAAAAAGTGATGTCATCTTTTTATGTATTTCTGTCTTGTCCTTGTACTTTCATTGGCTATCATTTCCTGCATTCAGGCTGAAGAGTTGAGGAAGTCACTTTGGGAAAAAAATTTGCCAGCAAAGGTGTATGTCGGTATGCGTTACTGGCATCCATTTACTGAAGAAGCTATTGAACAGGTATCTTGTCAGCATTATGTAATTTTCAAAAGCATTTTCTTTTTCTTTTTTAATTTGATTTTTAAGAGACTTTCTCTCTTGGATCCTGTTTTCCTGTGATTTTGCTACACATATACCAAATCCTTCGAAGTTTGTTTTCTCTGTCACATAAAGAATGGTAGTTAGTCATTTATTTAACACTAATACATCTTTCCCTTACGTCAGGTGACACACAAATATTCTTGGGAAATACTAATAATAAAATCTGAAGACATTTTTGTTTTGTGCTATAGAATTTTTTAGGTATTTCTGGTTGGATCCACGAGTGACAAGAAAGGAGCTGTCCTTTTCTATTTCAATAAATTATGGCAGCTTTTGATTGATTATCCTGCATTACTTGTTCTTTTACCAGAATCGTTAATAGCTTAATAGCTTATAACCTTGTTTTGTGTTATTCAAAAACTTTTTGTCTATCTATCAGTTGATACCAAAACCTTGTGTGAGATTAACTTAATAAGTTGTATTTTGATACCAAAACTTGGTGTTGATTCTTTATTCATCCTGTAGATTAAGAGAGATGGAATTACAAAGCTTGTTGTGCTTCCACTTTATCCTCAATTCTCAATATCAACCAGTGGTTCAAGCCTTCGACTCTTGGAGAGTATATTCCGGTGATGGATGATATCAACCTGTTACCTTGTTATTATAGTATAAAGATATTATTAAACTAATAATCTGAAAAGATAGTTGATTTTTTTTTTTCCAGGGAGGATGAATATCTAGTGAACATGCAGCACACGGTTATACCTTCCTGGTACCAACGTGAAGGATACATCACGGCAATGGCAAATTTGATTGAGAAGGAGTTACAGAACTTTGACTCCCCTGAGCAGGTTCATCCTTGAAATTCAACCCTATTTTTTGTTCATTTTTGGTATATTGTTATTTCATTGTTGTACATGTTGTTAATGGTTGATTGCTTGATGTTCATAATCTTTACTATATGCATTCTAAGTGACAGAGACTCTCTTTTTGTCATACGAATTTGATTCGACTTACTGGGGAATGTCTATAGGTTATGATATTTTTCAGTGCTCATGGGGTGCCACTCGCATATGTGGAAGAGGCTGGTGATCCTTACAAGGCAGAGATGGAGGAATGTGTTGATTTGATAATGGAAGAGTTAGAGAAGAGAAAGATAACTAATGCATACACTCTTGCATATCAGGTAATTTTGTAATGGTAAAGCCGCACTAGTTGGATTCTTCTTATCTTGATTTCTAAACAGAGATACTGACTGGTACTCTTAACTTGAATGATGTTGACAAAGAGCTTACTGTCTTGGACTTATTGGAAACATTGGATTCAGTATTCCTTATGAGTTTTTGTATTCAACTTTTATAATTTGTTCGTGCAAACAAAAGAAAAATCACGAGACATTGGCATAATTAATTTTGTTTATTTGACAGGAGTCAGGTGATGCTAAGTACTAATGAAACGATATACCTTGTGTGAAGAGACTTATAGAACATGTATTTCATGTATCTGTCTGTATAAATGATTTCTTATTTTTGTCTAGCAACTAAATATTGTACAATCTTTCCTGGTAGCGTCAGAAATAGCCATTAATCATGAAGAATTAATAGGACGTCAAATTTTGAGAGAATTCATAAAGAGAAGATCCAAACAAGGTGGAGGTGGGGGGGATTTATCAAGAGCAGACATGGGAAGATACTGGATATGTAAACTTTGAAAGGAGGATGAACATGTTAGTTCTGTCAGAGTCATTGAACTTAGGGTGCGTTTGAGATTGAGGTTGGGCAGCTGTAGCTTAAAAGTTATAGCACTAAAGTGTTTGGTAAACACTAACTGTTGTAACTTATAAGCTATGTTAATATGATTTTTTACTTGTATAATGAAAAATCTATTATATCTTTAATAATTTTGTCAAAATTATTATTTCAAATTTATATTTACTACATATTATTAACTTTTGTTTGATAGTTACAACTTTTTTTCCACAGCAGTTATAGCTTAAAAGTTACAGCACCTCAATCCCAAACATGACCTTAGATATTGAGATGACCTCTGCATTTTTATAATTGATAAAAAGCACAATTTAGCTACTAGTAAATCTAAAGTGTTGTGTTAGGTTAAAGACAAGGAAATTTAAGCTCTAACTTGTCCTCTCACATGCAGGTCATTATTTTCAAGGATATTACTTAATTTCAGCATCTCATAGCTTGCTATAGTTGTTCTCAGATCTATGCAAATGGATTCACAGATTTGAACTAATTTTCATCTTTCTTCTGCTGAATGGTTGGGTTATCTCATTAAAATCATCTGTAAAGAATTACTTTCATCCATTCAGACTGATGTTACTATATTCACATTTTAGATTCTCTTTTAGTATATAAAGGTTTTCTAATCTGTTTTTGCATGTCGTAGGAATTGAATATTTAGCATTTTATAATCATGGTGTGTAAGTTTGACAGTTAGCCAAATTTTCTTACAGAGCAGAGTCGGGCCTGTGGAATGGTTGAAACCCTATACTGATGAAACAATAATCAAGCTCGGGCAGAAGGGAGTAAAAAGTCTTTTGGCTGTCCCTATTAGGTAATATCATCATATCATTATCACTGATATTATGTCACCTGATGATCTTAGTTTGGGCTTGTTATGCATTGCTGCATGATGATAAATTGTTAGTTGAATTAGTCCTTTTTTTGGCTATTTTTGTTATTATTTTTGGATATTGAAAATAAGGTTTGGCTTTCTATTTGTGCTTGTGTGTGTTTGATTGCAGTTTTGTTAGTGAGCATATTGAAACTTTAGAAGAAATTGACGTTGAGTACAAAGAGTTGGCTCTAAAATCTGGTATAGAAAAGTGGGGGCGTGTCCCAGCATTAGGATGTGAAGCTACCTTCATTTCAGACTTGGCTGATGCTGTTATTGAGAGTCTACCTTATGTTGGAGCTATGGCTGTCTCTAATCTTGAAGCTAGACAGGTATTGTTATTGCATCTCTAATAGGTTTTAGAAATGAAGTACTTGATAATCATGAAAGTAAAGTTAGAAACATTTATAAGCTCTCTGGCAGTGACAGTTACTGTTAGCATCACAATGTTGACTGGAATATTTGTTCTCACCCTATCCCTGCAGTAACCATGCATCATAAACTCTTATCAGTCTATATTTTTCACGAGCATTGCTGATTTGCTGCCTTTTCTAACATTACATCATGTTGTCTGATTGAATGTTTGGGATTTTCTGCAGTCTTTAGTTCCACTTGGCAGTGTTGAAGAGTTGTTGGCAACATATGATTCAAAACGTAATGAGCTACCTCCACCTGTAACAGTCTGGGAATGGGGTTGGACCAGAAGTGCCGAGACTTGGAATGGAAGAGCTGCTATGCTGGCAGTGCTTGTTCTGTTGGTCCTAGAGGTCACCACTGGAGAGGGGTTTCTGCATCAGTGGGGCATATTGCCCTTGTTTCAGTAAATGGAGATCTAATAAAGATTCTCTCTGTTTCTGCTATCAAGATCGTCAAGTGTAAATTTTACACATTCTATTAGCATTCCACCCTACATTTTCGTTTCACTGGGTAGCATTGATGTCTACCATCACTGTAGATGGATTTGGTTAATAGTTTCTGACTTTCTGTGCAAGTTACACCGCACCACTTTTGGTGAAAGTAAAAGGAAAAGGAAAAACAGCATATAGACACTGTCACACTGTAATATAATACGGTTTTGTTATGTCTGTACTTGATGCAATTTTCTCTGAATGATTATGTTGTAAAATTTTGACCTCTTTAGGGTCTGTAGTTTAACTTTGATGAATGTTGCAAATGACTGAGGAAACTGTTGTTACAATGAAATTTTCTAATCATTTAAAAATCAATTAGGGATATGATTTTTGTTCTTTTTTTTTTAATTATTATTTGTAATATTAGACAACACAATTCTACTATATTAGAATGAAGTTTGTCATGACCTATCTTAATATAATTCAATCCATTTGAAGCCTAGACTTCAGTAAAAAGTCTATTGAGACATTTCTCAATAAAATTCATGTAAAACTCAGTTTGAAAATTTGCTCGAAAGTAAAGCAGAGAAATTATACTCCTATAACCAAATGGAAAGACTTAAATTCTTAATTTAAAAGATAGAATAAAGTAGTGTCAACTACTCGACTAAGGAGTGGTTGATGGTATAATAAGTGATGCATTTATCTTTAGATGTGTAACCTTCGTTGTGAAGATGAGTATTGACGATTATTTTGAATAAGATTTTTTTATTGATGCATCTTATTTTTCCTTAAATTACAAAAGGATGTTGTTCTCTACTTTGCAAAAGCTTCGCACGTGTCGCCTATGTGCGGACTTGTGTTGTGTGCCAATGAGGCAAGATAGATCGCCAAATTCCGACAAGATTATTGAAGCTCCTGCCTCTTGCATCAAAGCCGTGGGAAAGTCTCCACGAACTTCATTACAGTCTTACCCAAATCCGAAGGGTGCAGGAGCATCATGGTAGCTGTGGATCACTTGAGCAAGTAAGCTATCGCTGTACCTACTTAAGCCGCCCGTCTCTTCATCAAGCATGTAGTGAAGTAATTTTCTAATTTTTAGTATTGTACTTTTCTATAATGCCTTAATTAAATCATTAGTCCTTGTTCAGATATAGAATTATTTATTAAGATAATTACCTTAACTGATAATGCAAATGATTTATTTTCATTTTTAAAATAAAAGATTATTAAAATGAAAGAAACTTATTTTTAACAAACGTAAACTATTGTCATCGGTTTGTTAATCGCATTTGTTTCGTTTCATTGTCTTGGCCCAAAATACCACCACTGTCACCGTCACACCGTAAGTCCACGACTCAAAAACGCGGCTCATTTGCCAGTTCAGTTTTAGTTCACTATAGACTCTGTACTGGGGTTGAATCACCTTAGATCTCCTACGCTCATAGATTAATAACAATAAACAATTACTATGTGCCAAAATAAATCTTTAACAAGGAAATTATCTACACTATTTCTCTACAACTACCATTTAACAAGAAATCACTGAACCATACCCTTTAACACTAATCTTCATGGTTCTTATTAACCGCCACTTCTTAGATATATATTGAGTCCATGGCGGTGGGGTAAAAAAAAAAGTAAATTACATGCATAGTTTCATCAAGTCACAGAATTTTGAAGATCCAGTGCTTTCTAGAGAGAAGTAATCTTTGGACACGCAGCTATTATTATTAGTTATTATACATAAAAATAGGAAATACTAAAGTCACGTAACTATGATTATTATTAAAAGAAATAATTTGGCAACGATTTTACTATCTTAATTGACTTGATATTCTCCACTTGCATGCACCTCCTTGACCCTCTTGTCATATTCATCTTCTTCGTCGTCATCTTCTTCCAACTCATCATCTATATCTTCCTCCCCTTCTTCTGCTCCCCACCCAAAGTTCTTGACCGTCCTAGAAGATGGAGGTGGGTTTCTCGCCTCCCCCACAATTTTCATTATCTCCTCCACACTTTGTAGAGAAAAGCTTGGGTTTTCTCTCTGGTAATAAACGGCTTGAGCTGACTCCGTTAGCTCCCTAGGTAAGTTCTTTAAGAACCATGGGTGATTCTTAATTTCTTTAAGTGTAATTCTCTGCAAGAGAATATAGATGAAAAATTATTTCAATATGGATTGTGTTTCAACATAGTATAGAAATCAACACTGAGGGAGGGTGCATTGCAGTTACTAATACATCATGCTTAAAAGTTGGACTCATTTGACTAAAATGCATAATAATTTAATGGCCACATCTCATAGAATCATTTGAACTAATATTATAAGTTGTCCATGTATGTGCATTTGCTACATCATCAAACTAGCTAGTACTTTTTGAAAAGAAGATATCCTTGCATGAGAAGGAACTGAAGGTTAAGTAAGGTTTGTTTTAAGATCAAGCCTACATAATCTTTCGTGTTACTAAAAATACAAGGACTCTCTGGGCCAGCATATATGTCAGCTAAACACATTAGTTCTTAAACTTCAGTTACATGCAAAGCAAAAAGTAATTGAGGAATTCATTGAAACTAAAATGCAGGCAAGATTGGATGGAGGCCAAAAAGCAATCTTCTAGAACCTAATAGAGAGCATCAGAAAGCCGCAACACATTATAGTTACAGTATTTCATTATGGGGCTTAGTGGCTAATTGAAATGATGGAAGTTAAAATGGTAACTTTAAAAGTCATATGTACCCTTGATGGATTTGCAACAAATAAGCGAGAGAGTAGGTGTCTGCATTCTTGAGATATGTGAACATAGTCTGGGATTCTGTACTGAACTGCCATTATTTTCTGCAGAAGATAATAAAATGAGTTCCAATATACAAAGTAGCACGAATGGTAGTGATTTAACTATAAGCGAAAGTTCTAATGGAAGAAAAAAAAAAAAATAATAATAATAATAAAGAACGCGGAAATTTATGCATATAATAGAGAAGGCCAGTTATTACCTGAATTGTTTTCCTGAAATTTTTAGGGTCATCTTGGTCTTCAAAAGGGTATGCACCAACTAGCATAACATAGAGAGTGACCCCACATGACCATACATCTGCTAACTGAACAAAGGCAAGAAAAGCAAGTAACATATTAACAAGACATTTTCATTTTCAAGCTCATTTCATTTTTTAAGCAAAGGCTACAAAGGTTTTTAAATCGCGAGCATGTACAGCAAAGAACATTCAGTTAGTCATAGAAGTACAAGTATTTTCAAACTGGAAACTGCTTGCAAATAGTTACAATGTGATTATGTGAAGAAGAATATACAAGCAATATAACAATAACATGAAATTGTGCAAACACAAAAAAAAAAATAGCTCTCTGGGAACCTTATGCGGTGGGAAAAGACTTTTGCTTATCCTTGCTGCAAAAATAAAACTATGATATATCAAATGTTTTGCTTTCATTAAATTTAAACGTTAGCCAAGATTTTAAATAAAAAATCCATTTAGTGAATGTGTGTGACTGATAAGCATGCACATCCCTTATCCAAAACCATCACAAAGGATTTATAATGTATCACTTTGCACTAAATCTGTCACCATTTCTTTACTTCACTTATATTCCTTGTGAACTCATTGAAAGCCCCTGTATTTAAGTTTCATTTTTGCTGCTTACCTCAAAGCGCGAACAACACCCCCCCCCCCAAAAAAAACCCAAATTTGTTCTGAGTAGGATTACATTTAAAGGTTTCCTTTTACCACATAGAGTGGCTACCAGCTAGCCTACTAGCAGAAACTATTATATTTAGTTGGTGCAAAATGAAATAACAAAACTTATCTGCTTAAAATTATGCCAAATTAGCAGGTCTAAGAAATCCTCCTGTTGATCATCATTTTACAATAGTGCGATCATCATGCAAGCCTTCAAGGCAGTCAGAACCCAGACACATGGAGTGGCTCTAAAGTTAGAGCTAAATTAAAGTATTAACAGAAATATATGAAAGCAACAATAAATAATAAAAAAAGTATCTGATAAAATGCAGTACTAGGCTAGCATGTGCATTAAAGTTGATTTGGTTCTAACGCGTAGAATCACATAAAATAATCTTGTCCAATTGGACTAAAAGGCATAACTTCCTTTCCCTTAAGGAATTTAAAATAACAATTGCTGCCTTTAAAAAATAAAAGTTGGTTCATAATGTCTAACTGCATAAACAAATAGTGGGCTCACACCCATCCCAATTAGTATATTCCCCCTTTTTCTTGGTTACTCATTAGGCATCAAACACAAATGTGGTGCCTTAGATCCAACAATGATCACCAAATAAAAGGATTTGGCCTATAATTTCTCCACAAAAATAAGATAAGGAGCAAAATACATACTTTTCCATCATATTCTCTCCGAGAAAGAACTTCTGGTGCTATATAAGCCGGAGTTCCAACTGTTGATTTGGGTCTTGAATGCAATACAGATGACTATTCCAGAATAAAGAAGAAAATGAACAAACAAGATAACAAAAATGCTTAAGTTTTATTCGATAGTGAACTAAAATTGCAGCAGTTGCAAACCTTAGAGTAACCAAAGTCACATATTTTCAGACGTGGGGCAGCACTTCCATCTAATAGGGTATTTTCCAGCTTCAGATCTCTATGGCATATTTGCTAAGATAGATAGATGTAAGAGCAAAAAATTAAAAACAGTCGTTATTATGGTTTAATTTACAGAAAAGTTAGATTTATCATCATTTCGATTAAATAAATTACCATGGAATGGCAATAATTGACGCCCGAGATCAGCTGCTGGAAAAAATATCTACCCTGCAGCAATTAAATAAGGAAAGCAACGCATAACTAAACTAAATAAATGTAGATAAAAACAAGTGAAAAGACACTCAAGTGGGTGAAAACCTCATCTTCACTGAATCTACCGGCATTGCAGATTCGATCAAACAGC
Source organism: Citrus sinensis (assembly GCF_022201045.2). NCBI lineage: Eukaryota > Viridiplantae > Streptophyta > Magnoliopsida > Sapindales > Rutaceae > Citrus > Citrus sinensis. The sequence continues at coordinate 6,164,695 of NC_068562.1, read as the reverse complement.
TCTCCGCCGGCAGCATATTCCATAACAATTGCCAAATGAGTGGGAGTCAAAACCACCTGAAAATTTCAAATCCCATTAAATCAAAACTGTTAAAATTTGAGCCTGCAAAAGCAATTCAATTGTTTAAAGTTAGGGGAAAAAAAAAAGAAAAAAGAAAGAAAGAAAGACGTGCCTCCTTGAACCGGATAATATTTGGGTGCCTAAGGGACCTGTGATTTATAATCTCTCTAGCCACATTCTCGTCTATCTGCAGCCTCACAAACCAGAGCAAATCAAATTCTTGAACAGATAAAAAATAAGAACCCATTAACTACTTTCAGCTAAGCATACAAAGGTCATAATTATTTTCCAGGAAACCAAACAGAAATAAAGAAGGAACCTTGCGGCCTCTTTCAATGTATTTCACGGCAACAAGCTCTTTGGTTTCTTTGTGTCTCAAAAGCCTTGCCACACCAAAATTCCCAGCTCCCAAATCCTTCACCAATTCATATTTCTCCATCTTTTTAATTTTCTTCTAACACCCCAATTCAATTTCTTGAATCTTCTCTTTGATGAGCAACCGAAACTCGAAGTCTCGCTGTTTTTATGGCCTTCTGCTAATTTTTTGATCCAAATCTAAGTACTTGCAATAAAAATAATAATACAGTTAATTGGGATTTATAATAATAATAATTATTGTTTCGTTGGAGTGAGGTAGTGGAAAGTGATAGTGTGTGTATGCGCGCTCTCGCACGTGGAGGAGAAATCAAAATAATAATATTATAATCAACGGATAGTAATGGAGTATTATGGGACTCCATGTTCAACAGCTTGAATCCAATCACTGGCTCTTCAATCATCTTCATTATCGTTTACTTTTCTTTTCTTTTAAATTAAATATTTTGTTTTCTTTCAGTTGCCTTCTTTTATGACCGGGCTTGGATCTCCAAACACGGCTTTGGGCTTGGAGACCTAACGCGGGGGTTATTTTGACTTTTCGGTTGCCGTTTTTTTAAGCCATCGATTTTACTCCCCATCTTCACTTATGAATTTTCCAACTGTTTTCCCGCTTTGGGTTATTAGCATTTAATTATCTAATTTTTAATCTAATAAAAGAAATTTACACTTTTACTCTCCTAAAATTATGAGAATAAAATTAAAAAAATAATACACGCATTAAAGTTAAGGGGAGCTCTATTTGCACTCTAAATATTACTCTGAATATCTTATTATTTTGTACACTCAACTTTAAAATTTAAATAGTTGAGTTTTATTTTATACACTATTAAAAATACTAAAAATATCCTCGCTTAATCTTTAATAAAAGGAAAAAGCTATTTGCCCCGACTTGCGCCCCGACTTGCGCCCCGAATGAAACGCGCTGTTTTGAGATTAAAAGGAAACGCACCGTTTCGACGCATTTTTTTCTTTTCTTTTGGACTCGTTTTGACGAACTACAACAGAAACACTTTTTCCTTTCGTTTTACTTTTTGTTCTGCAATCACTTTTTGTTTTGCAAACAGCAGCAATAGTTCTTGCGCCTGCAAACAGAAACGCATTTCAAACAAGTGCTTACGTTGAGGAACCGTTGTTGGCTGCCTTATGCCAAAACCCATGTACAAGTTGGCGTTTAAATTCAGCACTCAACTTTCACGAGTCATTAAGTTTTGATATGTTAAAATTTTGTGATTTATGAAAAAGCAGGCACTTACAAGTGCTCCATGGGCATTCCCTAAATCAGCTCTGTGTTGGCAAAAGCACCTTCAGACTATGCCCAGAGACAAATATGCAGACAAAGCATGTGGCATCTAGTGCATTTAAAATTTATTAAATTACAGGGAAGACGAAAAAAGAAAAAGAAATAGACATGCAAGAAGTACTACAGCTCTAATAGTGAACAAAATTAAAACCAACAGCCTTCCCAAATCAATGTCAGAGACTTCAACACAATCATTTGGAACAGCAAATCACATGAATCCGCAAGCAACATTTGAGAATACAATCATTCAAGTGATTGGAGAAATCCATATAAGTTTCCATCCTATATACACAAGCAAACAGACACATGAAAGTTGTGTTCAGTCACATGCATAAAGAGCTAGCATATGGAAATGGTCCGCGAAAAATGATTGTGGTTGGAGCTAGCATATGGAAATGTTTTGCAGTTTGCAGTTTGTAGTTTGTGGAAGTTCTGGGTGCCGAGTGTTGTGGTTGGAAAGGAAAGCAAAAAGAAGGATAAAGCAGGAACTAGCGACGTCGTTTTGGTTCCAAATTAATTGAAGTATATGCTCACCCACGTGCTGCCCACCTTTTTCGGCTGAAATTAAAAAGCAAAAAGAAACGACGTCGTTTTGTCTTTCGGGGCGCAAATTCGGGGTAAATAGCAGCACTCTTAATAAAATTATCTTTATTTTATCCGCACACAGATTAACTATTCAATACATCCTTAAATCGACTTTTGCCAAATTGTAATATCAGTTTTGTTTTGCCTTTTCTTCATTATTTTTTCCTATCATTGTTTTTTTTTTCCACTATTCTTTTTGAACTACAACAATTGAACCTGATTTTTTTTTTTTAATCATATAGGCGACGTGAATAATCTCCAATCTAGGCAAATGACTTTTTTTTTAACACATGAAGGAGCAAGTTCTAGGATTTAAAATAAAGAATAATCATAAATAAATAATTGTTTTGATGGGAGTCCAAAATAATAATCTTATGTTTAATTATACTAAACTGTCCTTAAATGTAAACTAAATTATAAGTATTTTTGTAATTAAGAAAATTTTAAAATATGAGTTTTTGAAGTATAAATAGTCCCACCCTAAAGTTTATCACATCTGAAGTGTATCTAAGTAGCTTGTGCCTATGCTTTATTAGCAAATGTGTGTTTAAAATTATTATTTAGTTTGGTGCATATAGTTTATGGAAAGAGTTAGTAATTCCAACATTTTTAAATTGTTTGTTTTTTTTTTCTTTTTTTATTGGATTTTTGAAACAATCAGATTGTTTAATATGCCTTTATTTTATCATTAATAACTAAACAACCCATTTTTTTTTCTTTTTTTGGTTGTTAAAGGCTTGAAGCTCTTACTAAAAAACAGTATCAAAGAAACTTTGAGTAGTTCGTTTATAATCAGTTAACTAATTATGGTTTAAAGAGAATAAGCTGAGAGTTTTAATGTATATGAATATAGCTTTGCAATAAACCTTATCCCAAAATAATATGATTTCCTTGGATGTCCTGAACCATTTGATTGAATTGAAGATAATCAAACGGTTGATATTCCAAGGAAACCCTATCTATATAAACAATTAGAAATCAATAACTTTTTTTTTTTAATTTTGTTAATCTCGTTTCTTCTGCCAACATGGAAATATGATATTAGGTCAAGAAAAAGGAAATAAAAGAAAATTGACATTGGATGACCAAATTAGTACTGCATTTTTTTGGAGAGTGGCAATTGATGTTGATTCAATTAGTAAAATCTTAAGGGATCATATAAAAGGTCTAACATTTTGAACGGTATTGATACTAGTGAGAGACGGGTTTGATTTTTGTTATTACAATATCTGAAAATGATGAAGCTAGCCTTATAAATGCTTCATGGGTATGTAATAACACATCAAACACGGCGACATTTGTGTCTTCGTGGAAATGCTCGTGGGTTGTGGCATGCGCAGCTGTTCATGCTAAGGCCTGTCATGTCAAATCATGTCACCATTAATTGATGCATTTTTTTCGAGTCAGATTCAGATGTGAAGACAAATTATGAATTGTAGCGTTCCTGATTTCCGCCGTTAGCAGGAAGCATGGGTGCCAATCAGCCAATGCCATGCTATTTTCTTTTGATTTTTGAGTCGGGCACTGGGCCAGAGTCTTTTAATTCGGTCACAATAATTTAGATACAGGGCCATTTCTTCTTCAGTCCCAAATTCGGAAAAAAAATTTTTATTTGATTGTATTTTTGTTTTTCTAGACAATTTACTACTTAGTTTTGGGTGCCAATTTATTTATTTATTTCGCTAAAAGATGACGTGATGTAGATTACGATAGTCGTGTACAGAGCTCATTCGACAGATCTCACTCAACCCAATGGCCTTTTTTTAGAGAATTAGGCCTATGTAATAAGCTCAGCCCAATTCAAAGCCCATAATCCCAAGAGTAATACAAAATACACACAAAAATTCCCTTCTTACACCCCTTTCCTCTGCTCGACTCCGACCCCGATTCTGCATGAAAACAGGTGTGGTGAGGAATTTGAGGGGGGCATGTAGGCGGCTGTAGCTTCACTAATCACTCTCGTCCAAGAAGGCCTTTGGTGCTCCTCAAGCATTGCTTTTCATTTATTAATTATTTGTCAAATGTGCATACATATTATCATGATTAGTTAAAATATATATGCGGCAGCAAGTGAATAAATAATAATAATAATATTTGAAGGTGGTGTTTGATTGGAAGGAGAGAATAAAGAAGACGAAAGTAATTTAAATTCTCTTTTTATTTACATTGTTTGGTTTGACAAAATATATAAGAATTTAATATTCATTATAATGTAGAATTTGAATTCCACACCAAATAGTGAAGAATTTAAATTCCTTTTATGTTAGAAACTAAAGTTTCTAAAATTACCCTTCAACTTTTTAACTTGTTTAATATCATTAATAATTATTATTTTATTGATTTAATATTATAAATGGATTGCCGCCGAAAAATCATCGGATTACCGTTGGAAGGTCGTCGGAAAGTTGTCGGGCCACCCCCATATGTTGCCGAAAAGTTGTCGGGCCACCCCGGATGTTTCCAGAACGTCGCTGGACCTTCATCGCCGGCCACCAGACTGTCATTTTATTTATATATATATATTATTACTAATATAAATAATTAAATATTTAAGGTAAATGGTCAATTAGTTTAAAGAAAAAAATTATAATTCATTTCCTTATTAAATTTTACATCAAACCAAATAACAAAATTTAATTTCACTACTTTTCTCAATTCCTTTCTTCTCTCTTCCTCTCCATTCCACTCTTTTACTCTCCTCCCTTTTTTACAAACCAAACATGACCTAAGAGTATTCAATAATTTTCCCTCTAATTTCAATTCATTATTATAGAGCGAGAAAATTTTATGCTGTTCAACACATCATGTCCATTCAATATATATATATATATATATATACACCTTGAAATTAACCGATCATAATAAAAGGATAATAATTACTTAAACACATAACATATATTCATTGGACATTCTCATTAAACCCGTCTTATATAAACTTTTCTACTATAAAGTATGTTTTCAAATAATTGAAATGCATGGCAAAATACATGTACTCGTAGGGTTTCTCTGGATAATCGAAATCTCACAATTTCGTTTCATAATTGCCGAGGTTAAGAAACTGTAAATAATCAAGATTAAAATTAAATTAGAATTTTAAAATTGATGTTTTATTCATCCAAAAGTAGAGTAATTAAATTAAACATAGTTATTTCACTTGAAAATTAAAATATGCGATGGACCGATTATGATGTTTCTTAGGAATTAGCCCCATATGCGAATAATCTCTATATATATATAAAGTTGGAACTTGAGGAGGTGATGAGGCATCACCATTTCTCATCTTTGTATATTCTCTATTATCTAATAAATAGAGAAATTTTCTTTTAAATTTGGCTTTTCATCTTCTCATAATTAATTTGATTGTTATTACACAATAACAATTATGTAAAGATTTTAATGAGGCATATTATTTGTAATGAACATCCAAGGGAGAGTGTTATGAATTTATTAAAATAAATGTAGATGTTTATAACATATATCTCTTAGTCTCTCCACTATCTCCCATTAACAACCTTTAGCTTCCTTATAACTCCCACTATCTCCCAATAAATTATGATCCATAATTTTTCATTAATTTCATGGAGTGATTATGTAACTATAAAAAGAAGAGCTCATCTTTTTGTTTTGTACACACACAATTGAAATGAATAAAATCACTTTATAATATATTCTCTCATTTTATTTTTTATCTTGCGTTGCTTCTTTATTTATATTGCTGGCTAATAATTTTTTTTTTATAAGGCTGCCCCATATTTTTAAAAAAAATTAATTCATATTTTTTATCAATTTCATTAAATATAAAATAAAAAAATGATAATATTAATTTTTTTTTTAAACCGCATGAAACACGGTTCTATTTTCTAATTTGATAATAAACGTTCCTGAAAGAATAATTATTATTGGTGTAAATTGTAATTGTGAGATGTGCTAGTGCAGTCTCCCCACTCACTAGCCGCACAAACGAGGGAATATTGGGACAAATTAATTTACAACGTGGCAGCACGCTATTCCCCAACCGCCTTCATGTGATACAGAAGAACTGACGTTCCTCGTGCAGTCCTACTAAGCAAATGGTGATGAGGATGAGGAGGTGTACGTGGGTCCCCGGGGGCCCACCCGCTAAGGAATGATCACGGCCAACTCTTTTTGAACGGTCAAGATATATCCAAACAAGAAATGGGTCCCATGGACAGAACAGGATCCTATGCATCCAACGCATCGACGGTCTCGTTTCAATATTTCCACCCTTTTGCCAGTAATGCATATTTTCACTTTTGCAATTGCAAGCAAAGCAATTATGAGAACTGCATGCATTTTGTAGGCCCAACAACAGCAAATAAAATTAAGCAAACAACGGGCCGTTCACATTAATGGCCGTTATAATCTCCCATCATCCGAATTAAAAAAATTTGCCGCCTCGCACGCCGATGATTTATGTGCAACAACAGCAACCGTTACGAAAATGATCAACAAAGTGGTGGACTCATTGTAAGTAGTGGGTCCGCACAAAAAGGAATTATTGTACAAGCTGAAGCTGCCCATTTGCGCTTGACAGCTTAAACCCTTGAACCAGAACCGAAACTAGAACCAAACCGCCACTTGTTTTCTTATATATATAACTGCTTTGCTTTCCTCTCACTTCATTCCTATATCAGTATCACCATTTCCATTATTCTTTATTTATTTGGTTGGGCTCTTAATTAGAAATAATTAATATCAGCAGCAGCAGCAGCAGCAGCAACTATGGCGGAGGAAGTTCAAAAGACAGAGTCCCAAGAGACAGCTGCTCAAGTTGAAGAGGTGGTGGTTCAAACTGATCATGTGCAGCCGGCTGAGAAGACTGCAATGCCGGCGGTAGAGAAAGAGGCACCGGTGACATTGCCGGAGACTGATGAGGCTTCTAATAAAGAGACTGAGACTCCGAAATCCAGCAGTGGTGACGATGCTGAGAGTGAGCAGAAGGTGCCCGAGTCTGGTTCTTTTAAGGAAGAAAGCACTAGAGTGGGTGATCTTCCGGATAATGAGAAGAAAGCGCTAGACGAGCTTAAGCAGGTTGTTCAAGAAGCGCTTAACAAGCATGAGTTTAGTGCTAAAACAACACCAACACCAACACCAACACCAGCACCGGCAGCAACAAAAGAAGAAGAAAAGAAAGAGACTGAGGCTGTCGTGGCAGAGGAGGAGAAGAAGCCAGAGCAACCTTCGGAACCAACAAAGCCAGAACCAGAAATTGCTGCTCAAGAAGAAAAGGAAACTGAGGTTATTGAAGAAAAGACAGCTCCAGAAGTTGCTGAAGCTGCAGAAGATGATGGTGCCAAAACTGTAGAGGCCATAGAAGAGACAGTTGTAGCCGTATCATCTTCTGTTCCACAAGAGCAATTGCCTCAATCTCCAGAGCCAAAGCCTGAGGCAAAGCCTGCTGTCACTTCAGAAAATGAGTCAAAAGACACGAAGACTGAACCCGAAATGGGGCCTGAAGAGGTTTACATATGGGGCATTCCTCTCCTGGCTGATGAGAGAAGCGATGTCATTCTCTTGAAGTTCCTCCGCGCCAGAGACTTCAAGGTCAAAGATGCATTCACAATGCTCAAGAACACAATTCGATGGAGAAAGGAATTCGGCATTGATGATTTGATTGGGCAAGACTTGGGTGACGATTTGGACAAAACGGTGTTCATGCACGGATTTGACAAAGAAGGGCACCCTGTTTGCTACAATGTGTACGGGGAGTTTCAGAACAAGGAGCTTTATCAGAAAACGTTTTCTGACGAAGAGAAGAGGCAGAAATTCCTGAGGTGGCGAATTCAATTCCTGGAAAGGAGCATCAGGAAATTGGATTTCAGGCCCGGTGGTATTTCTACTATTGTCCAGGTCAATGACTTGAAGAATTCTCCAGGACCTGCTAAGTGGGAGCTTAGACAAGCTACCAAACAGGCCCTTCAGTTGCTCCAGGACAATTACCCTGAGTTTGTTGCTAAACAGGTAAATAGTTTTAACCCCAACTAGTATATATATATATATATATATAAAGTAGCTTGTTATATACTGATTAAGTGTTTTCATTTTAATTTTTTAGGTGTTTATCAATGTACCATGGTGGTACCTGGCAGTTAACAGGATGATAAGCCCATTTTTGACTCAGAGAACTAGAAGTAAGTTTGTCTTTGCTGGTCCATCCAAATCAGCAGAGACCCTTCTAAGGTAATTAATTAGCATCTAAACTTGTTACATGTATAGTTATTTTAAGAAATGTCAGTCGTTTTACATTGTTAATATATATTGATTTTCTTGGCTGATGCATATTTAAACTTCGGTTTGAACAACCTGCAGGTACATAGCGGCTGAGCAACTACCAGTAAAATATGGAGGACTGAGCAAAGTAGGTGAATTTGCTGCCACAGATGCAGTTACTGAGATCACCGTCAAGCCAGCAGCTAAGCACACTGTTGAATTTCCAGTTACTGAGGTTAGTTTTTTACTTTTTCTTTGGTCTTTGTGGCCATAACTCATCAGTCAAAGGTTCTTTTTACTTTTTAGAATCCAAAGAAGGATTGCGACAATTCAGCTTCGGGATTGTAATATTCAAATACAGAATCTTTTCTTGGATTCTCTGGCGCTACTACTAGTATCTTTCTTATGTTTTCTAGTCGAAAAATGCATTCCAATTGACTTGTTCAACGGCAGGACGTAAAGACTCGTGCTCTAGAGAAAAGATAATGAAATATCAAGCACATAATTTTTCATTTAATCCTTGATTTGATATATTAACAATGGGTTTCACTTCCAATTGATAATATGTGTAGGAATGCAATTTGACCTGGGAAGTGCGGGTAGTGGGATGGGAAGTGAGCTATGGGGCAGAGTTTGTGCCAAGTACTGAAGGAAGCTACACGGTGATAATCCAAAAGGCTAAAAAATTGGCCTCAAATGCTGAACAGCCTGTGGTATGTGACAGTTTCAAGATTGTTGAACCAGGCAAAGTTGTTCTCACCATTGACAATCCGACCTCTAAGAAGAAGAAGCTCCTCTATCGTTTGAAGACCAAGCCTTCTTCTGGCCATCAAAGCTTCAAGGACGAATTATGTTGTGCCTAATTTTCGTTGATAAAGAAAGAGAGGTCGAAAACTTGAAATTGTTCGTGGATTTGCTTCTTATTATATCTCTGTTAAATTATATCTTTTTTTGAGGGGTTCTTTACAGAACTTGTTAAGAAGTATTTCTTGCTATATAAAATTTCAATTTGTTTGTTTGTCTGGAACTTCATTCAGTACAGCTATGGATGTTTATAGGGACGACAATGTAAATCATGCTTTTATTTTGTGCTATCTATATTTCCCTCTTTTTAAAATTTTTCTACACACTTTTGAACCTTTCGAGGCATGAAATAAGGAGATACTTATCCTGTGAAGGGACAAGACCAAAAACAATACTTTATTTCTTATATAATCTCTGATAAAGCCTCCATTTCTTTCTGATTTCATCATTGACCACGGCAACATGTCATGTGAAAGCAATAGCTCTGCAAAGCCAAAAGAAGCTGGAAAGGGCAAAGAGAGGTGCGCAATCTGCAATGCGAAAGACTTTAGGATACAAGGAAGAATTATTTAGATTGACAATTATGATACAATGTGTATGCAACCGTATACTATCACATGATTAGTGCAACTCTGTTCTCGGACCACGTTCGTAGTTTCTTTATTTCGTTTGGGTCAATTGAAAGGACAATAAAAGATAATTTCTGATCTGTCAAAAGTTAAAGATAAAGGTAAAAGCAAAAGCGTGAATTGATTATTGATGAAACATAATGTGGTCGGGCATAGAAATGGCAGCAAGCAAAGCAGGTGCTCATTATATTTGTTCTCGATGGGTCCAATCCAAGACAGCACAATTGCAGTTTCTCGAATCATAAAATCCTATTACTCCATGTGCAGCCTGGGGGATTTGCTTCGACTTAGTCTGCTTTTAATTATTTCATATTGAAATTGGACATTCAAAGTTCTCTAGGTTGATTTAAATGGCTGCAACAATGGCCTGTCCCATGTTTTCAAGCATACTTATCTTTGGGTTTCGTGCATGTCTGCTGCTTTTGTATATGGACCAATTAAGCTGCCCCTACTTGTGGGTTATGCGCAGGAGATGCACTAATGATTCACTTCTAAAATATTTCCATCTTAAATGAAGATGAGAATAATTCTTTATGCAATGCAAATGCTAAATCAGTGCAGCGTAATTTGAAGAATTACTCGGGAAAAGTTATAAATACATGAGATTCCAATATGAGCAAAATAATACAATACTCCTACACAATTCTAGGATTGTTCCTATCTAAATAGGCTTTATATGAACAATTTGTGTTTCAGGCAGGTAGAAAAAGCAATGTTTACAAGAAATCATAATAATTTTCCGTTATTTATTAAAAAAAGTAAAAATCAGCCGATGCCAGAATTTGATCGGATATTTAAAATTATTGATCAGTGAACGATAGCTCCAAAACAAAGTCTCATCTATGAATGAAGGTGACTTCTCCGTAAGGGCCGCTAGGGTTGTTAGCTGTGAGGACCGCACCCTATTGTGCTTCTAGGGGTAAGAATTTTATGTCATTAATGATAAGAATCAAACAATATTAATGGAAACAAAATAATCAATCAAATGATATATTGTCATCTTAATTATCGGTAAAGAAAGAAAGATTGATTGTAAATCAATTGACTCAATTTTTGTTAATCTGTCATTATGCCGAAATAATATTAATTGTATTATTCCCTTTTATATGTTTTAAATACTTTAATAAATGGAGCATTTATCCTCATGAATTAATAACAGTAAATTTTATAGTCTTTATATTATTTCTAAAAAGTTTTCATGGTATTAAAGCAGGTTTAAGAGTCCTTAAATTTGTGGGTTTAGATTTCGCCACCATATTGATGATTGATTTTTGGAGCATTGTGGCCCAAAGGAAAGAGATGTGAGTTCTTTTTTAATTGTTCTTCAATTTCTTTTTTTTAAAAAAATTATTCGACGGCACCATAAACCACCATTTTCACCGTCACAAAGGAAATAATGTCAAAAGAGAAAGGAAACAAAAATGAATCCTCAAAATTAATGTTCTTCTTGAAAGATCAATGGAATGATTTTTTAAATGGAAGAATCCCATGACAAAATTAAAGAAGTGAATATTTCCTTTAAAAAAAATCACAGGAACGGCTTTCATATTAAAAAGTTTATTTGATAGAAAAAAAATTTATTACTTATAATTTTTTATGGTCTAAATAAAAAAAAAGGTGTACGCGAAAACAATTGATAGATTTCTTAGACAAACATGAATTGAATGCTTTCTAATTTGTTGTACGATACTTGGATGAGATGGTAAATAAAAATGAAGGATTTACAATTTTCAAAGGCAAGTTAGGAGTTCAAATGACTCCAGCTTGAGAGAGTATGACAAGAATCAAATAATATTGATGAAAAAAAAATCAATCAAATGATGAATGTCTTCATCTTAATTATTGATTAAGAGAGATTGATTGTAAAATAATATAAATATTTATTATTCCCAAATTATGCTAACTGTATCATTTCTTTTTTTATGTTTCAAATACTTGTACAATTACTCCTCTTTTTCTTATTGAGAAAGAATTTTGTCATCTTCTTTATATTGTTTATGAACATTTTTCAATTACTCCTGTTTTTCTTATTGAGAAAGAATTGTGTTATCGGTGATTCTCAAGCATTCATGGAGTAATCCTACTGGGCCAACACGGGATATGAGGTTTTGGGCTCAGAGGGCCCAACAATAAGGCAGTTCGTTCTTGGGTCATAACCTGGGTAGTCGAGAGGTCCGGTCAAGGAAAATCCTAGGACAATAAAATCTTGCACATCCCACATTTTTGTTCATGTCTCAAATTATAAATTAAAATTAAAAAAATGGTAATGAAATTCTTTTTTTTTTTTTTAAAAAAAAGAAAATTTAATGATATTCTAAAGCCGAAGAAGATGGTCGAGTTTTGATTTTAATTAAGCTAAATATGAAATCGCTGATAATTTTTATTGATATCCTTGTTTTTTCCCCCCTTTTCTTTTTAAGTAGAGGGTGAGCAAATTATTTTTTTAACCGTTACCTCTGCAGAATTCGATAGAATTGTTCCTGGGCTTGGATAGGAGCTTGCATGATGCTTTGAGGCTTCCAATTCCATTTTAACTCAAATGAAGTTAAAATGCATTTCAATGCTTTATACATATTATTTATTTATTGATAGAGCTTTATAAATATCATTATGTGCTCCTCGTTTGAACTCTTTCGCTTAATACTGTAAATGAATGGTTGTGCAAATTTCTCCTTTCTTTTACCCGAGAAATTCGGTATATGCCATTTTCTCAATAATTTTAGGAACTGGAATTACTACGATGCTTGCAAGTTGCAAATTTGCATGTCCCTTGGAAAGGAGACGTTTGCTGACGAATTAGTTTTGCTTGACCATGTGGCTTAAATTGGGCCTCCATATAGGCCCAATAAGGCGATCCAAACGGATGGATCGATTTGCTTGGCAATAGTCAATTAGGGCCCGTTTGGTACTATTTTGCAGGCAGTGTTTTCATTTTCATTTTCATAGTACATATATAATACATGTTCGGTGGCTTATATCCAAAAAATAGATTACAAAATAGAAAATTCAGATTCATTATTATAACTAGTAAACTGAAAACATGTTAAACATGTTCTCCAAATATTACAAAACTAAACCTAAAAATGAATTAAAAATCAAAATCAACCGTAACCGTAAATCCTCCCCTCAATCCTTATCTCTCCATCAACATTCTCTCTTCCCCCTCACCTTTCTCAATCCAGTTGCAGCAAATTTGCACCCTTTCTCTCCTCTTATCTTCATCCAACATCATTCTCTCTCCTTATTTCTCTCGATCTACTCTCTCTTGGCGTGCCAGTTGCTGTCGCTAATTTAACTCAGTCACTGCCGTTGCTCTGTCTCCCCACCGGTGGCGGACCCAAAAACTAAAATGAGGGGGGGCTTAGTTCAAAAAATTTTATTTAACTTAAATTTTTTAATGTTCACTCGAATACATTTTAAGTCTTATAAACTCAAATTTTATTACTTTTTTTTAAATTCTAAATAATAATAGTAACAAATTATTATTTTTAAATGCGTGAAAATATCATTTTTTGAAGTATTATTTTAAATGCGTGAAAATATTATTTTTCGAAGTAGTTTCTACAAAATATTTAAAAAAAATAAAATAATGTGACTAATGGGATTTGAACCAAGGTTTTAAAATCATTAAATAACACTTTTACCATTAAACCACAAGGCTTTTAATATATGAAAGATGTGTCCAAATTCTTTTATCTAACATTTTCATAAGGGACTTGGGGTACATTTAAAAGAAAACTTAATGGTCCAGGGGGGGCTGAAGCCCCTCCTGGACCTTAATTGGGTCCGCCCATGCTCCCCACTGCTGTTCTGTCTCCACCCAGCCTCTGCTATTCCATCTCTGCCTAGTCACTGCTGCTCTGTTTCGCCCAGCCGCTGCTGCTTCGTCTCCGCCCAGCCGCTGCGCTCTATGTGACATAATTACACACGTAATGCATAACGTCTAACATGTAAGTTTTTATAATTATTTTGTTTAAATCATGTGTTGTAATAGATATCTTATTATAGTGTAAAAAACAATGACCATGTAATTTTTTTAATTAATGTTAATTCTAAAACTTTATCATCATGTAATTTTTTTATAATAATTTTGTTTAAATTATTATGGTGTATTTGTGTATGTATTAGCTAAATAATTATTTTTTAATTATAAGTATGATGTAAATGCTTAGTAAAAATTGTTTTTGGAAAAGGTACTACCGCACATATTCTCTGTTTTATCATTTTCAACTGTTTCTACCAAATGCATATTACTGTTTTCAATTTTTAAATACAGGAAACAGAAAATGATACCAAATGCATACTTAAATTTGAAATACAGCAACTGCAAAATACCATTTTCATTTTCATTTTTGTTCTTAGAAAATACAAATTCAGAAATAATATCGAACATACCCTTACTTTTCGATATTTGATCCCTTCAAATCATTTTGCTAATTGTAATTTTATTAATTTTTCCTATTACTTTTCAGGATCAGGAAAAATGAGTGAAATCATTGTTGTTTAACAAAATTAATGAAACCTTCTCATGTTTTAAGAGATATCCAAACCTCGCGAGTGTCAACTTTTATGTTAATTTTACCATTTTACTTTTGGTGATGTTCGAAATATGAACACATTTACTTCTTTAATTTAATTGAACAATTTTCAATCATAATTAATTAAAAAATAAAATTTAAAATTATAAAAAAGTAAGGACTTTTCATAATATTTTAAACTAAGTGAATAGTTTTTTAATCAATTCTGAAAATTTTCATAATTAATTAATAAATTATAATTCTATTACTTTTTTCTACAATTTTGTTTTTAATTTTTTCAATTGATTACGATTAAAAATTATTTAATTAATTAAATAATTAGAAGTATTCATATTTTTAGCATCAAACAACCACTAAGGGTGAAATTGTATGATCAGAAAAAAATGTTGACACTCATGAATGTTTCAGATAGTTTTATTTAAAAAAAAAAATCTACTCTTTTTTTTCTTCAAAATTGTCCTTATTAAAAAAATTATTTTATTTATTCTCTCTCCCTACCCCCCCCCCCTCCCCCCACTCCATCCTAACCATGTACTCCACCACTATATTCATCAATGACAAATTCATCATTATCACCATCTATTTTTTTTAATTATCAATCCATCACCTTTACCAACACATGATGAGTATGAATATTGGATTTTCTTAAGGAAAAAGTTATTTCCCCCCGAAACTTAACCCTGAATTGCACCCCGAATTGAAACACTCCATTTTAATAAAATAGAAAACACACCGTTTAACTTTTCTTTTTGACAACGCTAGCAAAATCTCTCTCTCAATCTCTGTTTAATCTCAGTCTTTCACACCCGCAAAAATCTACAATCACCGACGGAACAACCATCACCGATATTTCTGCATCTGAGGTAATGGAATATTCAAACATTTCATCTGAACTATTAAAACACATCTCAATCTTAGGCTCTTCAACTTTATCCACCAAATTTTCATTATTTCCTTCAAAATTAGCCTCATGTAAATCTTGCAATTCCTCCACTTCATCAACCTCCAATTCATCAACCTCGTCCATTATTACTGCAAATTATAATAATTCAGAATATGATTAATTAATTATACCAAATTCATTAAGTTTAGAAACAAATAAAAATTTAAACTAAATATTATTAATTACTTATCCCTAATTCATTAAGTTTAGAAACAAATTAAAATATAAATAGATATTATTAATTAACGGTTCAACAAATTAATTATTATTAATTAGTTATCACGGTTCAGCAAACTGAAACAAATAAAATACAATAATTGACATACAAATGCTCACGGTTTGCTAGATCAAGATTCATAAATTAAAATGAAACAGCTCAACAAATTAATGTAGGAACAATAAATGCTTACGGGTTTTGTAATGTAGAGGTTCAGTACTTTCACAAACCAGTTGCCATTTTGCAGTTTTACATTTGGGCTTTGCAGTTTGCAATGAATTGAAGCAAGTTGCACAGAGTGTTGAGTGTTGAGTTGAAACGAAAGCAAATAGAAGGACAAGCACGTGCTGCATAGCTGCAATGAATTGAAGAAGCGACGTCGTTTGGTTTTGCAGTTTGCAATGAATTGAAGCGAGCTGCATAGAGTGTTGAGTGTTGGGTTGAAACGAAAGTAAATAGAAGGACAAACACGTGCTGTACAGCTGCAATGAATTGAAGAAGCGACGTCGTTCGGTTTAATCAACAATGCTCACACACATGTGCTACACAGCTACAATTAAAAAGAAAAAACGACCGTTTTGGCAAAATTCGAGGCGCAAATTTGGGGTTAAGTTTGGGGCATATAACAGCGCTGTTTTGTTAAATTCTATGAACAAGTGCTGGATTTTACTCTTATTGATGATATTGGTTATACTTTATGGGATTGATTAAAGTTTTGTTTAATTTCACGTTAGGATTTAATGAGGAGTTAATATTTATTTCAAATTATGAATCAATTAGAAAAAATGAGAGATGTGAGAAATGAGAAGTTAATCTTTTAAGAATTTGATAAAAAAAATTATAATATATTTTTTTAATAAGAATAATTCTAAAATAAATAATATTAAGTAAAAATGAGGACTCCCGAAATAAATTTAAGTAATCGAATATCACCGTTCTTACTTTTTGTCCGAAATATTGGGACTAATAAATTATTCGGACAGTTTGAAATTTTAAGTCCAAAACAGAACCTGCCTAGCCCAAAGCCGAATCAGGTACACGTATACTGGTTTCGATATTCACTTATAGCTGACCTTTAAAAAATGTGAGAGATCAAGGAAAAGCCTAACCTATCATGTATCATCATTCATCAGAAAGAAAAAAACTTAGGATAAACAGCGTCGTAAACAGCACCGCTTACTCTCACACGGCACGTTGGCTGTCGGGTTGCACTGCGCATGGTTAACCGAGCCAAATGGTCCATGGTCTTGTAATTCGGGTTACCCACGCACCGCTCCTATATGCTCTTTCATCTTATGCTCAGTGGCCACATCACATTACCATGTCGTTTTGCATTTTGTACAGTCGAATTATTCACTGCAAATGATCTGACATTGCACGTGAACAGATTCTCACTGTTAAAGCAAAGATATGGCAGTTTCCCCATGTACTACCATTTCCCAGTTCCAAGAGTGGAAAAGGGCAGAGTCCCTATTAAGTTCAAGGTAAATGCTAAGACATTTTAATCTAACCGACCGTACTTAATTGGATCCAAAGTTCAAAATTAAAAACCACAAAAAATAATAGGCACAGCTCTTCATGAGTCACGTCACATACAGATCGACTTATCTGTCTGCCGGTGCACGTGACTAGAGACACTTTAATCAAATCTTTCTGCCGCCCGGCAGAGACCTGACTTTTGTGTTTTTTTTCTTAACTATAGAAATGGAGCAAAAGCCGACAAACATCAAGTGTCCTGTATGCGCGTTGTGCGCTGCCCGCCACTTTTTATCTGGCTTATGGCTTCAGCAAACTGAAGCATCTATATATCGCGGGGTAAGAAGCCCATTGTTGTTCAACTTCTGGCTGATCACTCTCATATATTATATTTGTGATTGTGGTTGCGAAAATTTACGAGCTAAAAGAAAAAATAAATATGAAGAGTTTCTTTGGGATTTTCTTGCTGCTGCTCATTCTATTCGCTTCTCGTAAGACCCTATATCTCCTCCATTTTACATGCACACATGCATTGCATTGTTTCTTTAAATATTTCAGAAAATAGCGAAAGATGCACAAATTAATTTAACCGCCCTCCGCATATACACGTGGGCTGATTTAATAAAATGGCAGTGATATGTATATACTATATAGCTTTCTTTTTTTTTTCTGCATCTTAATTTTTTTTCTTTATTGTTAGTTTTGTTTTTAATTACTATTACTTAAAATGGCAGAAGAGATGATGGTGCCGGCAGAGGGTAGGGTGTGTCAGTCACAGAGCCATCATTTCCATGGCGCATGCTTTAGCCACCACAACTGTGCTTTTGTCTGCAGAAACGAAGGCTTCTCTGGTGGCAAATGCCGTGGAGCCCGTCGCCGCTGCTTTTGCTCAAAGCTTTGCTAATTTCCCGTTGTCGGTCTTGCTTGTGTGCTCTCTTTTGCCACTTGTCCCTCAATAATGCATGGCTGGCTACTCTTCGTGCTAGTTTTAAGTGCGGTGTCTTAGGGCTAGCTTAATATTAGTTACAAATAAGGAATGCTCTTTCGTTTTGGTTTTGCTTAATTTGTGTATCATCTGGTATTGATACTCCAGCTGCTTGCCTAATGAAAGAGCATATCGTCTTGTAGTTTTTGTTTCGCTTGTTTGGATGAATGAATGAGTTTGAATTCCTATGTCCAATTCCGGATCAATGTTTGTGTACTCTTCTTTCTTTAACGGAAAAATAAAAAAGTTAACAATATAAAATATGATTGGCTGTGGGTTGTAGCGAGCTTCATTAATTATTACGTACCATATCTTAGCGTTTTGTTTTCCTTGTTCATTTTGTAAGAAACCATTTCTTAATTAGCGTTCGAATCGGTAACTCAAGCGGAAGCAAACTTAATTATTTAATAACATTTAATTAATACGACTGAAAGGGTTAGTTTCTCAACTCAACTTTAGTTTAAGCCCAGTGTTTGATTGAATGTATTTACTTTTAATGGTGGGTACATTTTGCCATCTCTTGAATTAATGATTTTTTTGTTGTTATATATATATATCAAGGAAACTCTTTCTAATATATGCTTTAAAATAATTGTCATTGAAATGCATTTTTTATTTGAAAAGAAATTAAAAAGATTACCTTGGCTTAAAAAAAATAAATTAGATTATATATCATGGTGAGGAATTAACAGAAAATGACCAATACTTTCTGCAGTAGCAGAGCAGTCGTGACTTTTCCTTAGTTGTTGCAGAGTCGAATAAAATAAAATGAGTTAAATTAACGGTTGGAAATTATAAGGAAAGAAAGTAAATTAAATGACATCGCTAAAATCATAAACAAGGTTTGATCTTTTTTTTAATGTCACATATATTTAGAGGACTTTGAATCCTTTACTAGCTTCTGATCGTAACGTTCCATTTTAGACTATGTATTTCGAAAATGAGATTCACTCCACATTTAACACCACACATAGCAACGAACGGTGCGTTTTCAGCTAACAATAAATTCTCGCACCGAGGCCCACCTCTCACACAACGCGCGCAACTCACACAACTCTCGCGCAAATCTCACCGCTCTATGCTCTGCTCTCTCTCCCGTCGTCTCCCGTCGCTCGTGCATCTCATCTTGCTCCTTTTTTTACTGCCCATGTGTTGTATATTGGTTTATTTCAATATTGTTACGAAGCAAGAGAAAGATGACATGCAGAATTAATATTAGTTTTATATATTTATTTATTTCATTGAAAGTGAAATTAAAAGACCACACATAGACCACAGACATTTATGGAGAAATTGAGCTGAAGTGTGTGCCAACTGCCAAAGATTCAGTGTATTCAAATGCTTGATTGGGTAAATTAGTTGGCAAAGAACTAATTGTTTCTCACACAGCCGAGAGAATGAGACACCGTGAGGGAGAATCGACTATCAGAGGCACCGTGAGGGAGAGTCGAAGGTCGGAACAGAGAGTGGTGTGGGAGAATTGGCTGGTCAGATTTGCGGCTTGAGGTGTGGATTTGGTGTGAGTGAGAGGAAGAATCGTGTGTTGTGAGTTGCTGTGTGTTGTCTCAACTGCGCGTGTTGTTTGCCATGCGTTCAACAGTGACCTTTTATAGTGTGTTCAAAAGGCACCGTTCGGTGTTTAATGTGGTGTGAATACCGGTGTATGTATTTTCATTACATCTATAAGGAATCATATTAGAATGGAGAATTCAAGATCAATTTGAAGCAATACAAACAAAGGATGGAAACATGTAGAAAAAACGACTTATAAACAAATTTCATTTTTTAGAATACCATTGTCGTTTTGTTTCTTTAATTTCCAAAATAAGATAAAATAAAATAAAATTATAATTAATTTATGCCAAAAATTGTTTACATGTAAAGATTCTTGTACCCATGATTTAAATTCCCCTTAGCCTTGATGCATGAAAGAGACTTTGAAAAGTTACATAAAAAGATAAGATATATTAAGATACTGTTTGGGATCGAGGTACTATATTTTTTAAATTATAATTATTGTAAAAATAATAATATTTATAAAATAAAAATTAATAATTTATAATAAATATAAAATTTTAATAATAATTTTAAAGATATAATAAAATTTTCACGATATAAATAAAAAATTATATAAATTTAATTTTTAAAATACAATAATTAGTATTCATCAAATATTTTAATGCTCTACATTTGAAAAGCTCCAACTACTCCACCTCATACTCAAAAGCAGACCTATGTGTTAACCTGGCTTATCATACACGACGAGAAGCTCACGACTTATTAAATTAAACTTCATTGTGAATTGTACAACTCTTATTATAATACGTACGTGTCAAAGATACAAGGATGGACATGCATGGAGTGGCCGGGTGCACATCACTGCAAGCCCCACTTGTACACAATCCTGTTTTTGCCGATACGCCTCCAATCTTCAGAAATCTTATTTAGCGACTCAAGCTCTCCGTCTTAGCTCACCTGCAATTTCTGATTAAAAATACAGTAAAAAACCTTAATCGTACAACCGAGAGAGATGGATAGGAGATCCTTTGGACTTCCCTTGTTGCTGCCGATTTTGTTGACCTCTCGTAAGTCTTGCTCTCTCTAATTATATGACTATGAGTACTTGTAATTATCTCATGCATGTATCATGTCTGTTAGTCAAAAAGCTAATTTTAAACTGAAGTTCGTTTATTAGTTTGTTTAAAATGTTAAAATTTGTACAAGCAGAAATGACAGTGCTGTAGACTGAGGCGAGGCTATGCGAGTCACAGAGCCATAGGTTTCATGGTACATGCGTGAGATCCCACAACTGTGATCTGGTTTGCAGGACCGAAGGTTTCACTGGGGGCAGATGCCGGGGATTCCGTCGCCGCTGCTTTTGTACCAGGATTTGTTAAATGCTACGCATGCAATCATGGAAGTAATGTACTCTCTCTCTCTCTCTCTATATATATATATATATATATATATATAAATAAATAAATAACTTGGGTTCTTCCATGTCTGTGACTAGGGAGAATTATTCGTTTACTTTGTTGCTCGTGCTCCCCCTCTTGTTTTTGTTGGGCCATTAACGTTCAATATTACTAAAAGAATTACTCGAAAAAAAATTATTATGAGTAGAGCTTCTAACATCCCTTAAAATTTCTTATGCAATCCCTTTTTTTTCAATTAATATATATATAAAAAAAAAATTTCCTCTAAAGCCCCCATCTACTATATGTATGTTGGGATCTCTCACACCTAGAACAAAATGAAATTTCTCCTACAGTCTTGTTCATCTATATATCCTCCACACAAATAAATTTTTTGAGTAATAAATCTTTTAGTGCTAATCGTTTATTTAAAATAAACATTATTTTATTTTAGTTTAAATAGGCTTTAAGTACTAGAACAATTCATTTAAAAATAATAATAGTATGAGAGTACTGAATCGCTAAAGAAAGAAAATGAAATAAAATTTATTTTAATAGAACAATTGGATAGATGAAGTTTGAAGAGTCGCAAACAAAAGAAATGAAGAAATGACTCGTTGATATATTCAAAGAAAGATAGCTTGCAAAGAAAACAAAAAATATATGCATAGGTTTCGAAGAGAGGCGAAACAGTTGATGTGTTTGATTAAAATTATATATTTATTCTTATATGTAATTACATAAATAAAAGGGGTGTTTTGAGGATAATGAAGGGTGTTAATAGTACTACTCTCTTATTACTTTGGCGCCTCTCATTAAAGAGTTGGAACTATTGGCACACCCTATAATAACCTCTTGTCCTTTCCCATCAGCACCCTGTTAAATAATTAAAATTAAAAAAAAAAAATTTGCTTAAGCCTATTTTTATTCCTTAAATACCTTTGAATCATTGATTCTATCTTCTTCCCTAATAAAAATCCCACAGCTTCGTTGTTGCATGAGTGTGCAATATCAGAATATGGCCTTTCTTTTTTGTGATTTGATTTATTAAAAATATTCATTAAAGTTTGAAAACGAAACCCGCATTATTATCTATATTTTTCGCGACTTAAACCCATATGATTTTTTTTCTTTAAAAAACATTATTTTATGGAAATTTGACTAGTAATTTCCCAATGATAAAAAGTGGAGTAGTTACAAGAAAATTATTTATCAATTAACTGAGAATTAAGCGTCGAAGTGAGTGAAGTTACTGATTTTATGTTGTGTTATTAAACGTGATTGGGTCCTGCAATATTATAGTCAGCGGTAAAGAGATGCATTGTTGTTCTTTTATGTACTTTCAATTGTGACTAAAATGGTAAATATGAAGGAGGGGTTTTACAAGATATTTCGAGGGGTGCCAATAGCTAAACCGGTCATTAAAAGTTTCATCTTGTTTTGTTGGGCTCTCAGTCTTGTTTCATTTGGGTTTACCAACTCAGTCACACCCCTTTCGGTAAAGCGTTATGCTTTTCACACCCCTTCAATATCCTTATATCACACCACCTTTGAAATCGTGGTTCTATTGTTACTCATAAACCCTAACTATTTTTTTAATCCTAAATATGAGATAATTAATTTTATTGATGAAATCGAAATAAATATGAAATAAATAAAGAGATAAATTATCCAATGACAATAATTTTATTATGAAAAAGTATGTTTACAAAAATTTATTCTAAATGAAAGTGAAATTTAATCAAAATTATTTTGTAATTTCTGTCCTTTTTTTCATATAATTTCATAAAAGAAAGAGACAAAAGAATAATTAAAAAAAAAAAAACGAGGTTTCTTAAGAGTTTAAAAGGAAAGTTGGAGGTTCCACCACTCTTCGACAAAATCTAAATTATCTTGTTTTTGATCTTGTGATCCGTGAGAGCTTCATATAGGCGACACCGATACGGCCATCAAATGTGTATCAAGCGTAAAAGATGGGTGGAAGAATCAGAATCCCCATTCAATATTGCCATTCGATAGAAAAAAAAAAAAAAAAAAAAAAAACATGCAGTGGGGATGGAATCTTGTGAGTTAAACGTTGTCGTTATGAAAATGCATTTTAAATTCTTAGCTGGAATGAAATTAAAGAAAATAGGAATCTAAATAGTAAATGGCTGGAAATTTACGTTTTGTTCGGATGAAGTCAACAAATTTCAATTTCTAGGAGTAAATAGTAATACCTAATTACGTACCACGTGATCAGGCTCGCTGCAGGCCGTCGGTGTAGGGGATCTACGTGTGATCTACATGTGCTTTTCGACACAATATTTTATAATAAACTCCCACGTCCACAACCAAAATCGTAGTATTTCCTATTTGCATGTGAAGTCCAATTTCAGGTTTTAGGTTTATGCGCATACGCAAACCAGTAATCAAGGAATTAGAGTTCTGATTTCACGGGTGATAAATGTAAAATTCACATTCAAATAAGTTAAATTTCAATGTAACCGTTTTGGGTGAGGTTGCTACAACTTATTAAAATATTCATCTTATCCATACTTTGATGATTTTTTATTTTTTTTACTAAAATACCTATAACATTAAATTAGTATACCTATAACATTAAATTAGTATTATGGACAATTTAATAAGGGCCTTTGATTGAAAAGGAATTTCTCTTTGTACCCATCTATAACTTATCTAACTTTGGTAAACCTAGGGGTAGGCAAATAAATTGAGCCACCAAATGAGCCAAACTGATCTGAATCAATGGTTCCATTCGATTCGATTTTAATAAATATGATATTATTTATTTTATTAAATATAATTATTATTTTTAATAAACTTAGGTTTACCCCTAAGTAAACCTATTTAACACTACTCATCTGATTTTAATTTTTTTTTCTTTATTCATATCAATAATCAAAACTATGCGAACAAGTCATCAAGGTAATAATATTAGAAAAAAATTTGCGATTTGTTTACACTATTTTATTTAATCTTTCAATTCTCAACTGCATACAATGAGATTTAATCTTTCAAATTACGTGGAATCGGGTCACTCTGTGCTCCATTAATACCTGCCTGCAGAATTTCAGAAATGGATTGTGGGTTGTAATTAATTCAATAATGAAAATAGACAAGTCTAGAAAAGGAAAAAAAAAAGGTTTAACAACATAATTTGATTTCTAAGAGTTATTCTATTTTGATTTTGTTCTAAACAAAAAAAATAGATAAAAATAAAAATTATATTCCCTAAATAAACACTAAGAGAGTATATTGGTATTTAATGGGTGTAAAAAATAAAAATTTTATTTTTCAAATTTTAACATTGGGATTATCAAGTAAGAGTAATGATATAGCTACAAACTCTTGCACAAATTTATTTTGTACAAATTGATGTGACATGATAAAATTATTTGAATTAAATATCTCTTGGCTCACATGATTTATTTTTATTATTTTATATTTTTATTCAACCAATAATTTAATACTACATCAGTTTGTATAAAATAAGTTTGTACAAGAATTTGTAGCTGTATCATCACTCATATATATATATATATATATATATATATTAGCAATAATAATAATAACAATTTTGAGTAACAGATCTATTACTTTATTAATATAAAGAATAAACTAAATGATAAGAACTCGTACATCAAATTTGAAATTATATGCTTCCTACAAGTAACGGATATAATTAATAGTATTTATCTGAAAGCAAAAGGTTTTTCATGAGATCAATAAGTGAAGGAAAGTCTCATATTATAAAAGTTTTTCAGCTTTTTTTGGGAATGAAAATTTAGGTTAAAGCTACAAAATTTTTGGCTCTCTTTATCTCTTTACATTTTCTTTTGGTTCCCAAATCTAATACTTTCTAATATCATAAATCTCTACCTATTTGGATCGAAAATCACCTGTACATTGTGATAAGTCTCGCGTTGGACACCAATTCTACACGTATACACCCAACATTACGATTGGATCCTTTACAAGATCGTGCCAGTAACATCCTTATCATTAAAGTAATTAATGAACAGTCCTATACATATATATGGATATTTTATAGTTGAAAAAATTAAAAGACGATGACCTTACACTTTTTTTGGTGTGCCTAATTTGATGCGCTGTGGACCCATTTTCGAAATCTTCCTATGTTGGAATTGATATATGTGGTCAAAAGAATAATTTTAGATAAGAATATATTGAAGAAACCCATCAAGAAAAACAACAATTATTTAAAAGTAGAAGAAGAAAGACCACTGAAGAATTAAAAGAAAATCGATGATGGGCAATGGCAGGAGAGGAGCATACAGCAAAAGAAAGGCCCACTTGTTGTTCTCAAATAGATGGAGATGGGGGTGGGTCGCCAACCTAAAAAGATTCTCCAATTTCTGCCCATTAATTTACTTTATATAAATGTAATTTTCATAATCCTTCTAGAAGATTTACAAATGTACATAACACATAGATGAATTAAATAGTGAAGTTAGGAACAACCATACTCTCTAAATTATATTAACATTGGCCGGCTTTAGTGACATACTCTGTTTCTAGAAAAATGGATGAGATAGGCGAGCAGGTTGGTTGATTTGTGAAAATGACATAAATTTCTAAATTAATTGTAGTTGGTAAGTTTATTTTGTTATTGTTAATTTGTCCTACTAATATCCATCATAAGTTGAGTCTAGTCAAGTATTCTTTTCAATTAATAATAACCCATCGTGGGCTCTCCCAAGTCTATGAGCCAAGAATGATGTGAAAGGACAACCGGATACTTTCTTTGAAATAATTTATAATGAAATTATTTGGTTCGATGACCGTTCTTATTCACGAAATTACAATAAGTTTTAATTAATGAAAGAGGTGAGCACAGTTAATGTTTCAATATATTATATATGGTGGGGGAAGTTAGTTACCTGCATTAAACCAAAAATTGACAAGAGGAAGTGGAAAAAGTAGAGGAGGTCTTCTAGAATCTCTCTTTTTGGAAAATTTATTAATAATTTAATTAAAAGAGTTGGGTAGAAAGTAGAAAGACCAAATAATAGAAAAAAAGTCGTAAGTGAAGAAGCCATAAGAGTGACTGAGTGAGTTATGATGAGTTGGTGGCGTGACGCCTTGCCTTAATATTTTTGCAAACGATTTTGCTAGAGGAAGAGCCTTTCATTTTGTCTTGCTTGCATGAATGACCACCAAAATCATCCATTGTCATTCTCTTTGCTTTTCGGTCCCCTTTAATGCTTTAGATAGAAAAACAAAGGTTGTAAGGCCAAGTCATCTGTTATTTCAAAGCAGAATTCATGTAATTTGAATCTCCCAACGTTTGTTTTACTACTACTAAATAAAGATAATATTAATGAAATATATATCTTGAAGCAACCTTGAAGTGAAGGTGGAAATATGATTTCACTAGCAATGCTTTCATCTTATATCCCATTTTAGCTAAAAATTTATCGTTTTATCTAAAATTACCTACCTATATATAGAAAATAATCATTACTAGGCATGTTGTGCACTAAGTAGCTAGAAATAAGCAGCGTTACCATCGTTTTGATACAGATAGATTTTAATTTGAATGTGTTGAGAACAAAACTAAAGTGGGGTGAATCATAAATTGAGGGGAAAGGAACAAGAATCACAAAAGGAGGAGGACTGAAAGGGCAAATAAGTGTAAATTCAACAACATGAAAAGTAGAGCTACCTACCAAATCCAGCACTAACTTAATTGCAACCACTCGTCTATCTCACCAACTCGGTCAAATACCCTTTCAAATATAAAAATAATAAACAATAAACAAAACAAAAACTACTTTAAAAAAACACCAAAGGGTCCCCGAGTCAATTGCTTTGCCCTCTTCTCCCTTCTCTCTCTCTCTCTCTCATTTATATCCTCCTCTTCTTCATTCCTCACCAAGAAACAACAACCTCCCCATCAGAAAAAAAAAAAAAAACAACAACAACCTTAACAACAACAAAAACAATTTCCCGTTTTCTTAATTTTCTCTATTTGATCAGATATCAAAAGCAACAAAACAAAACATGGGTAGATCCCCATGTTGTGAGAAAGAACACACCAACAAAGGTGCTTGGACTAAAGAAGAAGATGAGCGTCTTATTAACTACATCAAAGTTCATGGCGAAGGCTGTTGGAGATCCCTCCCCAAAGCTGCTGGTGTGTGTGTGTGTGTGTGTGTGTGTTTGTCTATATATATATATATATATATATATATAGACACAAACATATATATTGCCATTCATTCATTTGCTTCTTTTTCTTTTTAAGTTTTTTCTTTCATGCATATACATATGTATAACCTTTTTATTTCTTTTGGTTCAGGTTTGCTGAGGTGTGGCAAGAGCTGTAGACTTAGATGGATAAACTACCTAAGGCCTGATCTCAAGAGAGGAAACTTCACCGAAGAAGAAGATGAACTCATCATCAACTTTCATAGCTTGCTTGGTAACAAGTATGTATCAATTACAAATATATTTTTGCATCGAATATCAATAATTTTAACTGTATTATTTTTACAAATCTTGAATGCATCTATAATTAATCATTTGGATGATGAAATTGTCAGATGGTCTCTAATAGCCGCACGGTTGCCTGGAAGGACTGATAATGAGATCAAGAATTATTGGAACACTCACATCAAAAGAAAGCTTTATAGCCGTGGAATCGATCCTCAAACGCACCGTCCACTCAATTCTGCCCCGGTCCCGGCCCCGTCCCCCGGCAACAACAACAACAACAACAGCAACAAAAGAAATAACAACACCAGCACCAATACTAAAACCGACTGCAGCAACAAATTTGAAATGAACGTGCAAAGTAATCGCCCAGTGATGCAGCTGGTGCCTGAGTTTATAATGAGTACCGGTAGAAGCATAGGCACCGATAAAAATCATAACTACCACTCACCTTCGTCAGCCGAAGACTCGTCAAATAATACCAGTGGCAGTGGTGTCACAACAGAAGAAGCTCATCAAGAACTCAATCTTGAGCTCTCCATCGGGCTTCCACAGCAGCCTCGGATTATTAATCAGAAGCCAGCAGCAGGGGGATCATATCAGTTCTTTGGAGCAAATACTAATAATAACCCTAGTACCGGCGCTGCTCAAACAGGAGCTGCGTGCTTGTGCTACAATCTAGGGTTTCAGAATAGCAAGTTGGCATGTAGCTGCAGCAGCAATCCCATGCCCATGTCAACGATAATAACAGCTGACAATAACCTCCACAGATTCTACAGACCACCTTTGGATTCTTGAAATTGTGAACTCAGAAAGTATAGTTAGCTAGATCTATTTTAATCTTTCCAAAACTGTGTTGGTCGAATGATAAATCTGCAGTTGAAAAAGAAAAGAAGCAAAAGCCTCTTTTCGCTCGTTTCCTCTACCCGGCCCTCCGTCTCATTTCTCCCAACTAAACTAAACATGGGTAAGCGTTTATAAATTTTCATAAAGTTGTCCGTTCTTATAGCTTATTATAAACATTACAGCTTCATTAATTTTACGTGGATGCCGTAGTGAGTTTTCTTTTTGGTTTTATGAAAATGACCACTGGAACTTGGAAGATTTGCTCCATTCTGAAATTCTAAAATTGTACATTTTTAAGAGTCATTGACCCTTCTCAAATAGGAACATTTTGATAGCCACTGAACCTTGTTGAATTGGTGGCGCTGAAGAATGGACTTTTTAGTTTATTCGGAAGATAAACTAAAGAAGCCGGACTCATAAGCTTTTTTTCTGAAATTTATGAAAAAAATAAAAGGGAAAGCATACCAATTACATATTATACATCGAATTTGGATCTATTGCTAATATTTACCAAACCAATCAACACGTAACTTATATCAGTATTTGAATCCAAATCTCTTATGCATCAATTTTGATGAAAATATAAAATTGATATGTGAAATATTAGAGAACCAAAACCACCTGAATGAATTGAGAAACGCGGGGCAAGGTGGCCACCTATGTATCTGTTGGACTAATGTGTAACCAAGCGTTCACTGATATAAACCTATAAACAAAAAACAAAAAAAAGTGATGATGTAGTTATAACTCTCGATATAAATTTATTTTATATAAATTAATATAATATTAATTTATTAATTAAATAAATAAAAATATAAAATAATATGAATTAAGAAATATTTAATTTAATTATGTTATATTGATTTATATAAAAATTAATGGATATATCATTATTTAAAAAAATAATAATAATAATAATAAAATGAGATCTGAATAATTGATAGGTGCGGGTGTGACCGTGTGATTGTGATGAAAGGAGAAGAACAAGATGGGATTGAGATGAAATAAAGATGTGAAAGCATACTTTGGTCGTTTGGTTGGTAAGAATAAAGATGGGTGATGTCAGCCGCACAACTAACCATTTCCCTTCTCATAAATAAATCCCTGCTGGATCGTCTTCTGCTTCACTGTCGTCTAGTCAATAATAGATATGCTTCGTTGGTCTTATCCCTTTGTTAATTAATTAAATTCTTCCTATTTAATTTATTTTTTTATTCATTCTGCAGTCTCCATGACTATGATTGGCTTCTTTAACTGTTGTTCTGGGTGTTCACATTTATTGTCTCATTTATTTTCATTTAGAATATCTCTGATTACAAAAGTTGAAATTAATTCAATACAATTTTCTCAAATTCTGGAAATGCTTTCGTTCTACGTCATGTAATGTGTTCCAATTTTTCATTCGTCCTTTAAACCAACAAAATTCCTTGTAGTTGTAGTACAAAGTCTTTTACGAATTAAAATCGCTGAAACTTTTTTATTTTTTTTTGGCTTGCTTGCTTGAATGACATGCAACTTTTATATAATTATTTCTCCAAAATGTAAATACATGTTCGTGCTTTCCTGTCAACTGGCATGCTGACTCCTGATAGGATTAGTCTGTCGTGTTTAATTAAGGCATTTAATTAAAATGAAGAATCCAATAACAATTTTCAATTTATAATGGAAAAAATATATATATTCTATATGTACGATTACGACTATATCATTATATATTATACTCAAATGGAGTTATAAGTACATAGTAAAACTATTAGTTGAACGGAAACTAATATAGAAATATTAGTTTTGGCCCACACCCAAAATACGTACATTAATCGCTATTCAAAAACACCATTTATGTATTTTAGGCATATAATATTCTAGAAGGTTTGGGGCATTTAATAATGACACGTTACACCCACCTACCAGTTTTTGTTTAATTCGGCTTGCCCACCTTTTAGAAGGTGGGATTCGTATGGTATTTTATTTCGGCTACCTTCATTTTATAGTTTTCCTATCTATATATTTTTTTTAAAATATTTTTCTACAACTATAGAGGTGAGCGAAGGTAAATCAAATCTAATTATAACATCTCACGTCACACAAAAAAAGAAGAAGAGAATTTATTGTGCTCCCTTAACTATATAAACCCGTTATTTTGAGTGAAAAATGCCCGTATCTACTTTGAGTGGACAGATTAAGTTGGGTTGGAATTTTTTTTTTTCCCCAACTTATATTCTCTTCTTTTAAAAAAGGGGGAAAAAAATTCTGTTAAGAAGTGGTTCATGTGTCCATATCTATTGAAGTCACATGAGTGTCTGATTAAAATATGTAACTGCCAATTATTTTATGTGGCTTCAGACAAAAGTAAAGATTTTTTTTTTTTTGTTTAAAAGGAAAAAGGAATAAAAGTTGGTAGAAATCAAAACAAAGGGAAGTCATAGTCAATCAGTCATTGTTCAAGGATAGCCACGTGGTTGCATGTGCAGCACTGAAACTTTTTCAAAAATAATAGAGGGATACACGTATGTGCATGCACACAAATGAATAAATTAGCAGACAAGTGAGAAAAAAAAAAAAGGGGGGGTGCGGGGGGAGAAAATATGTTGAACTTCCCATCAATAAACTAAAACGATAGGTCGTCTCATACGCGGCTGAATTTATCCAACTATTCTTATCAGGTTCATTTTACTTTTTCTTCTTGAAATTCTTTTCAATATCTCTAAACTATCATCAATATAATGATACACTTATAAAATTTATATGCGCGTAGTTGAATTATGCGATAATCGATTATTAGTACTCTAATCATTTATCATTTAAATTAAAAAAAAATTTATTACTGTCACCTGAGTTGGAATACGAATTTTATATCTAACTTTACAAATTTATTATTAACTTTTTTTTTTTTTTTACTTTTTCACTATCCTTAAACTATAATCAAGACAACAATAAACTTGTAAAAATTATATACATGTAGTAGATAAATGTGACATTTTCTCATTAAAATTCTGTGATAATTGATTATTAATAATCTACTCATTTATCAGTTAAATGATGAATTGATATTATTGTCACGTTAGTTGGAATAAAAATTTGATATCCAACTTCACAAGTTTATTGTTAACAATATGGATAATTAAAAGCCTTAATAATGATTACTAATTCAAGAAATTATGATTGTATAGAATGACTTACCCCAGATATATCATAGGCTCTAAAGTTTCTTTAAGTATTTTTTTTTTTTTTTTTGGGGAGTTGCCTGAGATTGCTAGGCATTCCAAAAATTAAGGGTGATTATATGAAACAATAGTTGCTTGATGAGTTGACAATCATAAGAACCAGTCAAATAGAAATTTTGTTGGGTGAAAAAATATGAATAAATCAGTGCGCTAATCCGAGCACAGGCCCCTTCTACTTGATATTTTGCTATTAAAGTAACACACACACACACACACACATACATATATATATATATATGACAAAAATATCGCTTTAGATAGTTAATTGTGTGTGTTGAATGATCGGGGGATCAATTTGTGTTCCGCACCAATCTTAAAAGGGGAAGTTATTTTAACTTAAATGCTGTGCACACGGGAAGGAATGGGACAAGGGGGGTGTGAAAAACATGATATAATTTTTTTCTGCTCATTCTTGTATCATTTTGAAAACGATTAAAAAGTGCTCATAAATAACTTGTTTTGATGTATAAAAGTCAAAATATTTGTTGTCTATTATAAATGAATATGATCTCACGCATCTAGGGAGAATCAAACTTTCAATTTCAAAGATAAGCGTAACAAATCTATTTAATTAAACTAAAAAGTTAAATATTAGAGTTATTTTAAAATATAATATAATAAAGGAATAGATCTTTGACCGTAAATAAAAAATAATTATGGTAGTTAACGATAACAATCAATCACCTTGATTTGTTTAAAGTCATTCCTTTTAAATCTTCATGCAATGCTTAGAGCATCACCAAAAAACTCTTCAAATAAGATTTTATTATTTATTTAAAGAGTCACGTCAATATTTAAGGCTCTAAAAGATACTCCAATTAAGATTTTTTTAAATAGAAGATGATTCTCTCTTTTCAAATTTTGAGAGTTGATTTCTCCCTCTTCAATTTATATTTTATTATTTTTAACTGAAGAAAGAGAAAGAAGTACTTTAATTGCTATTGACTTTTTCTTTAAAAAATAATTATTTAATTAAAATAATATTAATTTATTTCTATTTGAAGAGTCTTTTGGAGAATAACATATTTTTTTACTCTTTTATTTGCCACATAAGTAAGCAAATAGATATTTGAAAAATAAAATTAATAAAGACTTTTGGATATGCTCTTATATATATATCCTTTACTGTACATATAATTTACAGTGAACGATATGCGCATCTTTCAACCTGACCATTGAAAATTGAACTTCTAGTTAATTAACTATACACACGCTTAACAAGAGCCGGGTAAGCCAAATTGCAAATTATTTATTAGAGCAGACTCTTCCTCTAGGCAACTTAGACAGTTGTGCACCACCATATATGAAGGCCCCAAATTTCTCTCCAACATTATAATTATTAATTTTGTTAAAAAGTAGTAAAAAAAATGTGAATTGAAGTGAAAAATTAGTAATTGATGAAGTTTTTCAAAATTAAATTAATAAAAACTTATTTAAGATCAATTGAGTTATAAGAAAAGTTAAATGATTTAGCTATATTGGGAGAAATATATTAATGAAATTAGAATATAAAAAATTTGATCAATAATTTTGCACCTAAGAAAGCTATAAAAATTGATTTTAAATAAATAACTTTTTAGTAAAATTAATACATATATTTGACCTCAAATTTTTTAAAAGATCTAATTAAAACAATTCGCCAAAAAACCCAAAATTAGTTCCGCCGCACCTGAGACAGTGGGATTTAGTTTTCTAGGAAACAAAATTCAAACCGTCCCACCACGAGCATCCAGGTATTTATAATATATAAAATTTATCGTGAAAAGCAAACTAGTTTGTTTGGAAACAAGCTTAACCCATAATGATAAGTTTTAATTAGTTATTGAAAGTGTTGGGCATGGGTCAACCTGGACGCTAGTATAGTTCAACTCAAACTTCGTCTTCCTACAGCAGAACTCTTCCGAGCAAAAATCTTTTCCTGGAAACATTCTAAAGTCAGCGGCCGTTTTAGATTGAAGTTATGCAACTGTAATTTAAAAGTTATAATATTAAAGTATTTAATAAATATTAACTACTGTAATTTAAATAATATATTAATAAAAAAAAATTTACTTTACTTGTAACATACAAAATTTACTTTATCTTTAATAATTTTTATTAAAAATATTATTTAAAATTTATATTTGTTATAATTTTTTTTTTTTTTCACAACAACTATATTTTAAAAATTACGTACTTTAATACAAAACAAAACCTAAATACAAGAGGTAAACAAGACTTTCGGCATCGGATAATGGACAAAGCTTACCATCCTGCAGTGCATGAGATGATGAGAACCGCAAATTTATTGCCGGGCCACCGCTGTCTTCCAAAACTGCAAGCCCCCAGGATACCGGCATGAATGAAAGTTTTTTTTTTTTTTTTTTTGTGGATGGGGGCATGTATGAAAGTTTGCTTCTTGTGCCTTGTGGGTTAGCAAAGCGCATTATGTTTTCAGGGCAAATATCACCACGTTGAACATTCACCAATGCCGCAGTTCGCAGAACAACTACAGTCTTGCCATTTTTCCTGGACCTCACGCTTCACCTCCTCTCCGATGAATCTTCTACATTTTCCAGTAGAAAAAGAGAACTCGGTGTCGGTGAAATCGAAGATTTATAAACGCCATATCGTCTAAATGAAAATTTGTTTGACGACATGCCATCTCTAGTAAAAACATTAGACGACTAGTCACGAACGGCATGCGTCCGACCATACAGTTCATGACTAGTCGTCCATGTATAATTTTTAAGACGGTGTCTGAGAAAAGTGATCAGACGACATGTCCCTCAAATACGTTTATTAAATTCAAAATGTACATACAAAAAGTCATTATTTGGGATTGAGGTTGAATGGATATAACTTAAAAGTAACAATATTAAAGTGTTCGATATACATTAGTTGCTGTAACTTAAAAATTAAGTTAATTTAAATTTACATTTATATGATAAAAATTCTATTATATATTTATTAATTTTACCAAAATTACTACTTAAACATTGTATTTACTACATACTATTAACTTTTGTTTCATAATTACAGTTATTTTTTACAATGACTGTAACTTAATTTTTCACAATGGTTGTAACTTAAAGATATAACACCTCAATGCCAATTACCAAATAGGGCCAGAAACTGATAAAGGTCTCTGTTAATTTCTGAATTAAATTAAATCTTTCCTTTTTTTTGGGGGGATTAGGAAACATAGTACTAGTACATTATGATTAGTTTTCTTTTGTTAAACCTCATCAGATTTGGTTTTGTACCTTAGATAGCTTTTTTTTTTTTTTTGAAATTTGAATGAGTCTGAATATGTCTAGATACATATATTTGAATAACAAGCTTTTTTTTTTTTCTTTAAGTATCTGAATATAAGTATTAATTTTTTTTAAAAAAGAAATATCTGAAATATAATTTTTTTTACATTAATATATGATACTTACAGTATTACTTTTAGCATATTATATTGATTTTTTTATTGTTAATTATGTGAGCTAACAAAGAATTGTTAAATCATTTGAATTAAAATTAATTTATTAAATAAAATTCAAAATTTATTAAAAGTAGTAATTATAAATATAAAGAGATAGATCTACTCTAAAATACATTCATCTAAAGTCCTATTATATTTAAAATTTTCATTCACAATTAAAAAAAATTGATAGTTGAATACCCATAGAACAAAGAAAATGGATAAATAAAAAAATAAAAGGATAATTTATATAATAGGAAACAAATGTATTTAATAGGGGTATTAATGAAAGAGAATATTAGGGTTCATGTTTAACTTTTTTTCATTCAGATCTAAACATCCTATAATCAACATAAATTATTAAAAAACAAATAAATTAAAAACTCTAAATATTTAAAAATAATTAAAATTCATACTTTTGATAAAAAAAAACAACAGCCTTTTAGTTTAGCCAGTTATAAATAGCCATCCTTTAACCTCGAGAAATTCTAGAATACCTCAGATGTATTACAACCAATTGATGCATGCATGACATGTGTAGTTGAATTTAATACAACTACCATTTACATGATGATTTTTCAAAATGAATGCACACATGTCATGACATTATTTGCTTGTTGTATAACTGACATGGGTATCTCAGATGTATTCTAAAATTTATCTTTAACATCAAGCTAATTCATTATTGTACCGTCATTGCCAATCAAAGGGAAAATAATTCCTCCACCTATAAGTTCGACGTCCGCGTTTTAAAGCTTGATAGTAATAATAATAATAATAATAATAATAATAATACTTGGACTCGTTTTGCTAATAATTTCGTTGCTTCAACTGCTTTTGCTACCGTCATGCAAACAGTTTATAGTAATGGGGTTAAGAACAAGCAGCTTTGACATCGAGCAAGGGAAACTGAAGGTGATTCCGGAAAAGCAGTTTTGATTATGATGGCGGGTCATATTTGGTGGAATTTAATGGAGAAATATTTGGAGTATTGACAAAGTTTGTAGCGTAATCAAGATTGGTGATCATGGGGAGGCTATCCCAACATGGGAAGAAAGGATTGATATGGACGATATTACCTTGTTTCTTGGTCCTCGTGGAGCTTTTGCTGCTTCAGGACTAATTCAACAACACTCCGAGAAAATTTTTGTTGCCAGGAGGGGTGGGCATTGACTGAGCCGAACCGAACCAAACTGCATTATCACAGTTCAGTTTGATTCGGTTCGGAACATAAAAACCAAACGGTTTAAAAATTCTAAACTATTTGTTTGGTTTAAAACCGAATCATATTACCGAATTAAATGATTCAAGAAAATTTAAAATAAAAATTAAAAAAATGGTTCAAAAATTATGCTTTGTAATTTTTATTTATTAATTAATACATGTGACTATATGTGTCATAGCATATACTTTATTTTACTTTATTTAACTGTTGATGCTTGGCAGATGCCTCATTTTAAATTTGAGAAATAATGTAAGCATTATGAAAGTGAAAGTTAAAGGATAAAGAAGTGGTAATTTGAAGAGTGATTATTGGCAATGGAAGTTTGAAATTCATTTTGTAATATATAATGAATTTCTAAATTATTGTTGGACTTTATTATATTAATTTACTGTTGTTAAATTTTATTATGTTATTTATTATCTGTTAATTTATAAACTCAAGATTATTATTGTAGAAATAATGTATCACTATTATATTATTTTTGTTGAATAATGAATATATAAAATAAAACCAAACCAACCAAACTAAATTAATTTGATTCGATACAATTCGGTTTTATAATTTAATTCGTATTTGGTTCACAAATTCATAAACTATTTGGTTCCAATTCTTGAATTGAACCAAACCTAATAATGCCGACCCCTAGTTGCCAGATCCGACCCTGAATTAAGATAAGTCCCGTCACGTACAGGTTTTATTTCACACAATTTAGCCGCTCACATATTCCTGTTTGGATTTAATATACTTTGTTCTTTTAAACTAGTTGACGATGCTTTCATAACATTAAATGTTTGATAATTATAAATTTCAAATTTGTCGGTCACGTGTTTTATGATTTCTACTTATATTTAATCACAAGGAATTAAGAACCCAACAAGGTGTTGAAACGATAAAAACTATAGGAAGGGGGGGGGGGGGAAGGCATTTATTAACCGCATACTATTTATTTCAAAAAAAAAAAAATGTGAACCGTACGTTACATATTAGAGCCCCTGGTTGGGCGACAAACATGATTTCTTTTACGAGCATGTTCTTCATTGTGGTGCTGTGTTCGACATGCGTATCCATACCAGCAATCTTCTCTTTGCTTTGCATCTGCTGGTAGAAGCTACAACAAAACCACAATGAAGATTATATCATGCCATTGATTGAAATAATTATTAGTAGAACAAGGCAACATATATATCTCTGATGCTTGAAGCTGGAGATACTTACATGTTTGGGCATTGCAATCCGAAACCAGTACAAGAGAAAGGAGACCAATTTATCATAACACTCGCTGCACAATATATAGGAGATAGATAAATGAACATCAAATTATGGTATCTTATATTAAACTTAATTGCAGATGCATCAACCGAAATATGCCATCTAGCTGAAGTAGCAGAGATCCGCCTCCAAAACTTTTAGAACAAAGTGGCAAAATTTAACTTTGAAAAACACTAAAGTATTTGCGA
This sequence comes from Citrus sinensis, assembly GCF_022201045.2. Classification (NCBI taxonomy): domain Eukaryota; kingdom Viridiplantae; phylum Streptophyta; class Magnoliopsida; order Sapindales; family Rutaceae; genus Citrus; species Citrus sinensis. The sequence goes on along the minus strand of NC_068562.1, from coordinate 6,126,972 downwards.
TACTTAATGTGGAAAGCAGGAAGATACACAAATCGGAAACAAAAGATTCATTGGACCTTTCCTGATACAGCATCAGGAAACACACACAAATTGGCCTTCGACTCTAGCCCGTACAAACAATTGGAAATATTACTTGATAAAGTATTGAACAATCAACCTGTGAATGCTGGTAAATATTTGATTCATCTACCAAAAGTTCCTCGAACCAAAATAAAACTTACTTGCAAATATGACTCCTAGCAGTTATCGCCTCAGCATGATTCAATGGCATCCTTGTTCGATCTGCAAAGAGAATAACTTAAGGCGGAAAGTACCAATTTCATAGACAAACAAACTCAATTTATTAATTATGCTAACAACTAATCAGGTTGTAGTAACACTGACCATGAAAAGTGATAGTAGAAATCAAACATTAACTTTAATTCACTTGGACTGAAAAAAAAATCGTTCTTAATCAGAAACCACAAGACTGAACTATCAAAATAATAAACTATGTCAAACAAGAATCTCGATTTGTTGAAGTGGGAAAACAATCATAGAAGCAGCAACAGACATGTCTATGTTAGATATACCAAATCGAGGAGTATAGTTGAGCAATTTATTTATTTATTTTTCCTGAAAAAGAGAAATTAAATTACTTATATGCCAAGAGAATCAGTAGTTCTGCTTATAAGGAGGTGTGTTTTAGCAAGGACATATTCATCTTTTATGAAAGAACAATAAGTACAGATCATTGTTTTGGCTGGGTTTTGGATCAATGGGATTTGAAAGAGGTAGAAGATTCAAATTCACAGCTGCCTCTGACTTGTTTCCTTTGATCAGTCTAATTGATTTTTCTAGTTGCTTTTCTCTGTGTTTCTTTTATGCTGCATGAATTATCTTGAACATAATTTCCTGAACACAATGGATTCTTCCTAAAAATAGGCATTCTTTTTTGGTAATTGGATGACAAAGCAACACTGAAAGGTCACAATGGCAATCCATTACCAACCAAAAACTAGTGAGATATATAGTAACATCAGAGGTAAAAATAGGATGTCGGACAGCCATCAAACTATATTCTTCATCCATTCAAAAAGATAAAGAGCTTATACACTGACCAATCTCTCTATTGTTCAGCTTCTCAACCCAATCGGATATAACATCCTGCAATGATCTCCCCATTTGTCTAATACACCTCTCTGTAACCTAAAAAGAAATCACCAGTATGTGAGTCGAATCAAATCTTTATTGACATATAAGTCTCTATTCATAATCAGTAATAAAGAATTTCATACATCTTGTTCGTGCCGATTCATTTCGTGCGCAAGAAATGGAATCCTAGAGATAGTGCGTTCTGAGATCTGCAAATAATGATAAGTTTTCACCATTGACATGCTTGATAAATCTGACAAGGTGTATTAACAAGATCATATTTCACAAATTCTTTGCAGAGTCAAAAACATAAGTACCACCACTATACCTATAGATTTCAGCCACTAGAAACAACAGCCACTGCGACACATAAGCTGAAGAAATTGCTTCCAAAAACTAAAGGTGACATTAATGATACTGGTCCATTTTTACTATAAGAAGAAAAAGGGGTTATCTTACAAGTGTTAGGAGGATTTTAATCAGCTCCAGAATTTTTTTTTAAATTTTTTTAATGAAAAAAGCTCCAGAATTAAAAGGATTGTAAAGTGCCATAAATGAGGCTAGGGTCATTGGATGAAGCATGTATGCAAATAAGAAGAAAAGGGGTTCCTCACATAAGATAACTGTATTTGTGTATTAATCAGCCACTGATAACTGTAAAGAACACTATGCCCATGATAAAATTTCCAATAACCCATGCTTATAACTCCAAGGCTATCCATTTCACAACAGTAAGTCTAATTTTGTGTTTTCTAAAATGAAAAATTCTGAACTAAATAAGCAGCGCTTACAGGTTTGAAAGTTTCATGACTGCACATAGGTTGGGAGTCACTTCTAGCAACCATTTGAGCATGCCAATATGCACCACAAAATGCTCTATCACATCCCAAACCTGCAAGTTGAGATTTTGGAAACTGTGGTTCATATCTAGAATGGCTGGCAGCATTATAAGCGACTGTGATTAGCAAAAATAAAAAAGTGTTGAACCCATTTTCCGTTTAAATAGGACCAATGCTGGTTAGAAAATTAATCCTAGTTCTAAACATAAACTTTGACAGATTCATTATATGCTAAACATAATACAAAGTGTCGGAGTCATTTCAAGATTTGACTGTCAGAAATTAATAACCTCAAAGAAGATGCAGCAACCAATATCCAAAGCTAGCTTTCCATAGATGATTCAAAATAACAGAGAAAATGAAAGCTAGAAAGCAGTAATCATACACACAATAGATGCACACATGCACAAAAACTTACAGTGTTGTGGTACACTGTCATTCCTGGACGGCATCATTCCTCCGCATCCCTGACATTGTAAATGCACTGTGTTCTGGTTGCAGCGGAACCCATTAATTTCAGTACCTATGGTTGTTACACTAGTTAAATATAAAATCACCAAATAAGAAAACAACATAAATTAGATAAACAGTGAGCAAATATGTTTCAGGATAGAAGAACTTTCATTCATATCAGTCACATTGTTAAGACAACAGTTGCAAAACATGAAGGCTAATATATTATTACTAACTGTAAAAATAGTAATGTCATATGCAATAAAAGAGAAATTCAAGGCTGCTGGCTGAGGAAAAACACACACATGCGCTTCCCACCTTGTACAGTGCACAACACACTAAATGAAAGGAAGACGAGTAGAAAAATAAACATAAAAATTCTCTATTACCACATTGAGGACATGGAAGCTCAATGCTGTCACTTTCTTCATCAATTGGTGAGTGTGCCCTCTTCCGACGATGTTTCTTTCCATTCCTAATTACCTAACATATAAGAGGAAAGAAATATAAATGAAAATTAAGCACTCAGTTAAGTCAATGTGTTTACTCATCCTTACAAAAAGAAGCTATCACACTTATGTCAATTACAGAATTGTACAGCAACCACCTGAAAATAAAATGCATCACAACAGTAGCAAATCTTACTAGATCAACAATCAACTATATATGGTAAACAACCAAGAATTTGTCATGCTACGGCATAATATTGTTTAAGGAATCTATGGACTGGATATATGCAGCAGAAGAGTAATGTCCAAAGAACTCAAAGAAGATATGAAGCAACAGACATGATGCATGTGATATAATAGCACATCCACATGGATAATGCATTCCTCTTACTATTGTCATGCAGAAACAAGCAAAGTACAGAAAAGTGAAAAAATGCGTTCCTTTGCATATACATCTGTTACATACAACGAGAAGCCATGTCATCACATGAACCATAATTGAAGCCTTGTTATGTCGAGTCCAACACCAAGACTTCATTTTTTCAGGAGTATCAGCAACAGAACACAAAAGAGAAAAATTACTTACAAGATTTGATTTTATATACGCATAGGAATCAAGAAGTGCAACTTCTTCATCAGAACGCCTAAGTGAAGAATGAGCTTGTAGTATACTCTAGAAAAATCAAGCAGTGAGTTAGATAAAAATGAGAAAAAAAATCAGTGATGTAGAATCATATTATCAGAAGATAATGATATTCTCTAAACAATTAAGGCTGAAAGAGGAGCATGGGAAGTGTAAAGTGAATTTCAATCCATATTAACAACCCAAGATTGCAGTTATGCATAACAAATCAACTAACATGACAATATTCATTGACATTCATCCAGAAATTATATCCAGTGCTGTAAAAGAATCTAATTTCAAAACATGAAGCATTGTACAAGGAGAATAAGCAAACACCTAGTCTGTTTCTAGTTTGCTACTTGATACTACTGCTTTGAAGAGCATTCAAAGTTCTAACATAAAGTTGATGGCATTAATTCAATAACATGTTTACCTCATGATCCAAATTTATTAATATAAGTATAATGGCAAATTTCGTTTGTTACTTTACTGTTCAAACTTTTCACTTCACAGAATGAAAATATTATCAGCAGCAATATAAAACCAAAAAAGAAACCAGCAATAATATGGACAATAGAAGAGATATTTCAATGGAAAATCAAGACAAAAATTAGAGACATAGCACAATACTACTCTGAATAATTAACAAAACTATCATCCAAAAGCAACCTACAAAACCAGAATGAAAATATTATCAGAAGCAATATAAAACCAGAAAAGAAACCAGCAATAATATGGACAATAGAAGAGATATTTCAATGGAAAATCAAGACAAAAATTAGAGACATAGCACAATACTACTCTGAATAATTAATAAAACTATCATCCAAAAGCAACCTACAAAACTCCAAGTACTTGATGGCCTTCTACATTAACATCAAAAAGTTCAAAACAACAAATTGAGGGATTCCTTGTTTCAAGAATCAATGATAGCAATGTAATACAACGTAATACCTGCTCAATATTATGCAAATAATGGTTTCTTCCAACAAATTGTACAACTGCTCTACAATGCGGACAAAGTACAGTCGAACGTTTTTCCTGTGATCGTCTTAACCACTCAGAGAAGCATCCATTGCTACAGATAACAGAAGACGGATAGATTTAGACTAAACAAATTGAAACTGAAAGCTGTTATTGAAAAGTATAGGTTATTCACCAGAAATTATGAAGGCAAGGAGCAACTGTAACAACATCATGCCATATATTCAAGCAGATGCAGCATTTTGCATGCTCGATGTCAATGGAAATCTGAAGAACCAAACAAAAGATAATTATACCACTATTGCAATTACAAAGACAATGGAAAAAAAGACATGATTTCGAAGGTTAAAAATACTGATGATCATTGTCTACCTCCAATTGCTGATTGCTGGATTCTTGTACAGGTACTACTTTAAATCTGAAGTTCAAATATACTACATACATCAAGGAAAAATGTTAGATGAACGAATACAATAGTAGAGAATTTAAAGAGCAGAGATAATTGGGGAGGGAAACAAATCAAAGGAATAAATAAAATTGTCAGGAAAGCAGAAATCAACACCGAAATACCATTCAAAAAAGCTTCGAAGTCTCAATTTCTCAACACTTGAGCAAGTTTACAAACCTACCTATCTACAAAACCATGGTCTCAATTCATTCTGATTTACAAAATAAATAGATCCAGCAGCACCATAAAGGTGATTTGGGGAGCCCTAAAGAATAATTAATTACCCACACTCATACACCACACTGGTACTTGAAGCAACAAGGGGACAGGAGTTACACATAGTAGCTGCATGATAATGGAACAACAACAATACTGTTGAAAATTAGGTTTAACAGTGAACACAAAAGGTCCTATTCAACATCCTTCAAGATCTTATTTAGTTTACAATGGGTAGCATTTTCCAGACAGGAAAGTCTTCTAATTCTGTAAGGGCCATGTAACCTTTGGATTCTGGTTTAAGACAAAGGATGCTTTTCCCCTTTTACCTTAAACAAAACAAGGCAATTGAATCAAAAAATTTATTGACAAATCTAAACCTAAAGTTAGCCTCATCTTGGCTGCTTCAAATTTGCATTTCTTATAGGAAATAGAAAAAGAAAAATAAACAAGAAACTATTATAATGTTTGGTACTAATCAATCTGACACTACCAAAAGGAATAAAGGATACAAAACACAATTAAAGTTTTTAAAATATGATAAGAAATTAGCCTGTATGAAGTTGTACATAAAATCAGCCATCACAGTATGTAACATTCATAAAGTAAATAATTGCTGACCTTCTCTATCAGGGCCAGGAATAATTTCAGTTCCACACTTAATGTCAACGACCTCTTCATTTTGGACCATGGTATCATCGACAAGTATAGCATTTGAACTATATGAAAACGCATGCCCAATAAGTGAGAGGAAATTGTGAATCTTCTATTGATGAGGAAAAAAAAATAGCATTTGCCCAACAAGTAATAATTGCCATATGATATACACTCTAACAACATGAGGAAACCGAACATACATCTGTCCTTTTCTTGGTGTAACAAGTGCAAAAAGAGCAGGAACTGTTTACCACCTTTTGCTTCATTGCATTTTTGCTACCATAATGTGGTTAAATTAATTCACACAGCTCAAAACTATGGGTTATTCCGCTCTTCATTATTCACATGGTATGAGTAAAACAAGGTTGGTACCACCTTTTCCTTCATTGTTGATGGAGTATAATAATACTTTTGGAAGTGGTGAAAAAGATTGACTTTCTTTGAAATGTCATCCAAGTTGATACATATATGCAACCCTAATAGAAACCGAGTACCTTTTATTTTGCATCTTAGCTGAATGTAGATCAGAATTCCTAGTAATTTTGCACCATTCATGTTTGTCAGAAGAAGAAGAAGTGATCTCTGAGCATATAACCACCTCATTTGAGCTTATGTCAACATCGGCAAACCTTGAGTCTGATGGTTCTGCAATGATAATCAATCAATATGAAGAAATTATAAAATTAAATGAGTCAATGTATTAGCACCAAATCAACTGTTTTTGATTCTCAGGCAGCACGTTTTTAGTTGTTATAACTTATTTAGTAGCGGCTAAGAATCAACATCTGGAAATAACAAAGTGAACAAGAAGTTCAAAATCTGAGTCTTAACATAATCCTTTATAATTGAATGTCAACATGATGAATCCACAAAAGACCTCTATAAGGGATGGCCAACCCATTCACTAATAATACCTTTCATGAATCGTATGCAATCAATAAGCTGCCTAAAAAATTCATATCCAATTGAACAGCTGCACTAAACGTAAAAACTCTTACTTGAATGCCCTACACATGGGAGCTTATTATCATCATACAAATATTTCCTGAAGTAATTGAACTGCTTTCTTTCCCTCAAAATTTCTATGATGAGTCCCAATTTGCATTCTGGGTTTATGTTAAATGTCACAAACCTGATAAAGGCTCTAATTCTGTTCACCTTGCAACTGAAATTGTGTACATTTTCTAGAACAAAATCACTTACATGAATAAATTTGAAAAAGAACATAAAATAAATAGTTGAGTGCACAATATCTCGAAGTGCATGCATTGAGGACCCATTAGCCAAATTGTTTGGTTAAAAAGAAAAGAGAGAGAGAGAGAGAGAAATAATGAATCTTTCATCTGTCACTTAGTTTCAAGAAAACAAAATGAGCATTTGAGCATTAAAGTAATGGAAGTACCAAGCTTTGCCCAGATTTCACGAGAGGGTTTAGACGCAGAGCATTCGCCAACTTCAGCCATAACTTTGACTTGTATTTTGATCCAAAACCTCCCCTCTCTTCTTCCGTTGGTTATGTATTATTTTTCTCATAACACATAAACAGAGTGTTTGGATTTGGGTTTAAGTATTTATACGTTGCAAGATGTAAAGTGTGCTCAGGAAGAAGATTGCTCGAGAAGAAGATCAAGGGCCAAGTTACAACTTACAATGCCGGTCGTTGTGTTTTTTAAGGCCCACTTGGTAACCCATTTTACGACTCCACCTCCTTAGACACGGGGCCTTTTCAATCGTACTAAATCTAATAATAAAAAAAAAAACTCTTCTTTCCAAATAATCACAATTAATTTATGAAATTTTCAATTTTTTATATTTTCTTGTTCTTAAAATTATTTTACAGTCTTATTACCTCAGTCTCCACAAACAATTTCTATAGCTCATAAACTTATCAATAGAAAATCAATGAATTAAATTGAATATCATTAAGATTATGGTGAAGAAATTTTTAGGATGAGCGTAAAATAAAAATCATTACAGAGAATTTAAGGAAAAAGAATTTACCTTTGTGAATTTGATGAGAGAGAAAATAAGGGACTTTCGAGAGAGAGAATATATGTAAGATATATTAGATTATTATCCTTAAATATAATTGTAACAGTAGATAAATTTTATGAAAATTTTATAGGGATGCCAATAGTCCAACTCTAAAAATAGATCCTCGGTCAACTTCTTGTACCTTATAATACTACATGGATGAAAGAGGCGACAGAAAGAAACCACGAGTAATTTTATAATTTTAACAAATTAAAGAACAAGGTAAAAGATAGATACATGCACACAAACACTAGTGTATTTTATTTTGTAATATATTAAAATTTACATGTTATCTTTTAACTTGTTTCTAAATTTCTTTTTTTTCTTTATTGTAAAATTACTTTAGAAAGCATTGTATAAATTTTGTTTATACAAATTAATGTGGAAATGTTATACTATTATCATATATTCTTGTGTTTCATATTTCATAAGAAAATACAAGAAATAAATAATATGAGAATAATTGCACATTATCTCATATATATTTGTACAAATCATTAGTACCTATATGAGAAACATGGAAATAGCTTTGATGTAACGACGATGCAAACTTTTGAAGGGGATGAAACTCAATATTTTTTTTTGTACTTAATTAAACTACATTTACATTGAATCCAATCCAAAAATGGCCACATATTTTCTTCAATCTCTACCATTCCTCAACTTCATAAGCTTCACATTGTTGAGGAAGATAAGTTCTAGTTTCTAGATTCTAGAGCTCCCACTTCCCAGTTTCCATTTTAGGTAAACTATGCCTGTTAATATTGACTCTCACCCAAAGACTATTACAAAAACAAACCCAAAAATGAAGATATGATTTAATAGCCATCAGCTATCATTCAGCATGAAAATCTAGGTACCACCTCCAGAGGTTCCCGAGGATTCGGCGACATCCTCTAGTCTCAATGTTATGGCTACTTCTTCAATCATTTTACCTCTATTTGTTGAGCCATCGACAGCTCTATGTAGTCTTTTCAACCAAATTTCATAGTCAACTGGATATGGGGTTCCACACAGGCTATCCACATAATCGGCAAACGCCTTTAAGAGTGCTGAAACCTCGCCCAGTTGCTGCTGGATTGATCGCTTTGCCCAGTTTCTCTCCCTCCATTGCAAAGCTGATTCAATGGAGTCCACTTGCTCCATGGTTCCTCCACATACAAAATATAAGAGGTAGACAAGGCTCTCGGCATCTGATGATGGACAAAGCTTACCATGCTGCAGTGCATGAGATGATGAGAACTGCAAATTTATTGATGGGCTATCCCTGTCTTCCAAAACTGCACGCCCCCATGATATTGGCATGTATGAAAGTTTGCTTCTTGCACCTTGCATGTTGACAATGCATATTATGTTTTCAGGGCAAATATCACCATGTTGAACATTCATCAATGCTGCAGTTCGTAGAGCAAGCAGACAGTCTCGGCAGCATCGTGTTGCCTCCTCAGAAGACAAAGGGCCATCATGAGCAAGAACAAGAGAAAGTGGTTCTCCAACTGGAGATGTCACTAATATTGGAGTTCCACACAATGGATGATCACAACAGCCACCTGGGGTCTGCTTTTTACAAGAACCAGAATGCAAAATTCGACCAGATGCAATTATTTCTGGCAAATATTTGCTTGAAACTCCCTCTTGTCTCAAGGTGTTTAACACTTTTGTTTGCCTCTGTACTTGGTACCATAGACTCATATCTTCCCAAGATGGCTCTAGTCTGGATGGATGAGCACCCACATAGACAGTCAACAACTCAGTGGGATTATCTACAGAAACAGCAATGTAGATGAAATGGTTCCCTAGTGCCAAAGACTCCTGTATTTGGAAACTTTTTTGCCCCTGCCTTTGATCCTCCAAAACCAATATTTCACCCTGCTTGAGCTTTAAGCGGGATGCTTGCTTTCTGGAATAAGGATTATCACTCTGTTCAACTTCAACAATCTCGCCTTGCTCATGGCTAGCCTGTTGGAAAGGTACCGGTGCATTTCCATTGTCAATTAAGCGGTACTCAAGCCTACGCTTTTGAAGACGGAGACTGTGATCTGAAGCCAATGAGGCTATTGATTTTCTTGGCGGTCCATTCCACTGGACAATAGAATAGAAAGTTGCCAGAATAACCTGGAGAGTTCCAAGGTCTCCCCAACTTGCATTCCCTAGCTTGTTCCATATCTGGTCTACTGAGGAAACATTTATTTCAGCATGACATTTCAGCCACTCTACCACAGATTGGTATGGATTAGCTGAATTGAATTCAAGTTTTCCAAGGTCACCACCAAGTTTTACGACTCCACCAAATTTTGAATCAAAAACCAAAACAAAGATAGAATCATTGCCAATGGTGCAATACTTGCTCAAACTCCTAGATATAAGTACATGAATACCGTAAAATAAGGCTTCACAAATGCTGCTAGGTGATAACTTCAAATCATTTCCTGATAATATTTCTGATCTAAATAAGGCAAATTCCATCACCTGATCCCAGTGTACATGTAGATCATTCCCAGTTGTTGATATCAAAGACAAACCACAGAGCTCATCAATCCTTCCCCTTGATATTGCCTTCTCTACAGAATAAAACTTGGATCCAGGATGACGGGGACAGGATAGAAAGAAAGGCAATGGTCCACTTTTACGCCAAAATGTACGCCACAAGCCATTCACTATAGCATGTAGGAAGTCTTCTACTGCAAGAAACTCATCTTCTTTCAGGTCATAAGATGCATAAGATGAGCACGGCATACGACATAGTTGCTGAAATAAAACCCCCTCCAATGCTAAATCAAGCCTGCACAGTTCATCCATCAGAAACGGAGACCTGAAAGACTGCTTCCCAGAGGCTGGATCTGCAAGAGATTTTTCCAGAACCCAATCCTCAAGACTCTGTGTGAATAGTTCTAGGTCAACAAGTTTCCTTCTAAAATCCTTGAGCATCTTGTACATTCTTCTGGAAGTAGGAATAATCTGGCTTGAAGCTGAAATGCCAGATATACTGTGGGCAGATATAACTGCATTCCGTAGTCACCATAATGCAGCATTAGTAGTAACAAAAATATACTGAATAGAAATATATGCATTATATAGGAGAAGAATGAATGCAAATATGGAAACTTCAGCGATTATGATTTATAAAATAGGTCAAGAAATAATGTACTTACAAAAATATGATTGACATGTTCAGATTGTCAGACTGTACTGCCATAATACATCATGAATGCAAGCCAACAAAAAGTTACAGGATGAAATTAACTACCAACTTACTTCTTAAAAAACTTTTTTTTTTGGGGGGGGGGTCTCTAGATAGGAAAAGCAATTGCTGAGCTCTTAGCATGCACACATGAGCACATATAAGGGTGTGCACTTGCACATTGGCTTTTCCTTTGCTTAAGTATGAGAAAACATCCCCTTTTCTTCCTCTTAATTTGAGAACTCATCTAATAAGAATGATTTGGCATAAGGTTCACTTACTCTTCTAGATTTACACAACATATATTTCTTAACTATTCCATCTTTCTTTACTATTCCATCTGTGCAGTTTTCAACCTTACCCTTCCCACTGTAGCACTTCAAATTTGGACAAAATTACTCTTATGCTATTTTCTTTCTTTTCAGTTAAACTGAAAACCCAGAAATTCTCAATAGTTGTATTTTCTGTTGAAGGCACAAAAACATTCTCAACTTGATTTTTATTTTCCTTTTTATGCCTTTCAAATACTTTGGCTAATTCAGGCTGCTCCTTTGAAGAACTTTCACCTGTAAATACTATCACAAGGTCAGATGCCTGAAGCAGAGCCAAACTTATTCTCTGGATTATAATGTTTATAATTTTCTCTAATCCAACCCAATGTTCAGTTCGCTAAAGAAGGTACTGGACAGTGGCTAACAGCCATGCCATAAACAAATTATGAATTTATTAGGCATAAAAACAATCAAGCAAAAAGACTAAGATTTAGTGCATAATTTAAGTGAGGTAAAGGAATAAAAATTGACCCCTGCCCCACTAGATAAAACAAGAACAAAAGGAAGCCATTATTACAAACCAGAGTTAGATTTTCTGAAACTTCCATCCAAACTTCGTGCTGGAGATGCATCAATATTATTTTGCAGAAAATCTGCATGAATTCCATTAAGAAAATGGTGAGAAAAAGGTACGCTTAAGCAGAAAACAGCTCACATCTAGACAATTAGCATTCACTTTACCAACAAGAGAACCAATGAGAAAAAGAGGAACAGATTCTTGCACGATAAGATGGAAGAAAAAAGATAAATAACTGTGAATGAACAAAAAATTGAAAAAAAAAATCACATCTAAGGCATACAATTAGAAGTCAGAGAAGACGCACCAGACCCTGATTTCCTGAGACTTCCATTTAAATTTTTCCCTGGAGATGAATTCAAATCATGTTGTTGAGAACCTATATCATGTTGATTGTTAAACTTTTGCATCATGTTTGAAAGCAAGAATGGAATTGATGCCAAGGTCAAGCTTGCAGATAACTTTTAGAAATTTCATAAATGAAGGTCAGTACATATAACAGGAAAAAGTATGGTTCCTCCTATTAGCATCTCTCTTGCACATAATTCACCATTAAGGAGATTAGTAAAGAAGGGACATATATATTTCCCTATGCAACAATCAAGTTCATTTATGAATCTGTATATGCTACCTGCAAAGTTTAATAGTTTGACCCAGCTCATTTTTGTCGTTTAAAGATTCAATTTTTGTGAGTTGTCTTGATAGTTAGCACCGGATCTAATCGCATAACCATACGCAATGTACATGTGAGTCATTGAAAGGCTAAAACTACCTGCCAAAATTCCAACTACCATTAACTTGAGCTCTTATATACAAATAAATGCCAGCATAATGCTTACAGATATAATAAAAAAAGAAAGATCACGCACGCTACTTATATAGAGTTATCTAGACAAAAGAAAAACTAAAGCTCCTGTTCTAACTTCTGAGCAAATGAATTGAAGAACAATCATTGTAAGAAATAATAAGTAAACACAAAGTAACAATGCCATCTAAGAGAGATTCCAAGATGAACTGATTAATAAATAACTTTAAAAAAACAAGAATGCCTCAACATTTCATAAAAAAATGCACTTACCCAACTTCATGGCAAGAATTTGAGCAGGCTTGATCACGAACAATGCTTGAAGTGTGAAAAAAAGCAGAATGGTAGTTGACGAGACAGATCTTTGAAGACAGCAAATCAAGCATTCTTCAGACCCAGAAGGTGAAATGTTAGATATAAGAAAGAAGGCATTGTTATCGATTTGTTGCCTTGCCTCTTGCCTGTGGTGTGGAGTTTGTTTGTTTAAGGGAAAACAAAAAAGAAGGCTGTCAAGTGAAGTGAAGTGAAGTGAAGTGAAGGTGAAGGCGAAGGTGTTGAGGTGTAAGGTGAGAGAGGGAAGAAATAATGTTTTAATTTTTAAAAGCCGAAAACAACAGCAGCAAGCAGCAGCAAAGACAAGAAACGAGCAGAAGGCAAATATAATTAAATCTATCCTCCAAAACCGAAGTCTAATGAACTAGACTCAAAAAGCTGAATGCAGGTCATGTTTCTGTCCCCACTGGTCCATTACAATTGGCACTTGGTCCCACTCACATTCATGTCTTCTTATTTTTTACTCCTTTTTTTTTCACGCGCTTGTCAGTGATGCAGGAATCAGAAGAACACAAGTACTTAGCCCCTCCAAAAATCTATTTTTTGGATTTTTTTTGATAGGCTATTTTTTGGATATCTATTCTCGAAACACTTGCTTAAATAGAATCAAAAACTTGTTGTTTAATATTTAAGTTTAAAAATATTTCACAATTATTGAGGTTGACCTAATAAACCTTGGCCGACTGGAAAAAAAAATATTTTTTTAATGGACAAAGCTGTGAGAGGTGTTGTACACTCTCCTTAGTTGAGCGTGGGTGACGAACTCCCTATCAGGTAAGGTGATCACTTCCCATATATTTTTCTTGAATTTTATAACGTGCTTGTAGTTGGACGTGTCAGTAGTTTTCGCCAATCACCACCCGTGCTTGTCTGCCGTATCAACATCTATTATTCTATTTGTGCTTTTGAACAATACCCGACTTATGACCTGTGTAATACACGCATATGTGCCAATTGGGCTAACTAGTTGTAGCCCAAATGCCCAATGGTGTACGGGTGCCCTAAAAAATAAATGCATGTAGCTCAATGTTAATAGCGGCCACAAAAGCTCTTTTCCCCTTCTAATAAATAAAATGGATGATTTGTCAAAAAATAAAATAAAATAAAATAAAATGTATGAAACAGGGATAAATTTCTCCTTTGTGAAAGTAAATTTTTTATTTAACCTCAATAAATATTTAGATCTTACTACGAACACGTGTGTTTAGAATTTCAGTAAACCCTAATTTATATGTAATTATGTAAATAATTTTTTAGTCACTTATATTGTTGAATGTTTAGGTGTTCAGATTTTCCTTAGATATTTGAAAGTTGATTAATTTGTTTTAGACTTAGTTATTAGGAGTATAAATTTGTAATAAATTTTCGACTATAAACATCAATGGATTATAATGTGATTAAGAAGGGACAAAAAGTATGATCAATGTCGACATGTCATCTTACACCTAAGAATATAATGTCCTTCGATTAGGTTATGGAGCTTGAGTTTCTCTTCTCCTTCTCTTAGTCGGTCGATTTGAAAAAAAAAAAAAAGGTAGATAATTCGTGAAAGCTAACTAGTGATTTTGGATTTTCAAACTTCTAAATTATTTGTATTTCTGGCAGGCTTGTTCTATATCCACAGCAACTACTAGTGTTGGTCATAATTTGAAGGACGCATTGATACCAATTAATTATGACAATAATCATATTGTCAGTGTGTTTGACTGCAAATATGTTGAGTAGTGCGACTGGCCTTGTCCATGAAGAAAATGATAACTTTCATTTCACAGTTGCTTCATTTGTAAGCGTAGTGTAAATGTGATGAATCATATATGCCCAGTTGGTGCTCATTGCAAATAATGCATGCATGGTTTCTAAAGTTGACCCAAATAGTAATCCCTTATGATCCCATCCATCGATTTCTTCCATTTTCTATGATTTATTCTTTTTAATAAAAACAATTTGCCTTTTCTTCATCCTACATAATTAGGTTTCCAGGCAATCCAATCATCTAATTCACGGTGCCGGTTCTATAAGTTATGTGTTGATTTTACCATTTTTTGCACAAGCTCTACAGACGAGGCCCAGCACTAAAAACTTAGGGGACGGGGTACGTGTCAGCCCGCGTGCATGAAGGCAGAAAGATGAATATTAACATGTGAATGCAGCAATAAAATTATTATAATGGACACTTATGGTATTAGGTAAAAAAAAAAAAAAAAAAAAAAAGTATGAACTACTTTAAAAGAAATTGAGGTTATACGTTTATCTCTTCGAAAAATTCTTATCGTATACTTACTTCAAAATCATTGATGTTATGTTTACTCAGCTGTAATATTTAATTTATAATTGATATATAATTTAACTGATGTGACATTTAAGTTATTATTTAATAATTGATAATTAATAATAAATTTCATTAATAACACCATGCATTTACATAATTGCATCGTTTTTTTTTAATTGATTTAACGATGACTGATTCTTCTCATATCCTGAAATTAATTAACTATATTTATGCATTTAATTATGTTAATTAAAATATAAAATTAATGAGTTGATGATGAGTCAACTAAATTCTATTTTGCTTACGATTATACACACACATACATACACAAAATATATTCTTTTATTGATATTTTTCTCATGGAGAAACTAAGGTTAAAAATTTGTTTAGTCCTTATATTATGAGATTAGTACCTATTTAGTCCCTATATTTTTAAAAACGCCTCAAAACACCCCTATTGTTAAATATTGACACTCATGCAATTATTTTTAATTCTTTTTAACTTGATTTTACAATATTATACTCTTACAATAATGTTTTTTTTAGGATATTAATAAAAAATTAGATTATCAAATTAAACTCTAAAATAAAATAAAATAAAGGTATATATTAATTTTTGTGGAAGCTCACGTTTGTCTACAAAATTAATATTGTAAAAAATTATATTATCAATTTTTTTTAGAAAAAATTAATAGTTTAACTCAAGAGAGTGTTCCACAAAAATTAATATATATTTTTTAATTTTATTTTTTAGTGTTAAACTAGTAATTTATTTTTTTCTTTTTAATAATATCTAAAAAAATTATTTTAATATGGTAATATTGTAAAAATAAGTTAAAATGAACAAAATATAATGGCAATAATGTCAATAATTTAATGGTAGGGATAATTTGAGATATTTTTAAAAATATAAGAACTAAATGAACACTAACTTCAAAATATAGGGACACTAAACGAGCTTTTATCCAAAAAATAATGACACTATTAGTGAATGAGTTTTGCTACTTACCTTGGGTCAAACCCCGAAGCCAACTAACGACACCGTTTCAATCCCTTTTTTTATTCTTTTCATTCTTCCCAAAACAACGTCGTTTTGGGCAGCAATGTCAACCCCAAATTGCTTACTCTCCTCTTCCGCTTATGCTCACCATAGCCATTCTCCTTTCTATGTAAAACCACTGTTTTCTTCCCCTTCGTTTAAAAATATTGCAGTAAATGATTGGTTCAAGGATGATGAAGAATGTATAAGGGAATTATTTCAGACTTCCACTATAATAAGACGAAATATGAAAGTGGAATATATGTATTTGTTATCATGTCAATGTGTTCTTTTTGGTTTGGGAGAGTGGATTATAAATGGGGGAATTTGTGACGTTTTCCTTGAAGATGATTGCCAAGTAGCGTGGCCTATGGTTTTACGGTACTTCACACTTTCTCAAATTATAAGGAGAAAAATATGCAGGCTTTTGCAGCATACCAGAGCAACTGAAGGACCCATCGTTTGTGATAAGAATTGTGAGAAAATTCATTACATGGCTCCAAACATATATTGGTGCGGTGCAGGAACTGCTGCTAACACAGAGGCTGTAACTGATTTTACAGAGGAATAGAAGGAGAATGACTGGGTATGTGTGATGGTGGTTGGCAGGCGTGATGGTTGTCAGTGGTGGTGGCTGTGAAATGAAGAGGCTGTCGGTGGTGGTTGTCAGTGGTGGCGGCTGTGAAACGAAGAGGAAGAGGAATACAACGCTAAAGGTTGTGAGACGAAGAGGAAAAGAAGGCAATTTGAGGCTGCCGTTTGTTTTGCCTTAACTAAGACAAAACACGTCATTTTAGTGAGATTGAAAAATAAAAAAAGGATGAAACAACATCGTTTGGATTAATTTTGGGGTTTGACCCGGAGTTTAACTCGGGGTAAGTAGCATTTTCCTTAATGAATCCATAGAAAATTTAATTCTAGAGGGCATAATATAGAAATGATAAACTTTGAGTATGCTAAAACATGA
The DNA here is from genome assembly GCF_022201045.2 of Citrus sinensis. Lineage (NCBI taxonomy): Eukaryota > Viridiplantae > Streptophyta > Magnoliopsida > Sapindales > Rutaceae > Citrus > Citrus sinensis. Next base: position 6,109,690 of record NC_068562.1, on the reverse strand, counting down.
AACCAGTGTAAGCGAAAAGGGACAAAAAAAAGACGATCGTAAAGGCAAAAATCGTAAGAATTAATAAGCTAAATGAGGGTCTCATCACAAAACTTTTGTCGACACGTTGTCCAACCTATGTGTTGATGTCAATGTATTGCCGCCCTTTACCGGCGTTTAGCTGGTGGGCTGGATCCAAGACCTGTCCGCACAGGCCACTGCTAACTTGAGGAACGGATGCTTATAATTGTGGCGTACTTAGATCTCTCTCGGGGTGTATTTCATGCATAAGCTTTCACCAGGTAATAGCCGGACCCAGTACCACCTCCTGTCGCTATCCGTTTCGTGTCGCGTGCAGAGTTCGCAGTGAGACGTGTCAGTCCATCCTGCTACCACTTGCCATATATGAACAGAGACGTAGGTTATAAAAACATTTCAAAAGGGCCCCACAAAATGACATTTACGTAAATGTTTGAATTTTTTTTTCCAACTGTACAAGCTAAAAACCTAGAAAATCTAAAATATATTTTCTGAGTTTCTCAGCCGCCAAAGCAAGTCCCAATATCGCCTCTCACGTCTGGGGAAGGTGCTGGTTGCTTCACAATTCCAACTCGTCGATTTGCATCATTTTTGCGTGCAATGATCCCGAATTTGCTCTCTTACTCAACTTTCTTTTTAATTTACAAATATTCATGTTTATTGGTTTGAAAAATAGGAAAAAAAAATTCTAATTTTTGTTAACGGGGATCTGGATCATTCACGCAAAAATGATTTGACTCGTGAGTTGGCCTTGTGAAGAGACCAGCGCTATCAATAGGAGGGATTTGTTCCCTTCTTTATGGCTTTTAAGGTTTGACTTTGATCCTCTTTTTTTTTTTTTTTACTTTCTACGAATTACTTTTTTTTTTTTTTTAATTCTTATTGGCTATTTTTTTTCTTTTTGTTTTAAAATTTAGTTATTATGCGTTTGATTGCAATAGTTAGAATTCTGTGTGACTGCAGCTATCATAGTTAGATATGTTCTGTTTACAATGCTGATCAACAAACTGCTAATTTTATGAAGACTCACTAACTTGATCATGATGCTTCCCCTGTTTAGTGTGAAACACGTGCAAGTTCTCAGTTTTATATAGTATTGGATCCAGATTATGGGTATTATCTTTGCAGGGACTTGGAAAGGCAATAATATGGAAACAGTAAACTTGAGAGGGGTATAAAACAAAAAGAGAGTAAGATTGAGGGGGCCAAACAGTGATTTCTGCCTTGAATGTGCGGAAAGTATTAATTATGCATAAATCTGTGTTCTTTCCGAAGCTTTTTTGGCTGCCACTTGTTCTTTCTGTGGTGTATTAGTTGATTGTACATTTAATACAACTGAGATTAGATGTGCTAAAAGTATTAATTATGTGTAGAACAGTGTTTCTTTCCGTTCTTTTCAGCTGCCACTTGTTATCTCCATGGTATATTAATCAATTGCGCTATCAATACAGCTAAGACAATATCAAGTGGTGTTACAATAGGAGAAAGAGCAACATAATGGAAAGAATGAAAACAATTTGTTGTCCAATCTTTATGCTTATAATTTGGATCGAATTGTATACCTAAATTGATTTTTGTTCCTTCCCGCATCAACATCCCTGCAAATTCCAAGTTTGGAAGTTAAAATCATAAAGCGTCATGGTTGGTGTATCTTCATAGACCTATTAACAAATTGATAGCATAGTAAATAAGAATTTGATACGAATTTATTGAAGAATATGGTTGGACTTATGGACATTGAATTTTATGAGATGGCTCAGACATTTTTGTGCATTGGTGCTCTTGTTCTTTCTTGCCCTCTTTGCATTTCGTGGGTGTTTCCAGTGCTAAATTTGTTGCCTAGAAAGAATCCAAATCTTCCATTGTACATTTAAGGATGGCACAAGAAAGAATTTGCCTCAGGAAGTGGAGAAAGTAGTTTTCAAGCATCTTTTCTAGACTTATAGCTTCGTTGCGTTTTTCTTCGCTCTCTCTTTCTCTAGTGTGTAACTGTTGCATCATCACTTTTCCTGGTTTAACTATCAGTTTGGAAACCAGTTGGTAGCATCTGCCTCTGTTGGTTTGAATACGAAAAATTATTGTCCTGGGTATTTTCCAGGGAAACTGACGAAGTGCTCTAATACTGAAAAAATTAGGAAAATTAGATATTGTAGAGTAGTGAGAGCTCATCAA